>NC_047662.1:64840297-65210297 GCF_011762505.2 Arvicanthis niloticus
CAATTATACAGAGCTCATTTTCCTAACAGGTATGGAAAAGACCATGCACATCAGTGAACTACAAATTAATAGGGTATTTGCCCAAAGAGAAACTGATGAAAGTGGAAGTTTAAATACAATTTAACAAGGGAGTAGAAGCTGTGGACTCCCATAGAAGGTCAGAGCTGACCCAGGGTAAGTAAGACACAGAGGCAGGGGAGTTCTGTAACAGTGGGGCTAGTAAAGCAAGGATCTGGCAGAGAAGACTGACAGGAGGATATGGAGAGCCACAACCAGCAGCGAGGAAGAAGGAGCCCTGAGGCATGTTGAGTCTTGGGTAGAATCTGTTATTGAAGGTAGAAGTAAAATTTTAAGAGGAAGATGAGGAATAGAATAATACCTGCAGGAGAAGAATACCATATAAACATGCAAAGAATATCTTCAATAAAGTCAGAGAAGAAAAATTTCCAAACCTAGATAAAAACAGGCCAATACAGGTAGAAGAATCACACAGAAGTCAAACAATCCCACCCAAATATAAACTTCACACAGCATACAATAGTTAAAACACAGAATTAAGAAAGGATATCAACTGCTAAAGAGAGGTCAAGTCACTTAAAAGGGCAGGTCCATCATAAATATGCTAATATTAAACATAAGTGTTTTTAATCACAAACTTTTGGAAAGATATATTCCAAGTTCTAAAAGACCACAATTACCAGCCATAACTGTTAGAATATACAAATCTATTAAAGTTGAAGGAAAAACAACAATTTTCCATGACAAGAAAACAACTATGCAGAAGATACTAGGAGGAGTGCTTCAGATTGAAGAGACAGATAAACTCCCCAGGAACTAATAGGTCTAAGAAGAACCACAAATCATCAAGATTTGTGGAATTAATACACATATATCAATAATAACTAGGAATAAATATGGCCTCAATCCCCTAATACAAAGACACAGACAAATAGATTGAAATGGAAAACAAGAGCCATCATTTTGCTGCCTGTGATAAACACACCTCAACATCGCTAACAGACAGTTGAGGGTAAAAGGATGGGGAAAGGTATTCCAAACAATATAACTAAGAAACAAGTAGGATATCTGACAAAAAATAAATAAAACTTCACCAAAACTTATCAAAGGAAATAAGGACACTTTATACCTATTAAACAAATACTCCACCAAGATGATATTACAATTCTAAACAGATACTTACCAAACATAGGTGCATTCAACCTCATACAACAAATACTACCATATGTTGAATTAACCCCAACACAGATAACACATGTTATTTCAACACTTAATCTCAAGAATAGACAGTTTATCCAGACAAGAAATATACAAAGCAACTGTGGAGTTACCTGTCAAAAATAAATTAAATGAACTGAATAGACATGTAAAGAACATTACAACCAGAAACTAAAAAATACACATTCTTCTCAGAATTAATAATTCTGAGAATTAATAATAATTATTATTATTATAATAACTAATAATTAATAATAATTATAATAATATAATTATTATAATAACTAATAATTAATAATAATAATTAATAATTCTGAGAAGAATGTTAGGGCAGACAGCAAGCCTCAACAAGTACCCAGGATTGTATTGGGCCACAGCTGAGTAAATATACAATAGGAACACAAATTCATGCAGACTAAACAATACAGGACTGAATGATAAATGGATCCCTGAAAAACACAAAAAGTAAATAAAGCAAAATCCCTAGGCCTGAATGAAGACAAAAGCACAACACAAGGGCATCCGTGGAATACAGGAACGCAGTGCTGGCTTCTGTGGAACACACACAAGGACACAGTGCTGGCTTCTGTGAAACACGGACAGAGCACTGGCTTCTGTGGAACACAGGGACACAGTGCTGGCTTCTGTGGAACACAGGGACACAGTACTGGCTTCTGTGGAACACAGGGACACAGTGCTGGCCTCTGTGGAATACACACAGGGACACAGTGCTGGCCTCTGTGGAACACACACAGGGACACAGTGCTGGCTTCTGTGGGACACAGGGACAAAGTGCTAGCTTCTGTGGAACACAGAGACAGAGCACTGGCTTCTGTGGAACACAGGGACACAGTACTGGCTTCTGTGGAACACAGGGACACAGTGCTGGCCTCTGTGGAATACACACAGGGACACAGTGCTGGCCTCTGTGGAACACACACAGGGACACAGTGCTGGCTTCTGTGGGACACAGGGACAAAGTGCTAGCTTCTGTGGAACACAGAGACAGAGCACTGGCTTCTGTGGAACACAGGGACACAGTACTGGCCTCTGTGGAACACACACAGGGACACAGTGCTGGCCTCTGTGGAACACACACAGGGACACAGTGCTGGCCTCTGTGGAACACACACAGGGACACAGTGCTGGCTTCTGTGGAACACAGGGAATGCAACACTGGCTTCCGTGGAACACAGGAATGCAGCGCTAGCTTCTGTGGAACACAGGGACACAGTGCTGGCTTCTATGGAACACAGAGACTACAGCGCTGGCCTCTGTGGAACACACACAGGGAACACAGTGCTGAGAGTAAAGTTCACAGCACAGTTAGTCATTTCTATCTATTACTTTGATAAATGCCATGACCAAAAGCAACTTGCAGAAGAAAGGATTTACATCATGACCAAAGTAACTTGGGAAGTGAAGGACTTATTTCATCTTACAGCTTACAGTCTATCATAAAGGGCAGTCAGAGCAGCCAAGTCAGGAACCTAGAAGCAGAAATTGAAGCAGAGTATAGAGAAGACCTGTTTTCTCTCCACGTGCCTGCTTTCTTATACAACTGAGGACTACCTGCCAGGTAACAAGTAGGCTGGGCCCTGGTACATATACCATTAGTCAAGAGTGTGCCCTACAGACTTCTCTTCCCAGACAACCCAAGGCTGTATCACAATGACACATACACAAGCAACAAAATCAAACCAGCACAATTGCCAAGTGCCTGCATTTAAAATATTTGAGAGACTTCAAATTAAGAACTTACTGACACAACTTATAGTCTTGGAAAAACAAGAAGGAGCCCAACACCAAAGCGGTAAACAAATTGAAATAATCAAAATCAGGGCAGAAATCAACTAAATATAAATGAAAGTAACAATATAAAGAAACAATGAGACAAAGAGTTGTTTCTTTAAAAACTTAATCAAGCTTTAAAAACCTACAGTTAAATTAGCCAAAAGAACAAAAAAGATTCATATTACTACAATTAGAAGTTTAACGTGAGATACTGAAACAGATATCAATGCAATTCAGAAAATCATATGAAGAGACCATAAAACCCCTATTTCAATACACTGGAAAATCTAAAAGCAACGGATTTATTTCTAGTTTCATACACCTACAAATTAAAACAAGATGAAATAATGCAAGCAGATAGATAACCAGGGACAAGACAAAAGCAGTCATTAAAATGCTACTAACTAGAAAAAGCCCAGGAACAGATGGACTTAATGAAGAATTGCACTCTAACTTTAAGAATTAACTCTAACACACCCAGATTATTCCATAAAATAAGAAAGGAAGGAACACTTTAAAACTCCTTTTATAAAGGTAGTACTACCATGACACCAGTACACACATAAAAGTATACCATAAAAAGAAATGCATGGAATGGTATTATAGTAAACACACATACAAAACTTCTGAACAAATGCTGGCAACCCAAATTAAAGATTAAGTTTAAGAGATCACCCATCACCATTAATTTTGCTTCATCCTGGAAATATAATGATAGTTCAACATACTTAAACCGATAAATATTATCCATTGCAGAAACAAAAGAAACCAACTAATCATCTCAAGAAACAGAGAAAATGTCTGCAAAAATTCAACATCCTATCATAATATAACTCAAAGAGAGGTTATGAATGTAAGGAATATAATGAAAAATAATAAGGTTCATATAATAATCCTATAGTAGGCATCATGCTAAAAGGAGCATTCAGTAACTCCAACTAACCACAAGGAAGAGCATCTGTTTTCTCTACTCTTAGTCAATATGGTACTTAAAGTCTTAGTTATAACAGTAACACAAAAGAGAAATAAAAAGGATAGAAATAATAAAATAATTCAAAGTATTATTTTTGCAGATGAAATTGTTTTATACAAAGGAGACAGTAAAGACTCCACCAGAAAAAAATGTAGCTCACAAACATTTTTAACAGATGACAGGTTACAAATTAACACAGAGAAATTAGTGGCTTTCCTATATACCAATGATAAACATACTGAAAAATCAAAGGTCAAGGCAACAATCCCATTCACAATACCTCCCAACACACACATACATATATACTATATGGAGACAATTACCAAAGAAATGAAAGATCTCCGCATTGAAAAGTTAAAATGCTGGAAAAGGAATTTTAGAAACACCTGAGAAGATGAAAGGACTGCTTATGCTCTGAGTGGAAAAGATGAACAACTGTAAAAACGACTGCCTATAGCAGTGATGGGTTAGATGCAATCCACATTGAAATCCAGGGCTATTCTACACAGACATAGAAAAACAATCTCAAAGCTTGTATGTAAGTTTAAAGAACTACAGATAGGCACAGTAAATGTGAACATAAAGAAGACTGAGTAAGGTATCTGTACACCTGACTTAAAATTATACTGCACTGACATGTTAAGAAATTCAGCATGTGCTCACACACACACACATCGCATAGATCAATGGCATGAAATATAATTCCATGCAACTATAGCCATGTGGTTCTGACACAGATGCCAAAAATATACACTGGAGAAAAGGCATTTTCAAGATATTGTGCCAAGAAACCTCAATTTTAACATTTAAAACAAGTAAAACTGTACCATTACTTCCTGTCCTCCATATAACTCAACTTCAAATAAATCAAGGACCTCAACATAAGATATGATATCTGAAATCATCAGAGGAAAAGGGTGGACTGTTGTGACTTAGAGACATATCAGCGGACTTTCTGAGTAGGTCACTGGGAGCACAAGGAAATAAGACAAACAGGTGACCATTGGGATGGAAATAGGACATACATGTGACCACTGGGGTCTCAGGAACTCAAAATGCTTCTGTGTGGCAAAGCAAATGGAAAATCAGGTGAAGAGACAGCTTGTAGGATGGAAGAAAATCTTTAGCAGATATAAATCCAACAGGAGATTAGTGTTTACAATATACAAATAGAAAAAGAAAAAAATATAAAGGACTACTAAACACGTATTCAGCATCCTTAAAAACGTATTCAACATCCTTTGCTATTATTAGGAAAATGCAGGTTAAAATGAAAACTGTTTTTAGATTATATCTCATATAAGTCATTAGTAAAATGACTGAGAGCAAATGCTGGCATAAATGTGGATGCAGGGGACACTTATATATTATTGCTGAGAGTCCTGGGATAGCCACTTTCCATTTCATTCTGGCAGTTTCTCAAAAAACTAGAAAGAGAAATATCTGCCTTAACTATAGCACTCCTAGGCATATATCCAAAGGACTTTACATCCTAATCAAGAGACACTTGCATCTCGGTTTTCACTAATATCCTATTCATATTAGCTAGGAAATGAACCAACTGAATGCCCATCAACTGATGAATGAATACTGTGGTAAATATATATGATGGAATATTACTCAGCTATAAAAAGTGAAAATATGACATTTGCAGGTAAATAGATAGAATTAGGAAAAATATGCTGAGTGAAATCTCCTAGACTTATAAAACCAAATAGCATATATGTTGAACCAAGCTTTAAATCTGTTGTTTCCCGTGTTGAACTTGGAGATCATGTGGAAGGAAAAAAACTAGGAACTGGCCACTGGGGGCAAATGCAATTAGTGAGGGGAGATTGTACAATATAATTGAAACGAAAGCAGAGGGGGAAATACTGGGGGCAGAATGGTTCAATAATTGAGGGGCTGGGGATGCAGAAATGTGGGGGTAGGGGAACTGTTAACCAAAATAAAGGGTGTATGACAATGTTTTATGGGAACCTTGATCGTGCAACCCCAATAAAATGTAATTAGAGACATGGTAGAATGTAAGTGCTATTGAGGACAGATAAGAGAGGGAGCGCTGTGGGTTAAAGGTTTAAGCACTGATGACCCCTGCTGGATGGGGTTAAAGGAGTAGGACTGGACTAAAAGGACATATTCAAAAACCTTATGGAAAACCATGGGTTTACAAGCCAATTTTAAAATATTAAGAAAATGGAGTTTGAACAGTCACGCTATGAGTTGACAATGCTGTTCCCAAAAGACATAGATTATTAAATGAAAGTCTCAATGCCAGATATAAGATACTGCCCCAAGATTTATTGGTCAGGGAGACCACAAAAAGAACCAAACTTCATTGTTCATGGCTTCCCATCAAAACTAGATGGTAAGACCCTATCACTGAAGATACCATACCCTTTGGTTGCAGGACATGGAAATCCATTCTCGAACTGACCAGAAAACTCTACCAGCTGGATAGCAATCAATCACAGTGCTGGACATTGCTATGTAGGCTGCTAAGGGGAGAAAAGCCATCACCAGTCTTACCAGGCTTTGGCCCTGCATGCTCAATTCTAGTCTACCAGGCAAGACTGTACCATCAGCATGGCAGTCATGAATGGGTTAGATTTGAGGTGTTTTTCATAGGAAGTATTTCATGTGGAGAACAGTAAATCTGGTCAAAAGTCCATGTCTGAGGTCAAAAGTCCCCAAAGAAAGCTGAAGTTTGTCTAACTGTTCATATTGCTGCATTGGTTTCCAAATACTTACCGTATACCAATGGATTTGTGCTGTTCTCCCAGGGGATAAAGGGGCTTATTTTTGTTTGTTTTGTTTTATCTTAGAGTAGGTAGCTATTAATAAAGAGACTTGCAGTTGATCAGAGTGTCGAACTATGTGACCTTCAGGGCTCAGCTGCAGAGGGTTATCCATATCACCCTTCTCCCTCCCAAGGCTTAGAAAATATGGAAGCAGAGTGGGCAGAGAGGCGGGCAGAGAGGCCATCTGAGTCAGGGGATGTCATGGAGAGGTATGAAATGACACCTTCTGGACATGACAAAACTATTGCACATGAACTCAGAGCAGCTATGGTTATCTGCACAAGACGTGCACAAGATCAACTTAGTCAAAATTCCCGCATGGATGGACAGCGAGCTCCCAAGTCCCACTCTTAGTGTAGACACTGTCAGCCAACGGCTGCTAGGGAAGGACAACCCTTTTTTCTTTGGAAATGTGACTGGTGACAGGTAGCCCACATTAATTATGCTAAATTAAATAAAATTCTTTAAAAAGAACACTAAGTGTAATGTCATCTTGTCAATGATCCATAAGACATATCATAACAGGCTATGATATAAATACTATTACTATCAGTATTTATTTAGAAGGAACTTGGCTTTAGGATACACAGAGTTTGTTCATGTCTAAAAAGGTCCAACTTGTCTGCAGCTCCCTTCTCAAGCACAGACTCTGACAAAGAGATGGCTAAGAAATTGTGGGAAAACTGCAGGTAGGAGATTATGTCTGGGAGGAAGGTCAGGCAAAAGAAGACTCTGAGGTCAGAGACGTGCCAAAGGAGGAACTTGGATTAAAGGCTCCAAGAGGCTGTATGCTCAAGTTCTGCTTGCAGAGTATCTTTAGTACTTAGCAAAACAACATATAAACAGCAATGGAGGTGTTAAGGAATGTTCACTTCAGAAGTGAACCCACAGTCTTGTGTCTCTGTCTCCCATTGCACATGCCATCATAGGTCTCTGTGTTACTGTGATGCTCAGGGCATTTGTATAACATAAAGAATATGTAGTCAAATGACCTGGTCAAAATCCCAAGCCAATGCAGTATCAGGAAAAGTCTACCACTAATAGGAATCAAGTATAATATAACACATATTATGGCAAACATTTATGAGACATACTCATAAATACCCTTTCTACTTTATTATTTAAGTTAGAGTCTCAACTAGCCATGACCTATTAATTTGCTCTTCAATAACCACATAACTCACCACAATAACCACTAATTTGCCCGTGGATATCTATAGGGCATTGGATCTAAATCCCTTTTAATCAACAAATGCTTAAGTCCATTATTTTAAAACAACTCAAAACATTTGCATGTAATCTTTGCTTGTTTTTCTATATGTTTATGTCATTCCTATATATTATACCCAAGTTAATAAATACAGCATAAAGAATTATTGCATTGTTTAGTTATGGAACAATTAAAAGCAAATAAATAACCTCTACAATGTTCAGGACAGGTGCAATTTATTTAAAAATATTAAAGTTAGTGGTTTTCAGACCTATAGTTATTGAGGGTTAGCTGTGAAGATGAGTGATGACTCAGTGTCTCAGTTTCTTCTCCTCTCTCTGCAGTAGAATACCCTGATAGAAGCAACTCAAATCAAAAAGGGTTATTTCAGCTCAGGTCCAAGGGAAGTCAAGGCATCAGAAGCCTGAAGCAGTTGGCCACACCACAATCTGGAAGCACAAAATGATGAATATCTGTGCCCAGCATATATTGTCCTTTTTGTGCAGTAAAGAACCAAAGCCCAAGGAATAATGCCATCCCACTTCAATGTACATCTCCCCACCTCAATTAACCTGCCCAATAGAACCTTCCTGCATGCCCAGAGGCTAAACAATCCTTTGCAGGTGTGCCTAGAAGCCTGTCAAGTTGGCAATGAACACTAACCCAAAAAATCAGTGAAATGCTTCCCACAGAAGCATGGAAATCTGACCTCAGATCCCTAAAAACCAAAGAAAAAACAGGCACAGTGGCATATATCTGTAACTACACTGCTGGGACAGCAGAGACAGGCAGACCACAGGGGCTGGTACAGGCCATCCCGCTGGACACAGCATTCGCTGACTATTTTATTTACCTCTATAAGCAAGGAGACGAAGAATGACAGAGGACAGCTAATGTGATATATATAGATATAGATATAGATATAGATATAGATATAGATATAGATATAGATATAGATATAGATATAGATATATAGATAGATAGATAGATAGATACACACACATATATATACACACATATATGTGTATATGTTTATATATACATATATATGTACATATGTATGTATATATATGTACATATATATACACATATATATGTTTTCATACATATATAAACAAATAAATTAATGCATCACACACAAATACACACAGCTTCTATATTTAATATCCTCTGTGTTTCTACATGCATTCCCTTTATTAATATGTACCATCTACAACATTCATGTTCTCAAATAAAACATAAAATATTAACTTAACATTTTAGGAAATCTCTCACCTTTCCTGAGTGGTTTGAATCACTCTCATGTGGTGATAAAGAGGGTGTTCCTTCTGATTCCTGAAGTCTTTCCTTTAATTTTACATTTTCTTGTTCTTTTTGAAACAGTTGGTCCTGAAGATTAACAACACTTTGCCGGAGCATAGCTTCATTTGATTTTGTAGTTTCAAAACAAACATGTAATTCATTATAAAGCTGTTGAAAATAGCCAAAAATGATATAATTAATAAGGCAAGTATGTGCATATATATTTACATATATATGAACTCTACATGGACATATACCTTCCCTAAAGTTATGTTAATAGCCAACAAGCAGACACAATGTATAAGTGATATAGTTAGATATCAACATCAAATTATACCTGTCATTCAAAAGGTAAAATGTGTTCTTGGCCAAGATAACTGGTAATAAGACTGTCACAAACAAAAGAAAAGATTCTAAGCTATGTATACTCATTTGAAGGGCTTTATGTATTAAAAAAAAAAAGTCTTGAAAAGGCAATGGCAATTCTACTAGAATGGCCTAGGTTTTTAAAATCATTCTAAAAATCGCAGTACTGTGAAAATTTCTGTAATTTGTTAGAAAAGGACACAAAAGCATATTGCATATTTCACTGAGAATTCTTTAAGATTAACTTAATTATTTTCATTTAGTATAAATTAGTGTCCACTACTGAAGAAAGACAAAAATTCACAAGAATGTAAGTTTAAATTCATCTACAGTGAATATTACTATACATTTCTCAATATGCGATATAATTAAATTTCTAAAGCTTAAAATTTTTAAAAAGGCATTAGCATTTTTGTGAAAAACATAAATATTTTGTGAAAATATAATATAATTTTAATTATATTAATTGAAAGTAATTAATCAAAATGTTTGGGGTCTGTAAATGATATCTATTATTATAAATACTTAACTAATTCATCTCACTTTATAGCAAAAGTTAGGCAATATTTGCAAAAATAAGTGTTAATAAAGAATTTTAACATACAGATTTCTGCTTTTCTTTGCCACTGCCTTTATACAGGGGTACATGTCAATGATGTCACAGCAAATGGTATCAGACACTCTAATAAGAAAGTAAGAATACTGACAGCTCGCAGGGACAATCAAAGGGTCAGTGAAGGACCAATAATCAACTATGCAACAGATGCTCTCATAACTGGGTAAGAGCAAGCTCTGGAGACTAGAGCCAGGCTGCATGGAGATGGCTGGGGTTAGCAGGAGTGAGCAGGATGTAGCTTACTCTCAGGTGGCACCTCAAGCTTCTCCTTCATACACACAAGGCTCTGGGTCTAGTCACCCAGGAAAACGTCCTCCGTTTTAAGCTCTTCTGTCGCTTCTGGCCTCACATTCTTGCTTCATCAAACAGAAGAGCAAATGCACACTTCTGCTGTTCTCATTAAGGTTGCTCAGTTGCACTCCTGTTCAGAAGTTTCCCCAGTTGTAGCTAGTCTGACTGGGTGGATAACTCTAGACAGTGGAGCAAACTGGGTATTGTAGTGAATACTACTTCAAAGCAATGAGAACAAACAAACAAAAATCCTAGAAGAAAAGATCTAGACCAGCATGCTTCTAGGAACTGGGAAAATTTATTCCTTGGATATTATTCCACGTACACATCTCTTGCTTAACTGCTCCTGTTTGTTTAGGACTGGACTTGTTCACTTCCTAGCTACCTCCCACCACACAGCACTAATTACTACACATCATCGCCCTTTCTGTCATTTACCCTCCACAAACTGACAGTAAGGCCCCATTGCCGAAGAGAACAAATATCTAGGTCATGATATTTGGAAAAGTCAAGCTGGTGCCTAACCAGAAGCTTCACCCCTACTGACTAGTGTTCATAGCCTGCAAGGTACAGTGAACACTATCTAAGGAGAAAGCATCAATCTCACCCAACTACAAGTCCTGTGACACGGACAGCAACCTACCTACAGGATACACTGGAGCAATAGCAGCACAAAGGGCACAGCAGTAACCAGCCCTGTTTGTTTGCTTATTTATTAGATTTAAAGCCCACTCCATGAGATACAACCAACACTTGACACTGTTAATGAGGCTAAAAACCTGAGACTAGATAGGTCAAATGCTGGAGGAAAAACTTATTATTATTATTAATTTGCATAATAATAGAATGACTAATGGCATATTGTTGTACCCATATATCAGTGTATCATTCAACCCTGATCAGAGAAGCTTCTTCTTGTGGTAGATACTAATTAACACAGAGGCCCACAAATACACAATATGCATACAATGAGAGATCTTGGAGCATTCAGCTCTTTATGTCTGTTTCATATTCCTCCCTTAATGTTTCAGGAAGAGGAGAACGATTGTAAGAGCCAAAGGGAATAGATGGCGCTAAGGAAACAGCATCCTACAGACACAATACTGCCAATGCACATATGAATGTACAGAGATGGTGATGCATGCACAAGACCTGCACAAACTCATCCAGGGAAACAGAGTCCCACTCCTAACCACTAAGCAAACTCCTTAAAATTAATACCTGCTGGGAAAGTAAAATCCAGTTTTCTCCACTGAAGTGACAAACATCCTCCAAGGTAGGCATCAAGGTCAGGTGTAGGTAACCAAAACAACATGAACTCCATGCCTTTTAAAAATGTGCTTTCTTGTTTATAATTTTGCTTTCGTTTTGTTTTATTTTTTCTTTTCTTTTTTTTTTTTTTTGAGAGGGAGGGAGGGAGGGAAGGAGGGAAGGAAGGAGGGAGGGAGGAAATAGAATACTTGGCTGGGTAGGGAAATGGAATGGATCTGGGGGAATTTGGGGGAGGAAGAGGAAATATGATCAAAATATATTGTATGAAAACATTTAACAATAAAAGTTTGTAACTAAGAAAAGCATGAGCTCACATTGTGATGGCAATGTTCTCATTCTCTGTGACAAGGAATATGTCCGATTGCCTGTGTATTATTGTGAAGGCTGAGAGCTGTGAGTCTGTGGCTGGAAACTGCTCAGCCTCTGAAGCTAAGCCCCTGACATGTGTGGGTGGCTTCTGAGCCCTGGTCTGGCAGAGCACTGGGTTGTCCCAGCTTCCTCCCTGCCCTGAGGGAGTTTGCTGAAGAAGCTCTGGGAGAAGAACCCTGCTTCCTCAGGTCCTCCATGTCCAATGCACAACTCAGTCTCTGTTTCCTGACACATGCTCCCTAGTGCATTGGAGGATAGCGCTGAACTTGGACTCTGCTATCACTAGGAATACAAACTCATGGGCCCCTAGAGTAACGAGGAACCTGCTGGGCCCAAAAAAAAAAGCTTCTGGGACCAGCACTGACTCCCAATAAGCAGAAACAGGCTTCTTGATAACTGCAGCTCTGAAGCTGACAACATACTTTTGCACCCATCGGCCTAGCCCACCTGTACACAGCATCCAGACTCCCCATCCAGACGCCACCTACCACCTGCTGCCCTCAGAACTGTGGGGTGTAAAAACAGAAAACCATCTTTAACCTCCTCCAACCTCATCCAGTCTCAGCTATTAAAGGGGAACATTACTCTTATGATGTTATTTATGTAAACATCTTAGTACATTGAACAAATTGTATAAAGAGCTCAGTACTGGAACTTCTTTAAATTAATAGCAGAATGAGCAGTGCTGAGTCTGTTGGCATAACTAAAGAGACACATCAGCCTTGCTGTGGGCTTCTGAATCAACTAGAGTACAGTGACTACTAAAAGAACCTCAGAAACGAAGAGAGAAATCCTTGAAAATTAATGACTGTGACGATCACTTCAGTGTTGCCTTAGTGTCTGTGCCCATTCGCCAATAAAACGATGCAGATTTTATATTTGCCTTAGGTCACACATCAGAATCACACTTGATCCAATTATTTCTTATAATACAAGTATTACTGTGCCTAGATGTTTCACAGAAGAAATAAAAGTTCCAACTTACAAGTTGATTTTATATCTGTATTTTCAACTTTTCAATCCTACCATAGAAAGCTCACAAAAACTTAAATATTAACAAGTTAAACCATGTTAAAAAGAAATGATACAAAATTTCTAAAAGCTTGGAATCTGTTTTCCTAAGTTCATACATGTAACTTCACATCTTTACAACAAACTAGCACCATACTTTTTGGTATGATATACTTTCAGCCGTGTGAACATCTTCCTGATTCTTCAGTACTTTCTGCGTATCCATATTGAGAACCTGGAGCTGCTGGATCAGGTCTGCTTGCTGTGCTGTGTGTGCACTGTTCTGCTTGTACAGATTCTGCAGCTCCTGCAACTCTTTCCTGTGCAAAGCAATAAATAGAGAAGCATGAATACAGATCACCTCAGTTAAATAACTGTGTTCATCTAATATAGATTGGCTTCCTATTAATAAACAAGATAATATATAAAGTATTTAATATTTATCACATACACCTAGAAAGTATCGACAGAACTACTGTGGCTTTCAAAGGCAAAATACTTATCAATTTTCTTTTATAACTCAATAGAAATAAAAGTTCTGGATATATTGTCATAGAAACACCTTCTTATTGAAATTAAGTTAAAATTTCAGTTCCATAAACTCAGAAGCAGTGATCTTAGCTATAGTCATCAGATACTTTTAAATATAGAGTAAGTTAAGCTTTCATTTTACACAATAAATAACTTTAAATATAGTGAAAAAACAAAAGACACCAAAAGGTCTAATAAAGTTTTCAAACCACCATGTGACTCTGGAGATGATCCGCAAGACAGTGAGGTAAAGTCAGAAGGAAGACAGACAACACAAGGGGAACCCAGGGTTTGCGAACACCCAGAAGAATACTGGTAAAGTGGAAGACATACGACCTAGCGGAGGAGCTATGGTGCTCGGGGCCCAGGAGAGCAACACCTCTGGGATACAGACTTCCAGATCACTGTGCTAGGAAATCTTGTGTGACAAGAACCATATAAAAACTAAACATTGTTTGTATATTGTATTTTGACATAAAGAATAATTATAGAGACATTATTTCAGACTCCTCCATTTAGTTGGTTAAAATACTTGTCATATAGAGAGACATATATCAACATAAATACATTTCATTTTATATATTATGGAGAGTGCATTTAAAGTGGCATTTTTCTTATTACAACTTCAAATACATGAAAAGATTTAAAATGAAGAAATATGTAATATTCAAGACTGATGAAAATTAATTCAGAGAAAATAAGCTCTGATTTTTAGACATTTAAGGCAAGATTCTTCTCTATTGGATTTATAAACCCTGTAACCACACACACAAACACATGTGCAAAATCTATCTTCTACTGCATTTTAGTAGTCATAGACTACTGAAAGTGGGAATGTATAAAAACAACATTCAAATCTTGAGGATGAGAGAATAAGGAACTGCACAGTGTCTCTAAGAAATATGACAAAGACAGATTAAACAGTAGACATCCATTTAGACCATGCCTTTTTCTCTTAATAAGTCATAAATTTTAAAAAAGGGAAAAACAATAGTATGTCCACTGTGGATAGTGAGAGCCTGGTGGCCAAGAGACTATGTAGAAAGGGCATTATGAAGGTAAGCTATAACAGGCACAAGATAAAAACAAAAATTTATTTATCTTCCAGTATTTAGATACAACATCTATCTCTTAATAAGAGAGTAAGGATTCATATGTACAAAATTTTTTACATTAAAGTTCAAAATATATGTATCATCAGCCATAACAAACACAGTATAGAGAAGGGAGATTCTCACATTCCTGGGACACTTGAGAATTAAATGTCAGCATGGAGAAGAGTTTGGTTTGGTCCTGCCTCTTACATTACTTTACAGCCATGCTGTTAGTAAATCTCTCTCTCTCTCTCTCTCTCTCTCTCTCTCTCTCTCTCTCTCTCTCTCTTTCTCTCTCTCCCTCTCTCCCTCCATTCTTCTGTTCCCCCTTTCTTTTTTTCTCTGACTAAATGAAAATCATTTTTAAAAAAAAATAAATAATAATAAAGGAAAAATACCTCTGGGTTACTGGGAAGGAAGGAATTTGACCTGTCTTCATAAGAAAGCAAAGAAAGGAAAATAGACAGAAATTATTAAAAGTCTGTGGTTTTGTGTGTGTCTACATGTGAATTGTTCCTCACAAACTCATGTGCGCCCTAGCTGTGGTTGCCTAGCTGCTGGTGCTGTCTCATGAGGTTACTGAACTTTCTAGACACAGGGCCTGGCTGAAAACACAGATCAATGCGGGTATGGGGTTGACAGGTTGTACCCCAATATCAGATCCAGTCTGGAATTCTCTCTGCTTCCTAGACAGCAACAGACATGTGACCCAGTTACTTCATACTGCAGTCACATGGACAAGAACTGTTGGTTCTTAAATGCCACCATGCCTTCCCCTAGGGAAACTCTGTATGAGGGTAACTGTCCTTCCCCTAAGATGCTTTTGTCAGGGTCATTAATTCTTTAAGAATGAGATTTTAAAAGTAAATAATGCAGTTTTTTTAAGTTAAGAAAAATGCACTGTACATATTCAGAAGAAAAGTTCAGGAAACAACATGAAAACACACTGTTCTTGTTTAAACAGAGTCCTGATCTCTCAGTGCTGGGGAGACCCCGCTCCCCTAACTAACTAGTGCCACTTTAGTGCACACTATTCTGGATTTTCACTGCACAAACATGTTATCATTTAGAAGTATTAACAATTACATATATGTAAGTACTTGTGGTGAATGACTAATGATCTTCTAATAAAATTCAGAACTGAATATACTTGCCGGACCAATGTAATATCCATATCTTTCTGGAGAAGTTCACTCTGTTTGTTGTTCAGCTGCAGTGACACGGCATTATATTTACTCTGTGCTGATTCAATTTCTTTCTTTGCTTCAATCAAATTTTCTTCCAGGACCTAAAGTTAGAGCACTTGTATTATAACATAATAAACATGAAGTATGAACAAAAGTATATAATATGTATTTTATAAGATGCAAGGGAAATGTTCTTAATGTTCTTACTAAAACTATATTTAGGGTTTTCACAATAATAAATTTTAACATATTTAAATATCAAGCTTTAAAATAGTTCCAAAATAAAAAAGGAAAAGGACAATTTTGAAAAACTTTAGGTGAAAAATGTTTACAAAATTTACACTAGTTATAGAATTTTTTGTCAGAAATTTAGAAAACCTTTATGGTATAAAATCAAGAACTTGAAACAAACTGTAAAAGCTACAAAAATTTTATTATTAAAGTTAAAATAAATCATATAATGAAAGTATTTGTCAAATTAATAAAAACAGCAGAATTGTTTAAATATTAAGGATAAGTAGTAGTTCTCTCCACATTTGCTTCTTGTCTTAAATGTACAAATGTAAATTAGCTATCACTGCAAAGAAAAATCTTCTAATAGTTAAGACTGAGACAATCCTCTGGTTCTCTTGATGGTGTTAAACCTTCAACTAAAATTCTTCAAAACTCATCTTTGCCCTAATAATTTGTGAAATCTTTCATTTTAAAACTATTTTTAATTGTATGTATTTTAAAATATAAAAAATTAATTTTCATTAGTATTGTGAATAAACAAATTTTAAATGGGGTATGCCTATATTAACACCATTTATACATTATTTCCATAACTGATCATCAGGGTTTAGGTTAAGCACTAGAAATTCCCATTTATTCACCCATAAAAGATGAGATGCATTTACATACAGTAATAGATAAAAAGAAAGACAATGTCAGGAAGGAAAAAGGAGGAGAGAGAGTGGGATTACTTTTTCATGTGGGAGAAAGTCTACAACAGGGGCCTGACAATGACCTGAGCGAACGGGAATTCGTCTCTGTATCCTGCTTACTGTCTTTGGAGGTAGCTAGATATTCAACTACAAAGTGGTGATTAATACAAAATGCAATTATGTAGAAGTGTGTAAATCTGAAAGGTCTGTAACAGATAAAACAAAATCACACACACAAAAAAAGGTAAAGAGGTTTGATCTCTAGCCTAGAGACCAGTTAAATTTTTTAAGGACTTAGGTAGCATCCAGACAAAGTTACCAATCTCAAGATTTAACTTGGCTCATGCTGAGTATGAGAGGATTTCATAAATTGAATAAAGGAGCATTTTCAACCTGGAGGCCTTGAAACCTCAAAATTGTGTAAAAGAGACAAATGAACATCAGAGTGAAATAGGTAACAGAAAAACATTCCTACACAAAAATCCTTAGAAAACCTAAAGTTTAAGGGAGAATAAAGGGCTGGGATGCTGCCAGCATTACAGAACATGCTTGCCTAGTGTTTTTGAGGCCCTAGGATTGATGCACTAACACTATTATTGAAAATAGTATTAAACTACTCTTAATTTCTTATCTTTATAATAAGAAATTAGTGCATCTCTCAACCTTCATTAGAGAAGCTTCTATGTACATTAGTCAGAAATTAACACAGATCCTCACAACTGGTCAACAGACAGAGTAAAAAAAAAAAATCATAGATTGTTAAATAAGTGGGGAATCTATGCTACACCCCATTCCCAAAGGCTTGGGGACTGTTGAAGAATAGGAAGCAACAAGAGCCAGAAGTGGTAGATGCCTGCAATAAAATATTAGTTGCTGAATGTTAAAGGGCCACTGCACATAAGCTGTGACAAGCATAAGACCTGCACAGTATCAGGCCAGTCAGAATCTCAGCATGGGTATAGAAGGACTTCATGAAGTCCTACCTCTAGCTAAAAAGCTATTGGCAACTGAAGATCTGTAAGAGGAGAGAGAATCATTATTTTCTCAGGAATGCAGTCCCTGAGAACAAGCACACTGTGGTAGGTGGTCCCGCACACAAGCACACACAGGCAGCAGTAGAAGGACTCCATAGATTCAAAAGGACAAAAACAACAAATGACAGAACACATTAAGTGAGAACAGAAAAATAGTCGTGGGATGGGAAGGAATTGTAGAGGAGAGGATGAAGGGTAGATTTGATCAAAACACATTATATGTACATATGAAATTCTCAATAAAATTACTTTTTTAAAGGAAAAAAAAAGCTGACATGCGTGGAAAACTAAATTTAACCCATGCAGGAAGATTGCGACTTCAGGATTGGTCTGAGCAACCTCAAGAGCACCTATTTCAGAAAACAAGAAGGTTGAACATGAGCCTGATTTGGATCTGTCCATTCCCAGCACTGGAGGAAAGAAAGAATCAACACAGTGTACACTTGGACAAAAACACTATCCTAGAAGAGCTGAAAAAGCAGAATCAGTGAGAAACAACTTTGAAATAGATAAAATGACCAAGAAATGAAGAACTGTGCCACTAATGTGAAGAAAGCTATAGCTGCTGCTTGGAACAGAAATAGAGAGGACACTTGAAAGGCTACTGGATTCAGCCAAACAGATAACTTAAGAACTTCAGCATCTAATATGGATATATTTGAAGAGAGAAGTGAGAGTTATCTGTCCATAAGATATCAAAGGATAGTGAGACAAGTAAGTATTGTGTAGTAATTTCCTTCAGACAAAAACTGCCGATCTTGGAAGGAACTCTGTAAGGCACAGGATGCTTTAAGAGGAGACAAAACAACTGGATATTATAAGGGAAGGTGAAATAGTCCATCCTGAAGGGAAGCTCATGAAATTATGCAATAGTGCCAAGAAGTTCCTGAAGCTCAGTAGATTCACTAGCCTCCTCTCTCTGTCCTTAAGAACATAATGTATACGGGCTGCTGAGAGACCCTTCCAGCTGAGATGACTAGAAGGGCTCAGATCAACTGAGCTTCCTAGAAGAGATGCTTCATCCCACAACAGAGGCACCTGCTCAACCACGTTCAGTGCTGATGTATTTACAATAGACAGAAATTGAAAACAACCTAGATGTCCCTCAACATCTGTGATGAATGAATAAAAAAAATGTGGTACGTTTACACAATGGAACTATTACTCAGCCATTAAAAAACTGAAATATGAAATTTGGAGATCAATGGATGAAACTAGGAAAAAAAATTGTTCTGGGGTAACCTAGAACAAGGAAAGAAAAGTGGTTTTCACTTACATGTGTATACTAGTTGTTAAATCTTGGATAAGTGAGCTAAAATCTATATAACCACAGAGGTAGGCATAGAATAAGGGACTAGATAGAACTGATAGGTCTGTCTAAGAAAGGGAAATAGAATAGATACTCATGGATGGTCAGAGGTAAAGGTAGGGCTGGAACTGGAGGATCAAGTGGGAGGTGAGGGAGGAGGGGCACAAGGAAGGAAGTACAGGAAGACAGCTAAAATTAAGGGCCATTTGAGGATCAGTATAGAAGCCTAATACAGTGGAAGCATCTTTAAAAAGATATATGAAGGTACTATAAATGAAACTGTCAAATAATGGGGAAGACAGAGCACCAGCTAGACATCTCTTGTCATCAAATGAAGCTTCTAGTATCAGGTGAATGGGTTGCATTTAATTGAGTTGTTGGCTAAAAGGGTCTCATGGGAACTCCCAAACCACTGTGATGATACTGAGGACCATGTAGGGATCAGTAGTCCTGATGTAGCCAAGGGCTGGGCTGATGTTAGAGGCCCAGGTTACCACCTGACTCCATTTGGATGTCCATGGTTAATGCCTTGGCCTGAATCCATGTCAATGTCTATGGGATGTGCTGCCAGTGGGGGCCATATTGATCTGAGCGGCCTGTGTTGGCCACCTGAGGCCATGATGATGCCCAGACTTGCACTGCTACCAAGGGCCATGTCAGGGTCTATGGTCCTGCTATACCCATGGTTTGTGTTGATATCTGTGGCCCATGCTACCACCAACAGCCAAGTGAGTTGATCTATGTTGGTTTATGCTGTAGCCTGAGATTATAGTGATGTCTGGGTTAGGGCTTTGTTTGGGTCCATGGTCTCTACTGCAGATGTGTGCAATGTTCATGGTCTCTACTGTAGCGAGAAATTATCTGGAGTCCCATGATCCATGCCTCTTGACTGTGAATAGAAAGGAAACTGATTTGGTATCAAAATCAATGTCTAAGGATAAAAAGTTGAGAAAGAGGGACATTCAAGGCTTCCTAAAGAGCCTCTACCTCCCCCAGGACCTGCTCCCCCCAAAAAAGTAACAGCCTAAACAGGAAACCATCGAAAAGAACTTTTAGAAAATGTTATAAGGATGCTGAAGTTAGTGTTGCACAAGTGATGCATTCTGGTGGAAGTATGCAAAGGAAAAGACTCAGTTCTTTAAGGAGCACATCACTGAGAGTTTGACCATGCTCCATTGAGTATGATAATACAAACTGAACCTGTGTTTTGTTTAGTTGTGTTTTAATGTAGAAGTTTCATGACACCTGATTTAACAGTGACACAAAACATACAAGCAATGCAAGCAAATAGGCAAGAAAATATTTAAAAAGCAGAGAAATAAAACTTTATAAAAGCTATCAAAAGACACAATAAATACATTGAGAAGGCACATACATACTGAAAGTACTTGCAAATTATATATATATGTTAAGGAGTTATACATCATATACACATACACACACACAGTTATGTAACTATAAAATATCAAAATAAAGAAACTAATGTATAATCTATTTTTTGCAAAAAGCAAGAGATTTAAGCTGACATGACCAATTATAAAATGCAAATTCTCAAATAAATGTTCAAAATTACTATGATTTTCATGAGAGATACAGAAATCATAGCCACAGTGAGGTGTCACTTCACACACATTAGAACAGCAACCACTAAAAGTAACTTTGGGCAGGAATATGAACAGCTGAAGGCTCTCTCTTGTTGACCAGATTCTAACACTGTGGCAAGTAGCATAGAAGTTCTTCAAAGCATTAAGAACCACATGTGGTATCACTGGCCTTGAAATCCCAGCACTCAGCTGGCAGAGGCAGACAGATCTCTCTTTCAAGGCCAGACTTGTCTACAGATCAAGTTGCAGGACAGCCAGGGTTATACAGAAAAACCCTGTCTCTAAAAAACAAGAAGCAAAACAAAACAAAATATGAATAAAAAAAGAACTAGCACATGCATAGGATCAGTGTGCTTTAAGGCTATACAGCAAAAAGAATTCAAAGCAGGATCTTAAGAGTGTACTTATATATCATGTTAGTGGCAGCACGATTTATAACACCCAAAAGATAGAGGCTATGAATACCACACAAACATCAACTAATGGACAAATGTTTATAGATTTACAATGGGATGTTGAGCAGTTAAAAATGGAAGGAAATTCTGTCAGATATGTCGACATGGATAAACCATGAAGACCTTATATTAAGTAAAAGAAACCAGTTACAAAGACAAAGGCTAAATTATTTTACTCACATGAGATATGAGGTATATAAAGCAGTCAAAGTCTAGATACAGAAAGTAAAATAATGGTTATTTAATGACACTGTATTTCATTTCAGATGGAAGGAAATCTCTGGACATTAATTCTACTGCAATATAAATATATTTTACCAAACTGCACAATGCAAAATACTTAAGATGATATTTATGTTAGGTTCCTCTTACCATAATAATATAAGACAAAGTTTTGACATTTACTATAACATTTAGAAACCTTGATTGTGTTACAAAAAGTATATGAAGGCTATATGGTTCCCTTTTTATAAAATATCTAAGATTTTCATACTTTTAGGAACAGAAAGTAGAATCACAGTTGTAGAAAAAGTGCAAGGTGAAGAGTCCACTGGATGGCTCTGTAAGAGCGTGAATGCAGTTAACCTTACTAAATTGTACACTCAAATGATCATAACAAATGATGGCTATTTTATCCTACCACTGGCTTCTGGTGTGTTATGTTGTTGTTCTTCTTGTTGTTGTTGCTGCTGCTGTTGTTGTTGTTGTTGCAGGGGAAGGGGGGAAGTTACTACATAGTTCTGACTATCCATAAGCCTACTAGGTAGCCCAGGCTTACCTTGAAACTCCAACACTCTAGCCTCAGGCTCTTGAGGGCTATGATTACAAGTATGTACCTATACATTTGATCAGGTTTTTTTTTTTTTTTAATCAGCAAATGACTCAGATTGAACTAAATCAGACTTTTTTATGCTTCTTGAAGTTTTTTTTTATTGGATAATTTATTTACATTTCAGATGTTATCCCCTTACCCCATTTCCTCCCACCCCCCTCAGCCCAGGAACCCCCTATCTCATCCCACCTCCTCCTGCTTCAATGAGAATGTGTCTCCATCCACCCACCCACTCCCACCTCCCCAGCCTCAAATTCCTCCACACTCGGCATCCAGCCTTGATGGGATCTCCTCTTCCACTTATGCCCAACAAGGTCATCCTCCCGTACATATACAGCTAGAGCCATGGGTCCCTCCCTATATGCTCTCAGGCTGGTGGTTTAAACCCTGGGATATCTGATAGGTTAGTATTGTTGCTCTCCTCATGGGGCCACAAACCCTTTCAGCTCCTTCAGTTTTCTCTCTAACTCTTCCATTGGGAAAACCTTGATCAGTTCAATGGTTAGCTATGAGCATCTGCCTCTAAATATGTCAGCCTCTGGCAGACCTCTAAGGAGACAGCTATATCAGGCTCCTGTCAGCATGCACTTCCTGACATCCACATCAGTGTCTACCTTTGGTGACTCTATGAGATGAATACCAGGGGGAATGGTCCCCAGACGGCCCCTCCTTGAGTTTTTGCCCCACACTTTGTCTCCATATTTGCTCTCTTGAGTATTTTGTTACTCCTTCTAAGAAAGAACGAAGCATGCTCACTTGGTCTTCCTTCTTCATGAGCTTCAAGTGATCTGTGAGCTGAATCATGGGTATTGCAAGCTTCTGGGCTAATATCCAATTATCAGTGAGTGAATACTATGTGTTTTCTTTTGTGATTGGGTTACCTCACTCAGGATGATATTTTTCTAGTTCCATCCATTTACCTAAGAATTTCTCGAATTCATTGTTTTTAACAGTTGAGTAATACTCCAGTGTGTAAATGTACCACATTTTTAAATATCTATTCCTCTGTTGAAGGACATCTGGGTTCTCTCCAGATTCTGGCTATTATAAATAGGGCTGCTGTGAACATAGTGGAGCATATGTCCTTGTTATATGTTGGAGCATCTTCTGGGAAAAAGACCAGGAATGATATAGCTGGGTCCTCAGGTAATACTATGTTCAATTTTCTGAGGAACCACCAGACTGATTTCCAGAGTGGTTGCACCATCTTTCAATCCCACCAAAAATGGAGGAGTATTCCTCTTTCTCCACATCCTTGCTAGCATCTGCTATCACCTGAGTTTTAATCTTTTAATTCTGAATGGCGAGGTAGAATCTTAGGGTTGTTTAGATTTGCATTTCCTTGATGACTAAGGATATTGAACATTTCTTTAGGTGCTTCTCAGCCATTGGAGTTTCTGCAGTTGAGAATTCTTTGTTTAGCTCTATACCCCATTTTAATAGGGTTATTTGGTTGTCTGGAGTCCAATTTCTTCAGTTCTTTGTATATATTAGATATTAGCCCTCTATCAGATGTAGGATTGGTAAAGATCTTTTCCCAATCTGGTGGTTGCCATTTTGTCCTATTGACAGTGTCCTTTGCCTTACAGAAACTTTGCAATTTTATGAGGTCCCATTTGTCAATTTTTCATCTTAGAGCATAAGCCATTGGTGTTCTGTTCAGGAACTTTTTTCCTGTGCCCAAGTATTCAAGGTTCTTACCCACTTTCTCTGCTATTAGTTTCAGTGTATCTGGTTTTAAGTGGAGGTCCTTTATCCACTTGGAATTGAGCTTTGTACAAGGAGGTAAGAATGGATCGATTTTCATTCTTCTACATGTTTCCTCCAGTTGAACCAGCACCATTTGTTGAAAATGCTGTCCTTTTTCCACTGGACAGTTTTAGCTCCTTTGTCAAAGACCAAATGACCATAGGCATGTGGGTTCATTTCTGGATCTTCAATTCTATTCCACTGATCTTCCTGTCTGTCTCTGTACCAATACCATGCAGTGTTTATCACTATTGGTCTATAGTACAGCTCGAGGTCAGGGATGGTGATTCCCCTAGAAGTTCTTTTATTAAGAATAGTTTTTGTTATCCTGGGTTTTTTCTAATTCCAAATGTATGTGAGAATTTCTCTTCCTAACTCTGTGAAGAATTGAGTTGGGATTTTAATGAAGATTGCATTGCATCTGTAGATTGCTTTCGGCAAGAAGACAATTTTTACTATATTAATCCTGTCAATCCATGAGCATGGGAGATCTTTCCATCTTCTGAGATCTTCGATTTCTTTCTTCAGAGACTTGAAGTTCTTGTCATACAGATCTTTCACTTGCTTGGTTAGATTCACATCAAGGTATCTTATATTATTTGTGACTATTGTGAAGGGTGTCATTTCCCTAATTTCTTTCTCAGCCTGTTTATCTTTTGAGTAGAGGAAGGTTACTGATTTCTTTTTGAGTTACTTTTATAACCAGATGCTTTGCTGAAATTGTTTATCAGGTTTAGGAGTTCTCTGGTGGAAGTTTTGGGGTCACTTAAGTACACTATCATATCATCTGCAAATAGTAAAATTTTGACTTCTTCCTTTTCTATTTGTATCCCTTTGACTTCTTTTTGTTGTCTAATTGCTCTAGCTAGGACTTGCAGTACTGTATTGAATAGGTAGGGAGAGAGTGGATGGCGTTGTCTAGTCCCTGATTTTAGTGGGATGGCTTTAAGTTTCTCTCCATTTAGTCTGATGTTGGCTACTGGTTTGCTGTATATTGCTTTTACTATGTTTAGGTATGGGCGTTTAATTCCTGATCTTTCCAAGATTATTACCATGAAAGGATGTTGAATTTTGTTAAATGCTTTCTCAGCATCTAGTGAGATGATCATGTGGTTTTTTATTTGAGTTTGTTTATGTAGTGGATTACGTTGATGGATTTCCAAATATTGAACCAGTCCTGCATTCCTGGGATAAAGCCTACTTCATCAGGATGGTTGATTGTTTTGATGTATTCTTGGATTCAGTTTGCCAGAATTTTATTGAGAATTTTTGCATCAATATTCATAAGAGAGATTGGTCTGAAGTTTTCTTTCTTTGTTGGGTCTTTGTGAGGTTTAGGCATGAGCATGATTGTGCCTTCACAGAATGAATTCAGTAGTGTTCCTTCTGTTTATATTTTGTGGAATAGTTTGAAGAGAATTGGTAGTAGGTCTTCCTTGAAGATCTGATAGAATTCTGCACTAAAGCCATCTGGTCCTGGGCTTTTTTTTTTTGGGGGGGGGGGGACTTTCTTTTAATGACTGCTGCTATTACTTCAAGTGTTATGGGACTGTTTAGATAGTTTATCTGCTCCTGATTTAACTTTTTACCTGGTATCTGTCTAGAAAATTGTCCATTTCATCCAGATTTTCCAGTTTTGTTGAGTATAAGCTTTTGTAGTAAGATCTGATGATTTTTTGAATTTCCCCAGTTTCTGTTGTTATGTCTCCCTTTTTATTTCTAATTTTATTAATTTGGATACTGTCTCTGTGCCCTCTGGTTAGTCTGGCTAAGGGTTTATCTATCTTGTTGATTTCCTTAAAGAACCAGCTCCTGGTTTTGTTGATACTTTGTATAGTTCTTTTTGTTTCTACTTGGTTGATTTCAGCCCTGAGTTTGATTATTTCCTGCAGTCTACTCCTCTTGGGTATATTTGCTTCTTTTTGTTTTAAAGCTTTCAAGTGTGTTGTCAAGTTGCTAGTGTATGCTATCTCCAGTTTCTTTTTGTAGATTCTTAGAGCTATGAGTTTTCCCCTTAGCACTGCTTTCATTGTGTCCCATAAGTTTTGGTATGACAATCCTTCATTTTCATTAAATTCTAAAAAGTCTTTAATTTTTTCTTTATTTTTTCCTTGACCAAGTCATCATTGAGTAGAGCATGGTTCAGTTTCCACATGTATGTGGGCTTTCCATTGTTTTTGTTATTATTGAAGACCGGCCTTAGTCCATGGTGATCTAATAGGATGCAAGGGATTATTTCAATATTTTTGTATCTGTTGAGGCCTGCTTTGTGACCAATTATATGGTCTATTTTGGAGAAGGTACCATGAAGTGCTGAGGAAAAGGTATATTCTTTTGTTTTAGGATGAAATGTTCTATAGATATCTGTTAAATTCATTTGGTTCCTGACTTCCATTAATTCCCCTGTGTCTCTGTTTAGTTTCTGTTTCCATGATCTGTCTATTGCTGAGAGTTGGGTGTTGAAATCCCCCACTATTATTGTGTGAGGTGCAATGTGAGTTTTGAGTTTTAGTAAAGTTTCTTTTATGAATGTGGGTGCCCTTGCATTTGGAGCATAGATGTTCAAAATTGAGTTCATCTTGATAAATTTTTCTTTTGAGGAGTATGAAGTGTCCTTCCTTATCTTTTTTGATAACTTTTGGTTGAGAGTTGATACTATTCGAAATTAGAATGACTACTCCAGCTTGTTTCTTGGGACCATTTGCTTTGAAAATTGTTTTCCAGCCCTTTATTCTGAGGTAGTATCTGTCTTTGTTACTGAGGTGCATTTCATGTATGCAACAAAATTCTGGGTCCTGTTTACATATCCAGTCTGTTAGTCTATGTCTTCTTATTGGAGAATTGAGACCATTGATGTTAAGAGATATTAAAGAATAGTGATTGTTTCATCCTGTTATCTTAGTTATTAGAGGTAGAATTATATTTGTGTAACTATCTTCTTTTAGGGTTTCTGGAAGATTACTTTCTTGCTTTTTCTATGCTGTAGTTTCTCTCCTTGTGTTGGAGTTTTCCATTGTAGGGCTGGATTTATGGGAAGATATTGTGTAAATTTAGTTTTGTCATGGAGTATCTTGGTTTCTCCGTCTATAGTGATTGAGAGTTTTGCTGGGTATAGTAGTCTAGGCTGGCATTTGTGTTCTCTTAGGGTCTGTATGATATCACTCCAGAATCTTCTGGCTTTTATAGTCTCTGGTGAGAAGTCTGGTGTAATTCTTATAGGTCTACCTTTATATGTAACTTGACCTTTTTCCCTTACTGCTTTTGAGCAGCTAGAGCACCAAGACATTGTCCAAACAATAGAAGACTAAAGTAGCAATTTTTACAGCCTATCAACTCAGGATAATAGGAATACTAACGAACATATCAACAATTAGATTAAGAAGAGAAAGAGGAAAGAAGAGTAGAGCAGAAACACAAGCTGAGTTGGTCACCTGCCAAAGCACTCACTCTTACCAGTACAAACCACCATGCAAGAAATGATCAGTAAAACCAGGAAGCCCTGGGTTGGAAGCAGGAAGGAATTGTTAACCCAAAAGACTATAATTTACATATTTCAGTAAAACAACAACAGAATCATAAGCCATACAAATAAGCATTCGAGTGTCATCTACATACAAAAGAAGGAGCAGAAACAGCTGTGAAATGGTGACAGAGGCACACAGCAGATTTAAAACAACCAAAATAAATAAAAATAAACATTATCAAGGAAGTACAGAAAAACTATGATTATAAAAGTAGTATCAAGTGACTGACCTATGACTTGTCCAGCTTGAGATCCATGCCATAAGAGGGAGAGCCCCTACCTCTCCCTTCAAACCCCCCAACCTCCACCCCAACACTTCCCAGAGGGCCAGACACCAGAGGCTGGAGAGCCCAGAGACCAATGCTAGAACCAGAAATTGGAAGGGAAAAGTCAAGGAAATTATGTCTAATGATATTCTGCTATTCTCGTAGATTGGCATCTAACTCAACTGTCATCAGAAAGTCTTCACCCAGCCATTGATAGAAATAGATACAGAGACACAGAGCCAACATTAAGCTAAACTTGGGGAATCATACAGGAGACGAGGAGAAGAATTGTAGGAGCCAGAGGGGTCAAGGTCATCACAAGAAAACCCACAGAATCAAACCTGGGCCAATAAAGGCTCACAAAGGCTGAACAGCCAACAAGAGAGGCTGCAAGGACCTGACCTAGGCCCTTAAGCACATATGTTAGAGTTGAGTAGTTTGGTCTTCTTGTGGGACTCCTAACAGTAGGAGCAGGAGTTGTCTCTGACTCTGTTGCCTACCTTTAAGACCCTTTACCCCTACTGGGTTGCTTTGCCTAGCTTTAATTTGATATTCAGACTGTCTATCATTTTATTGCATTTGGATCTTACATATTTTCTTAGGTCTTTTTCTTTTAACTTCAGGGCTTAGCAAACTTACTATAAATAAAGTTTTATTGAAACATGAAATAAACAAATGAATACAAGTGTCATCTGAAAATAAAATAATTAAAATATCTGGTCAAATTCTGAAGTTAGAAAAGCACAATAAACTTAAATACATTTAATAGAAGAGTTTAGCATAAGATATTAGCTGACAAGAATAAAGACAACCATCTTGAAGATAAAGATTAAAGAGAAAAAATATATCAGCCTTAGAAAAGTATTGGACAGGGACTACCAAAAATGAGAAAAAAATGTCTGGAGAAATAACAGGTAAAAACAGCCCATCCATAATAAAGAGCCTGTAAAGGCCCACAGAACTCAATAAACTTTAGGTGTCACAAGTGCAGAGAGATCCATGTGCTCCTGTAAGAAAAATGCTGAACACCAAAGACACAGGGAGAATCTCAAAAATGAGGCAACACTTAGAATTACCTAAATATGATTAACAAGTGACTTCTAATTATAAAAAAGACACTAGGATAATATAGCAAATATATTTAAAGAATAACTCATGTCAAGCCCAGAATCCTATATTTAATAAATCTACCATCTGAAAATGAATGACATCAGCCAAAAGAAAAAGAAGGCCCAAGCTCTCTTTCTCCTTTGGAAACACTGAAGTAGAAGATTCCAGAGTATAATTGAGCTCTGAAAAATACTGACTAAAGCCAGAAAGGCAAATGGAAATGGGAGCAATGAATCAATGCATTTACTGGGTTTTGCATTTGACTTTCTACACATCCATTCAAGTAAGGGGTGATCTTAAGGCTAAGAACTGATAAAGCAGTGGTAGTCTTAAAGTGGTACTAGGTGCTATTTACAACAAGAAGTCATATTTCTGGTTCATTAGGGTGTAAAACAGGACTTACTCAAAAACTAGTGCAAACTCCCCATGTTAACTTGTCTAGGGACACCCAAGGAAGTGATGCAAGTCAACTTTCCCTAATTGCAATTGAAAGTACAACCAGAAAAGGTGTGAAATATCACTTATGAAAATCAACAAGATGAAATAACTGCTGCTAGAAACAAAGGATTACAAATCTAAATATGCAACAGAACATCTAAGGAGTAGAAGCAAAAGCCATGGGATACCATTTGGGATACTAGGCAACTTTAAACCCATCCACACAGGAGAATTTAAGAATCAGCCAGCACTCTCAAAGCACACTAGCTGCTCAGAAAAGCCCCTGATCCACTGTTCCTCTAGCTGACCTTGAATATGGCACTAGTGTGATGAAAGAGGAAAAGCAAAAAAGAAGGCCTGAGCATAAAAGTGCCTGACCCACAGACTCGGGAACAGGTTTGGGGATTTGATTGGGTGTTTGTTTTAATTGTTAGTTCTAACTCTTAGCATTCAAGAAAAGTCTTGTTATTACATTCTCCCACCCCTACTTTATTCTTCTGTGGGGTCTGTTTGTTTGTTTGTTAAGACAAAATTCTATTCTGTACTCCAGGCTGGTCTACTACTTACCATGAAGTAAATTGCCTCAGTCTCTTTATGCTGGAACCACAAGTTGGACCACTACACCCATCCACCTGAACATGAGTTAAATGACAACGATTTCAGTGGCAATACATACCAAGAGATATGACCTTTGTAGACTGATTGCAAAAATAAAGAAATAAAACTACTATTTCAAAAGTTAACAAAAAGCAAACCCTCAAGCATGGGCAGAAACCTATTTCAAGTGCTACCAGTTACCATGGCAAATGCTTGACTTTCAGTAACAAAGCATAAGACACAAAAAAGAGCAAGAAAGCATGACCCTGTCAAAAGGAACAAGATACTGAGACATCCATCACACCTGAGGAATTCCACATGCTATACTGCCAGGCAGTAATATTAAAACAAGTGTCATGAAGATCACCAAGAGCAAAAGGAAAATATAGACAAAGAAAAAATGTAATTTTGCATATATAAACCAAAAGAATATAAACAAATAGCAGGTGTAGGTTATTGTAGCTGGAGAACACAGGGTTCCTCCAGCTGGAAGTTAGGCCTGCCTGCTGTGGCTCCACAATTCCTCACAGCTCAGTCCCAATGGCACGAGAGAGTCCATGGGTTTTTACAGGCTTTAATGTCATGATGGATGGTGGATGGATCTGGATGCACCCCCCCCCCCCAAAACCCAGGGCAGACCTGAGTTAAATAAGGAGGGAAAGAGGGGGGAGGAGCTGGGGAGGAATGCTTAATTGGCTCCACCCTCTGGCCTTCAGGTACCTCATTAGTATGTAAATCTCTCTAGGGTCTGAGGCCTGTTAATCACACCCTCTACTGTGACTGAAGGGTGCAGGCTCTTGTCAGGAGCCTGGGTTCTGGGGGCGTGGCCGAACACCCACAACCCAAGAATCAGGATACCCTTCCACAGCCTGCCAAGAAGGTATTAAAAAATAATCAAAAAGAAATTTGTGTGTGTGTGTGTACTGAACTGAAAATTTTACCAAGAGGCAAGAGCAAACTGAGCAGGCTCTCATGGTTAAAATTGAATTCAGGCAACAATAATATAGAGTTTATATAAGTCACCTATGTGCTTCAGGAATGAGGAAATATTTTCTGAACTACACACTCACCTCTACCCCATCCAAGTCTGTGAATATTACAAATACTTTAAATTAATCTAGCTGATAAAAAACTAAACTAAGCAAATAAATAGCACAGATACCTATGAAACATTTAAAAAAATCAAGGCAACATAATTTTCCCAAAATTTATTACCACAATGACTCCAACTGAGAGTGAATTAGATAAAATCCCAGGCAGAAAACTCCAAAGAATTAATAAAAGTATGGCAAAAAGAGAAAAGAAAGGAAAGGAAAAGAAAAAAAGATCCCTGACTGAGAACACAAAATTGCTGAATGGAATGAGGAAAACAACTCGGATGGGAAAGAGGAATTCAACTAAAAGAAGTGATAAATAAAAACCAATATGAAGGGCTGGAGAGATAGCTCAGCGGTTAAGAGCACTGTCTGCTCTTCTAGAGGTCCTGAGTTCAATTCCCAGCAACCACATGGTGGCTACAAACCATCTGTAACGGGATTTGATGCCCTCTTCTGGTGTGTTTGAAGACAGCAATAGTATACTCACATACATAAAATAAAAATAAATTAACTATAAAAAAAAAAAACCAATATGAAATCCTGGAAATGAAAATCTCCCTGTAGAGTTTCACAAGAAGAATGGATCAAGAGAAAGGAGAGAGTATCTGAAAACATGACAGATGAACTGGTGCAACAAACAAGGAGAAGGATAAAAAATAAGAGACTACCTGTGGGAATTCCAAGATATACAGTTTATTCTAAAGAGGCCAATCCTATGGATAATAGGCATAGAAGAGGAGAAAAATCTCATTCTACAGCCATAGAAATTATCTTTTAAAATAATTCTAACAGAAAATGTCCCATTTAGGGAAGGAGATGGCAATGTATATACAGGGGACATTCGATAATACAGACACAAGATCAGGAAAAGAACTCAGAATGTACAATTAAAAGATTAAATAGAATACATAAATCATATTAAAAGCAGAAAGACAAAAAAAAAAAGCTCATATAAAGTCAGGCTCATCAGAATAACAGCAGGTCATTGGAATAAAACTTTACAAGACAGAAAGATCTGGAGAAATATATGTCAAGTCCTAAAAGATAACCATCAGCCCAGAGATACCTAAGAACACTATCTTTCATTAAAAAAATAAAAACTTTCTTTAAAACATTGAAAACTAAAAGTAATAGACAGATTTCTAGATGTATATGACTTAACAACTTAAACTGAGATGAGACAATTTTATCATATCTATACAAAGTAGTAATTAAAAATCTTCCAACTAAAAAAAAAAAATCCAGGCCCACAAAGATTCTCTAGTAAATTTTATCAGAACTTCAAAGAAAAATAATACCAATATTTCTCAAATATAATTCATAAAATAAAAGAAGAAATATCAACAGACCTTTTCTACAAAGCTAGTCTTTATTCTGATACCAAGAGCAGATGAAAATAATAAAAAAAATTATAAACCAATATCCACAAAGAGCTTAGAAATAAAAATTATCAATAAAATACTTTCAACCAAATTCAAGAACAAATCAAAAAATATCACTCACGCTAATCAGGTTGGGTTTACTGTAGAGAGGCAGGGATGGTTCAAAATATATAAATTAGTAAAGGTTATTAATTACATAAATTAACACAAGACAAAATCATATAGTCACTCATCCAACATCCACTCATGATAAAGACCTGAAGAAACATTGAATAGAAACAGGTTTCAACAAATCAACACTGTATATGACAAACCAACAGCCAATATTATGTTAAATGAGAAAACACTCAAAGCATTTTCGTTAAAATGAGAAACAAAACAAGTCTTTATATTCATTTTATAATTCCAGATCTTTGGAATTATTCTACATTAAATAATTTCTACATGAAAGAGTTTTCATAAGACATTGACAAGTGATATTTTTAATTCAAATTAAATTGGCATAGGTTAGGATGATAAATGCAATTCTCATAACAACCAAAAAGAAAATATCAATAGGCACATACACACACAACTGAAAAAAATGTACACTACACTATAAAAAAACAACTAAATACAAAGAAGTAATGAGGGATAGACAGATTACCATACATTCACAATAGAGGTAATGAGGGACAGACTGAAAGACATTCATAAAAAATTGTAAGAAAATTGCAAAAGTTAGTTTTTCTTGTCACTCTACTCTTGAAATAATTGAATTAAACTCTCCACTCAAAACAAATGCATGGAAAGGGTGGATAAACAAAATGTTATGTTATGTTATGTTATGTTATACTATATTATAGTATGTAAATTATCTATACAAGATTCACTTTGGATCCAAAGATGTGAGTAGGAAATAAAAGTAAGAGATGTGTACTGTGCAGACAGATCCAAAGAGCTGAGAAGGACAGGGTCTGATGAGAAATACACACTAAAAGAAAACTGAGGAGGCTGTGGAGAGAAACAATGAAGAAAACTGAAATATATGCATTATGTACGTTTCATCTTTCTTCTCCCCTTTAATGAAACATGGCCTTTTTTGTAGAAATGGAAAGAGTGATTCTAAATTCATGCACAAATAGAAGACACTGAGATAGCCAACTTTGGAGAAAAAAAACATATCCAATATTTGAAAATAGCTACAAGTTTCTAATAATCAAAGTAATATGGCAAAGGTGTGACAGTAGATATATAATCAAAGGAACAGAACTGAGTTCCAGAAATAAACTCATATTTATATAAAATAGTATTTAACAAGGATGCCAAAATATTTAGAGGTATAGTGGGTAAAAGGCAATCAATTTTTCTTTTGTTTTATTTTGTTTTATTTTGTTTTATTTTGTTTTCTTTTGTAGTAATGAAAGATTACTGAAAGATTTGAGTGAATAAAGTTGAACCTGTATCTCACACTACATTAAAAAGTTATCAAAACATGACTAATTTTCTCTTTTATGCAAATCTAGAGGTAGGGTATGTGCATGTGCACTCCTGTGTATACACAGACAAAATATTTATTTTGGGGAAATAAGGGGACCAGCCAGATGGAGTGGATAAGATACTGACATGAAGGGGTAAATAAAAATCATATGCATACATAATATACTAAGCTCTGAAAATGTCAGAAGATAGGATCCAGTCCTATGATCTTTGATTATAAATTGGTCTCTTATACCATTCAAAAAATTTAGCAACAATGAAAATTAAAGTAGACAAGTGTCATTAAAAATGAGAAACTTCTTGTGTTTAAAGGAACAGCATTAGCTCATAGCGATGTGTGCGGACAGGCCTACCTGTTAGAGAAGCTAAAGCAGAATTATATAATCTCAGTAGCAAAAAATCAAACTGTCACAATACAGCAAGATCATTTTTGTTGCTGTTACTATACTTACTATAGAAAAACAAAAAATCAAGGAAGCAAAAATCAGTCCAAAAACCTCCAGAAAATAGTGTCAAATTCTATATCTGGTGAGGGACTTATATCCAGTGCATTTGCATAGACAATTCTACAAACATATGCAAATGACCAGGAACACATAAAAACATGTTCACATCATTATCACGATGCGAATTAAAATCAGAATGAGAACTGGGGATATAGCTCAGTGCTAGAACATTTACTTATCATGCACAAGGCTCTAGGTTCAATCCCCATTACTACAAAAACAAAATAAGGCCCCAAAAAACACATATAATGAGATATCATTTCACAACTGTCAAGTGGTTAACTACAGTCAAAAAGGCAGACTATATTGTAAACAAAAGTATTTAGAAATAAAAAAGAGCCCAAAAAAACTGATACATAGCTATTTAGAACAGAATGAGGCAATTTACTCAAAGGCTTAAAAGCAGTTATCATATAACCTAAAAATATCACTATAACTTGGCCTATGAAAAATAAATACGTACATAGGAGAGAAAATTAGTATCTTCTCCTTACCTATGGTAGGGTTTATGGCTGAGACAAATGCACAAATTAACAAGAGCAAAGCAAAAGCATTTAGAAGATTATATAATGTTATATTACACACATGCCTGGTAGAATAAATATTCTCTCAAAATTAAATTTTAAATTAAGCATGGTACCATTTGTTTCTTAATGTGATTTACTAACAAAATTGTTGTTAATATTATAGCTTAGTGAAAGAATATAAAAAAAGCTTCATTTCGTGACTTACCAAAGAATAAAGAAATAGACTTTATTATTTAAATTACAAAACTACAGTGCCTCAAATCACAAAAATAAGTCTACAAACAAACCCATACATACAAGGAAATTTTAAAAAATGAATCTCAAATTATTAAATCTGATGATGTTTTTGTTTGTTTGTTTGTTTGTTTTCTTTGTTTTTTTTGTTTTGTTTTGTTTGTTTGTTTGTTTGTTTGTTTTTTTGAGACAGGGTTTCTCTGTGTAGCCCTGGCTGTCCTGGAACTCACTCTGTAGACCAGGCTGGGCTCGAACTCAGAAATCCGCCTGCCTCTGCCTCTGCCTCCCAAGTGCTGGGATTAAATGCATTCGCCACCACTGCCCAGCATGATGACGTATTTTAAGACCAAAAACATTAAGGAAGGAAATAAGATACAGATTCTTATCAATCCAAAGTTTTAAAGTCCAATTAATTATATTCAAGTGGCAAAAATGAAAAATGTTGTCCAACAAAATGCAAGAGCAAACCAGAGAACTGATCATTTAAATGACACAAAACTTTCAAGCAATAACTAAATAATCAAGTAATTATGATTGAACACAAGGCAGCCTCACTTAACCTTATAGAACCATCAAAATTATCAAAGGTTGTATTTTACAAGAAAATAATAAAAATTAAAGCAAACAGATCAAGATTCAACTACTCCAATGGCTGATTGGTTCACGACGTCATTGAACTGTATCAAATATGTGCACTTGATAGATTCACACTCATTTATCCCTCTCCCATAATGAATATTCACGCATAAATCTGCTCACTTACCCAAACGTGCAAATATACACATACACACAAATACTCATATAAGATATACATGATGGACATATGCATACATGCTCTGAGGTGTTCCTTCCTCATGCACACTCAAAGACTTTTATATTCACTGGTCTTATTTGTTTCTACCCCTTTCAATAAAATATATGATAAAGAGAAATTTGAAATTTAATGGGAAAATAAATTAACAAAAATCTCCAGACAAAGAAAATATGGCAGAAAGATGTTGCATTGTTAAGTGATGCTCAGAATGGATGGGAGGATAGTATAAAAAATATTAAAAAGTTTTATCTTCTAATAAAACTTTACTCTTCCCCTAAATCCAAAGAAAACATCATATAGAACCATAGGTATTTTTAACTGTTTTGTGGGTTTTTTTTTTTTTTTACATGTTGGTTTTAAAGGAAGTAGAAAAGAGTCTCCAAAATGTATTGCAATGAATTCTAGCCCCATTTTTAAAAGTAAGCCTTAATTAAAGAAAAAAAAACCCAATGGTTCTAAGTATATTTTTCAAAACATACTTTATTTCAAAAGCAATAGCCTTTATTTTTTAATGATTACATTTTAGGATAACTATTTGAAGTCAGTTTCCTGCTTTGCAACATCAATATTTAAAAAGCTATGGGTCTTAAGTGAAAGAATATAAATTAATGCTGGTCCCTACTGGTGGATCTGAATAGATAACGTGTTATTTAAGGAAAGAACACATATTCAGTTTCCTGTAAGAAGGCAGACCCCAAGCAGCAGCATGGCCTCAGTTCCGTCCTGTACCTTTACTCTTGCATCCACACTGTGCTTTTCATTTCTCCAGTGTGCTTCCTGGTTCTTCAGTGTCTCCAGTTCATTTAGCAGGTCAGCACAGCGTGTACATAATCTCTCATTTTCCTCCTCCAGGTTTTTTATAAGCAATCTGTTTTGCTCTTCTTTACTCTGCACGCACTCCTTGGCGTCCTGTAGAACAGTACCACAAGGGCCGATAAACACGAAATAAAAAAGGTGAGAACTAATCAGCAAATGTAAACTGTGCAGTTTCACCCTGCTGCAGCTTCGTCCATATTTGATGGCCAAGGTCACCTGTGTACTTTATCGGCCCTCTTTTCATGCAGGTGCATGGGTCATATTTTTTCACTGGATGACAGCTTTGATGAGTACACATTTGCAAAGAGCCCATTAATTGATCAAGCTGCCTTTGATGCTGTCCCCAGCTATTTTTGAGACCCACACAGACATATCCTCCCAGACCTGGGTTTTATCAATTAATAATGCCAGTCCCATCAGAATCTAATTACAAGAAGCCACATATTCACACTCCTACTTTCTTAGCTCCACTTCCATCATTAACTATTTATCTGTAAGTTATAAAGCTCCGAGACTTAGCTTTAAAGCATCTTTATCAGAGTTTCTGCATGTGAGAAAACTGGTACAGCAAGGCCTAAGGCAATTTTCTGGCAAGCTTGTCACTTTCTGTGCCACAGGGGCTAGCAAAGCTTCAAGGGGGACTTCAAAGCAAAGGTACTGTGAAGCCATGCACAAGTCAACACACCTTAACTTCTTGGCTTTTATCTTTAAATTTCTTCTGTAAATCACTGAATTCTTTCCTCAAGAAAGCATTTTCTTCATCAACCAGAGTCTTCACTTTTACAAGGTCACGTATTTCCTGTTTTAGTACAGATTCAGTCTATGGAAAAGATTTAAACCGATTGTAAGCTGGAATGCCTAAGAAAAAACAACTTATTTCATAAGCTTTACATCTTAATAATCAATGATATGGCCAACTAGCTTTCACAGGCAAGTCCAGCACTACAGTGCTCAGTCTGGTGCCATGTCCATGGACTTTCCCCTGAAATGTGCCATAATGGCACCTGTTTATTAGTATAAGATGAAAAGCACATTAAAAACTTCATAGTAAATACTAAACATACACTGAAAACAAATATTTAAGTGTACAGAAAGGAAAAAACATTCCAAAATTTTATCTAAAATCTAATAAGGAAAACATATATAGTTAAAGTAAGATATAATTATTCTCTTACTGAGTAATATTTACAAAACAGCTCTAGAAAAATGACAGTGGTTTTGTGAATGGAGGAATCATTTCAAAAAATAAAATGGGCAAAGTTGGGTACCAAAGCATTTTGTTCTGCAGACAGAATACTAAGATTATAGTAATTTTACCTAATATTACTCATACTAGCTACATGTTTACTCTATCCCTAATTGGTGAAAAGATTGCACTTCAATTCTTAGCTTCTGTTTATAACTTTTCACTCAAGACACTGCATCTTTTCGTCTTTAACTCTGCCTGTCTGTGACACTGTACAAGACAGCGCCAGCCCTCACATTGTCCTGGTAACCAATTTCAGATCTGTAACATTCTGGAAGACACTTCTGCTGGACTGTCTGCTGCCACTTGAAAGCAGCATTCAGTAAGGAAAACCCACACCCTGCTACAATTCCCTGCCTAGCTTTCTCTGACTCTTCACCATCTCCATTCTTCCCCTTAGCTCAAGCACTTGCCCTCTAGCCTCATGCTTATTTGAATCCTGCAAGATGTCAGCAAGATGTCCAAAGGTGTCAACATTTATCTGCAACCAAGAAGCAAACACGATGAAGACAACAACAACAAATACTGGGATTCTGTTGTTGATGTTCAGTCGTTTATTTGTTTATTTGGTTGGTTGTCTTAGGTAGAGTATCACTCTGTAGTCCTAGCTGGCATAAAACTTACTACCTAGGCCACAGTGGGCTCAAGTTACGGTCATCATCTTTCCTCAGCCTTCCAATAGTAGAGATTAAAGGTCTATGCCACTGTATCTGGCTTTGTTTTTGTTTTAAATAAAAACTTTAATAGAAACTAACCTTTATGTTATCTCTGTATAACACAGACGCTCAGATCCCTGAATATCTAATTATCTCATATTTCAGTATCTATGCCTTATTAAGTCATCGCCAAATGGATGGAGGTTATGGATAAAAACTAAAGCAAGATTCAAGATTCAAAGGTAAAATGAATGGCAGTTAAATGTGAGGAATGAGGTAAAGATAGCACCTGTCCTCCACTGGGGAAGGGGAATTGTGTTGTTAAATGTCGGTTTTATTTTACTTCTATTAGAAGTTCTTAGATACTGAATACACCTTAAACTAATGTATGAAAATGGGTTAAAATGAGGAAAAAATAAAAGTAGAAGCACTCTACACACCAACCCAAATAAATTCTGCAACACCGCCATAGTCTTTGACTTCTCTATAGGTCCCTCATCCTCTAACCCCTACAACCAGGCCAGAGGAACAGCTATTCAGCAAGGACATATCTTGGACATATACTGTTTGTTTCATTTCATTTTTTTCTTTATAGTTTAAAGAAATAAACATATTTATTTAATATGTTATATAGTCTGCCTTATTTTAACATTATTTATATTAAATCATACTATACATATTCTGTGTCTTGCTATTTTTGCTCAATATGTTCTCCCAAATCCATCCACGTAGATGGCTATAGTTGTAATCTAATTACTCTGGTGGAAAACATGGTTCCATTATAAACACACTGTGATATATCCACTTTGTCTCACTATATGGTTCAGTTTTAATGGAAAGATGAACACAGACAATGCAGGTATAACACGCTTAATCATGTCTCCAGATACAAATGAGTGAATACTACTTTTTAAGTAGAGGATTTTCAAACTATCAAGTTGTGTGTGACTATCCTCTGAGCCCAGGAACTGCCATCTTGAAGTGGTCAACTGAGCCTGCCTGTGACATGACTATCCCAGCTGGGCTTGCTGACTTCCCCAACCTCCCCCTGGATGTTTGGAGAGGATCATGAGGCTTTCCACTTATGCACAACTCTGCCTTAATTGCTCATGGCTTCAGGGAGAGCTGAATATATAGGCCAGGGAAATCTAAGAGAGGGAACTCCATCTGTGTGGCCATAAAAAAGCCACTGTGTCTGCTAGGTAAAAGTTTTGCAGGTACAGTCTTCTGAGGAAGGAATACCCACACCCCTGTAAGTAACCACTCACTTTGTCTATAAGAAAGCCCAAAGGACTCACTGGCTCCCCAGAATAAACTTTGTTTGGTAGAAAACTCTGCCTTAATTTATCACTGGAACTTTGGAAGGTGGAATGAACATTGCTTATGGCTCCCCCAGGAAGGAATTGTAGCAACAAGCATACACTCTAAGACTTGTTTGTTAGATGAACTTAGTCATCAAACCAAGTATTTGGAGAAAATGAAACAAAATAGAAAATACCAAAATATATGCACAAATTCTTAGCAGAAAACCCATATCTACAAGAACTGTAAATTCAAAGATGATAAGCCTTCAATATCTTCAGAAATAAAAACATCTATAGGCCTATCCTTCAAAAGGAGTAATAGAATTAAGAGTATCCTTCATCTATTCTGGAATTGGTTCAAACCCTAAAATGGGATGCATACCAAGGATTTCTCTTGGCAGAGAGCTGAACAATACCAGGTACTAACAACATGAAAGACATGAGGGGCAAGTTCATCTGTGAGAAACTTCCTCTTTAAAGTTTGGCATTTGTATGAGTTAGTAAGATTTAAAAACAGAGATGGAATTCGTTAATAAAAACACAAAGGTTGGTTATTGTCTAGCTCAAACTATCATATTCTGATAATAGGTTGGGCATGTGACATTCTACTGCATAATCATTACAGAAGATTCATAAACTCTAAAACTTTTATAATTCTGAAATATTAAAAATATTTTCCCAATGAAAAAATTTAATTTAAATAAAAAGTACAGGTAGATGCAGCTACAATCAATTTTAAAATTTTGCTTTATGAAACTTTTACAGCCAATCTTTCTAGGTACAGTAAATTTCTAATAGTCTGACATGAGTTCATACTAAAATAGCAAACAGAACTCAGAGGAACCATAAAGCATAAAGGGCAACAAGACAAAGTATGTCTGAAACAAATAATTTATTATGGACAAGCCAGGAAATGAATAATTTAAGTCACGGTCAAGAGAAGCCTATAGAGTAAGTATGGATTAAGAACAGCATACAGCCCAAAACCCTACTAGGCAGTGCTGGAGTGCAGTTAGTTTACTATTAACTAAAAACCACTTTCAAAATGAAAAAAAGAGCTTTAATAACATGCAGAAAGTGATGAAATGACTACAACTAACACAGTGATAAAGACCAGAGGCGGAGGGGTAAGGAAACTAAACACAACTGAAAACCAACATTTCATTCGTCTCTGCACTTCCTAGAAGGTAGGAAGAGAGGCACAGTGCTATGGATCAGTCAGCACTTGACTAACTGCAGTATGCTTGGTTATCAGAAGGCATGTTGTTTCCTATAATAAAGAAGAGGGTCTCACAGCATAATTCATTTCATAATTAGCAGTGACTAGCTACACTCAGCTGCTGGAGTCTTTGTTTGGGGAGCTTTCCTTCTTTTGTCTTCATGGCAGGTAAAGAAATTAGTGCTCCTAATACCAGAGCTGAGTGCTCCCAACACTGAGAGCTGAGTGCTCCCAACACTGAGAGGTGAGTGCTCCTAACACTGAGAGCTGAGTGCTCCCAACACTGAGAGCTGAGTGCTCCTAACACTGAGAGCTGAGAGCTCCCAACACTGAAAGCTGAGAGCTCCCAACACTAAAGGGAGCAACACTTTTAGGTTTTATAATTTTTCCTCTGAATTGAACTAAGGAACATTCCATTCCCTTGTAACAATCTTATCAAAAAAAACTGTGTGGCAGTTTTTATTATCAATTATATATGTGATAACATTAGATTTCACTTCTGTGAACATTATTTATAAAAGCTAAAATACTCAGTCTAACATTCTATCAATTTGGCTAGACATACAGTAAAGACTTGAACTCAAGGAAATATCATTCTAATTGCTACTGTATTTCACAAACTATAAATCCTGGTGGGAAAAGTTCCTTAATATTATTTAATACAACAACAAGAAATCAACAGAAGGACTTCCCAGTTCTAGTCAGGCATAGAAGGGTTTCTAAAGCTCGACTTCCATCCACACAAAAAAACAGCCCAAACAAAATGAAAATTCACAATTCTTAGATTCATCAGAGAACTGAGATCTCTGGACAAATCAGTATTTTTCCAAAATGAGGAGACAGAGAAGAAATACAGACAAAATCGATTTCTGAGAGTAGAAAACCAGAGCAAGAGCTCCACAGGAGCCAGTAGGAGGCAGAAGAGCCTTCTCAGTCTAAAAGTAATTACTGAAGACTGTTGGAAAGTTTGAGATTGCAAAGCTCCAGGAGGGCACAGATACGGATGGGGAGGGGCGCATACTTTCATACATTTTTCCTAATGCCAGAGGATGATTATAGAATAGTTCATTCTGGTGCCAGTAAAGAAAGGAAACACACCAAGGTTTTAAGAAGGCTTGTGCCACAAAAAAAAAAAAAAAAAAAAAAAAAAAAAAAAAAAAAAAAAAAAAAAAAAAAAAAAAAAAGAAAATCATAAAATATTCTTTTGTATTTAATTAAACCAATTTTTGCAAGAAACTGAACTCATAGAATTCGTACTTGCTAGGCCAAAATAGAGTGGGCCAGTGAATTGTCTCTAGTAGAGATAAGTGAGAAATATAATGTCATTTTATGAAAGCAAATGTAGTTTTAACAATATATGTTAAATTCTCTCTCACCCTCCTGGCCACCACAAGGTGATCTGTGTGTCTTTCATCTTCCTCACTAAAAGGGGCCAAAATTTCCAAAACTGAACCAAGGTGAATATTTCCACCCCTAAGATGTTCTAGTCAAGTATCTGTCAGAGTAACAAGAAAGCTTATAGAAAAATAGGTTCTAGGAGTAGAATCAGTTCTACGGCTATGTGGCAGAACTGTTGGGAACTAGTATGTGGGAGAAATGTGGAAAAGTGTGGAGATGTGAACTATGAAACGTACAAACTGCCTGTTGTACTGAGAAGGCAGATTAGAAATGTAGACTTTCCTATAAAAAGTTTCTTCCAGGCGAGTGTGTGGTGGTGCACGCCTTTAATGCCAGCCCTCGGGAGTCGGTCGGATGTCTGAGATTTCTGAGTTCGAGTCCAGCCTGGTCTCACTCTGTCAGTAAGTTCCTGGGGGAGGGGGGAGTTTCTTCCTACATTAAAACACTCTATCCTGTAGGACAGCTCCTTAAGACAGAGGGTAACCATCTCAGTAGCTCTGCATGTCGATCTTTAAGAATTCAAGTTGCAGAGAAGTCTCTCAGACAAGCCAGGCTGCAAAGAAGAAGCAGAGATCAACAGAGCAGCCTGGGAGAAGTCAGCCAGGCTGACTAGAAGACGTTCAGGCTAACTGAGTCACCTGAAGAAGAACACTCTGACTTCCACTGAGCTGCCTGCACACTGTGCAATGTTTTCCAGGTGTCCGGCTCTTGTGAACTATCACCTGTGCTGGGATGAGTTTTGTACTGCAGCTTGAGTCGTTTCTGCTCCTGGAAGTAATCCTTTGCCTATATTCCTCTAAGTAACCCTGATAAGGCCCATTGGTGACCAACATGAACTTTGGTACTGTCCATATTTTGGTCTGTGATGGGCTGACTATCTGAGGTGAATGAACATGTGATGTTGTGTCTTCCCAGGAAACAAGCTTGTCATACAACAAGACCACAGAAAACCTACAATGTTATAAGCAGTTTGGGCAAGAACTCAGATCAGAATGCTAAACTAAGAAGGACAGTGCTCAGCCGGGCGGTGGTGGCGCACACCTTTAATCCCAGCACTTGGGAGGCAGAGGCAGGTGGATTTCTGAGTTTGAGGCCAGCCTGGTCTACAGAGTGAGTTCCAGGACAGCCAGGGCTACACAGGGAAACCCTGTCTCAGAAAACCAAAAAAAAAAAAAAAAAAAAAAAGAAGGACAGTGCTCATGATATGTCACGAAAACAAGGGCTCGCATTGGAATTTAAACAGAGGGCATCTGTGTTGTATTCTCACAGAGAGTTTAGTTTGTAGTTTGTGTCCTGAAGCTTTGCGAAAAACTGTGTTTAAAGTGGCAGACTAACTAATCTGGTGAAGAACGTTTCAAAGCTGCCCAGCATAGGGGTGGCAGCATGGTTACTGCTATTGCTCATATTCAGGCTTACAGAAAGAACTGAGAACACAAGGATTTGAAGAGTTACAGTTGGCCCACAAAATGAGCATGGTGAAAAAAGGGGCCAAGGAACCTGTGGCAACAGATTCTTTCACACTGCAACTGGACAAGAAGAAAGATGGGCAGCACCCCAGGAATATCTCAGCTCCACCACATGCAGGATGAGGTTGCAGAGGTTTTAACTCATTTAAACAGCATAGATTCAGGATAAGAACCGTGCAGTCATCTGCTTGGACAGGACTGCTGCAGGAACAGTTTCCCTGCGTTACTATCATTTAGGATTCAGAGGCTGCTACATCCATGATACAAGGATTCACAACTATTGCTTAGGCTCAAGACATGTCTAACATTGTTCACAATATTGTTTTGCACATACGTAGAATCCAAGAATCATGGAGTCATACAAGTTCTCGCCCAGATTTTAAAGGAAGGGCTAAGAAGCCAATCTTTGCATAACAATGCCACTATCCCTCTGTAGTGGACTCATTAACTCCTGTGTTTGGATGCTTGGCCCATGGAGTGATACTATTAGGATGTGTGTCCTTGCTGGAATTGGTGTGGCCTTGGTGGAGGCAGTGTGTCACTGTGGGGATGAGCTTTGAAAGCTTCCTTCCAGCTGCCTGAGGATGCCAGGCTTCTCCTGTTTGCCTTCTGAACAAGATGTAGAACTCTCAGCTCCTCCAGTGCCATGCTGGTCTAGAGGATGCCATGCTTCCTGCCATGATGATAACGGACTGAACCTTAGAACCAGTAAGCCAGCCCCATTAAATGTTGTACTTTTTAAGAGTTGTCTTGGTCATGGTGTCTGTTCATAGAGCAGTAAGATACTCTCCAAAGAGCCTGGAAAGAGTAATGCATGACTCTGAGAATAAAACCAAAAACTCAGTGTAGACCTTAAGAAGGTATAGATGCCAGAAATACATACTATCTATCCCGGGATAGCTACATACAGAAAGCCCATGTGGGCTGCAAACGGCAAGGATCCAGAGGTTGACAGGATTGCCCAAGACCCTTGGGGCCCAGGTCATACCATCATGGGCCCGATGGCTAGAACGGAACTCCAGGACTTACTGTTTTTCTACTGATTTTTGTATTGCTGTAGTCACATCACTCCTTTTATACCCGATCCCTGTATTTTGGAATGGGAATGCTTAGTCTGTGCTACTGTATACTTAACGTCTATAATTTTTTTTCTTTCAATTGCTTATTATTTTTTACAGGTGCAAATGATAAGAGTTTAAACTGAGTCTCTCTCAGAAGAGATTTTGAACTCAGAGCCCTGAGCACTGCTAGTACTGAGATTATAGGAACTCTTGGAGATGAACTAGCTATATTTTGTAAAATGAGCTAGAGAGGAGCCACTGGAAACATGGTGCAATGATGGTTTGAATGTGAGGTGAGCCCCCACAAGCTCATTAGATGGAGTTTTGTAGTGTAGGGAGAGCATATATATTGTTGTGGTAATAATATTCTGATTATACAAGTACATGCAAACTATATGTAAATTTTGTTTAATTGTGTGATTTAAGTTATATATAAAAGGTCTGTACCAATTTAATAATGCAAATTTTCAAAAGATAAAATACAATAGTACCAATTATCATGAGACTTTTCTATAACCAAAACCATGTAAAAATGTATATATCAGAAACACATAATGTAGCAAAAATAAAAATACAATAAAACAATGAATAATAAATACTATTTTAAAATAACAGCTTGTTAAGCATTTGAACGAGTTGTATATCTGATAGCTTTAGAAGACAAATAGTAAGGAACAACATGGTGTAACAGTGAAAGATCGGCCACAGGCATTTCAGAACAATGCTTTTACACAGCATTCTTAACACAATACAACCTGCTCCAATTCTTGTATTTTAGCATCTTTGACTTGTAAGATTTCCAGAACTTTTCTGTCTTTGGCTTCAGATTTCTGTTTTTCTCTAGAAACAAAAGAAACACAGTTTATTGTCATCGTGTCTAGGTATTCTATCATTGCTGTTGCTGTGTTGCTGTTTGTTTGCTGGTGCTAAGGATCAAACCTAAGTGCTCGTCCCTGCCAAGCAAGTATCTATCACTGGCCCAGCCAGAGCCGCTCCTATAAATGTCCATATCCTAATAAACATAATTTTAAAGTATAAATAATTAAATTATCGTGTGTCAACAGCTCACTCAGAATTAATCAGAAACCATATGGCAAGTGACAGCAACTTAGCACTGCTGACAACTGGGACAATTTCATTTTCTAGAAACAGTTTAATTTCTACATGTAGATAGATAATAACCAATGTGTAAAACATAATTGAATCTTGATGCTACGTAGTGGACACATCAGCAGGTTGGGACTGCAGCAGGTAGTATTCAATACTGGAGAAGACAACTGCATATTTTTATCTTCAATCTGTGTAACATTTATGCTAATAAGATCAGTTTTACTCATTTATTAAATTCTTTAAAACTAGAAACAAAAATAAATCAATAATCTGAACAAAATTAATGAGGTACCCACCCATGACATTACAGAGAAAATGATGACATTAAAAATATTACATCAGTAAAAACGAAGAATTTTGTTTTATTGGGGAAACTCTTAACGTACTCCTAACATTACAGAAGTTGCAAGCCTAGAATGAAGGAGAAGCATTTTCAAGACAAAATTGCTGAGACTGTTTTATAATTAAATAGGTCTCATAGATGGAGGAATACTTAACAGAATAATTTTTTTAAAAAAAAAGGGGGGGGAGAAAGCCCTGTCTAACACACTAATTTATTGTGTATTAAATCACTATTATTAAGCACTGCCAGTACAGTAATTGACACAGGGATATGAAATACCATAGCAAACAGGTTGTGGGCTATTTCAAGGCTTCTGAGTAGAATGTGTAGACTTTGGTGTTTGGTACAATATTCTGTAGATGAGATAGGTCCATGTGATGTCAGCTGCCACTTAATTTTGAAGTTTTTCTGTTTATACTTTGACCAGATGACACAGGTATTGGAGAAAGTGAGGTGTTGTAATCACCGTTTGGTTTGGTGTTGACATGTATCTTTAATTCTAGTAGTACACTTTTTATGAAATTTTATATATATATAAATATATATATACCTAATTTCATAAAATTTCATAAAATAATTTCATAAAATAATAATTTCATAAAATAATTTCAAGCATCATTTCTTGTTTGCACCATATGTTTGGATCTGCTAACTCGAGAACAATAAGAAATAACGTTGTTTTTGTCTGTTTGAACCACATGAGTCTGTGGTATTTTGTTATAGCTAGACTATAAGACACAAGATTTCAAGTGGTTCTGATACATATTAAATGCTACTTCAATAACAATCATTTACATGGGTATAGAAAGACCAGGTAATATAATACAATTATAAATAATAAATTAAATATATGGCACAAAGTGTAAACTTCAAAATTATACTTTAGTGATATATTTTAATAACTAAGATCTAAAAATTACTATAATTTTGAAATGAAAGAAAATGACAACTCAAGAAATTAATGGAAATTAGTCCAAGAACTTTTCTTGTGGCACAGGATAATGTTTCCAATACAATAAAATGTTCCCAGCAGAGCACTCTGCAATATGTACACAGTACTTGTTACACAGAAATTATAGTCTAAACAAGATTGTTTATAGGAGGATCAACTTATGCAGATAATTCAATTAATACACAGTCTACATATGTACAAGACATTTTAAAAGGATCCAAAGGAAAAAAAAAGCCACTGTCAAGGAGTTGATGATGATCAATGACGGAGACAAACTCCTGTTTAGCTAATTAGAACCACTGATGTGCAATAACGATGTGAGCTAAGAATATCTGCAGACTTCTTTAGGATGACAAATGGAGTGAAGAAAGCCTGTCAGACATGTGCAAGTGTAAAGCTCCAAGCACTTTCCCCAAGAGCACCACCCACAGAAACACTCGCCACTGCTGCACTCAGCCACACGGACTACCATGCTAACCTGCTGCCATTTTTCTAATCTAGAAAAACTGAGAAATGATTCTAAATCATTAAGAAACAAATTTTACTGTTTTATAGACCATGCTATATATTATACAATATGACAGGATCATATTTTCTGGGCTTGAGCCCATTTTTAATGAGATGTCAAAATGAAATATTAGAGTCTAAAAGAAACATTTAACTGTAAATGAGATAATGATATTGGTACGAATTAGAAAACAAAGAAAATTAAAAAGCGAAAGTTACTGAGGTTGATTGTTCTTAATTAACAGATACATAATAATAAAGAACAAAATACAGCTAACCGTACTCTTTTCTCTCATCTGAATGTAGCATCCATCTCTTAAATATATACATTTTATATGTAGTATTGTCTTTCCTTTTCAAAATTTCTAGTAACACTAAAATTCCAAAACATTAAGACTGATAAAAAGGGAAGTTTAGGGAAATGAGACTTAAACTGTTACCAAATTCTTTGTCCTCTCAGCCATGGATGCTCAGCTTTCCAGGACTTGGACATGCAGAATGAGTTGCTGATGTGGAATGTATGAATGAGCTACTAAGAAAAACTGAAAAGTAGCTAGAAAACATCTTACACACAGGTTCTACCCCACAATAAAAATCATTGTTAAATAAAAATGTCCTAATACAAACAAGATGCCTGTTATAATGTGTTGTAGAAAGTTACATTTAATTAATACTAGTTTAGCTTTCATATATAATTTCATTTTATTGAATAACCAAATTTTAGAACATTTGTATTTTAAAAATTAATGTCTAAATTTATGTCTGAAAGCCAGAACTTGGACTGTAAAAATAAGCTTCACACATGAAAAAAAAAAAAACTGATTTGTGTTCTATGCTCAGTCTAGTGGGTCCAGAGAAGAAAACAAAATAAAATCAGTCTAAAATACCTGATTCTTTCAATGATATTAAAAATAATTGATGAATATTTAACTAAATAATAACTTACTTTATATTTAAATAAAGAAAACTTTACATTTAAAATATTACTAAATAAATAATATAGCAAATACTCTTATTTACTAAATTCACTTCTAAAATTGAAGCTTCTAACATTTTGTTTTGTAATTATAAATTAAATGATTGTTTTTTGGCTTTTGTATACTTCTCTATTACCTAAATGTCCAGGTATTTCTGCACACTCAACTTATTACATATAGCATTTGTAAAAAAAGGACACAAGATTATTTATTATATGACTTCAATACTTGTGCAAATATTCCTCACTCAGACCTAGAAGTATCTTACAATGTTCAAAAATATCAGTGCTTCAGAACAGGCTGTTTTAACATCTGCACATCACCAGGGTTGCCCCCAAGGACTTTTAAATGATGCCTGCCTGTGCTGAATAAAGTGCTAGCTTGCACCTTGCATTTTGTACTATGTCCTGAGCAGCCATCCAGTTGGTACAACACCAGCTGAATTCCCACAGGCCACCGTTCACTCAGGCTTGACTGCAATTATCATGTCAATATTTTGTGCTAATATGCAGATATGCACACATGCAAACTACATAATACTTTTTCTTTTCCATGGACTGTTAAATTATGTTCAATATTCAGAGAATTTTTAATGAAATGAAAATAAACTTTCATTTAAAAAGGACAATCATGATTACTTTTCTTTAAAAACAAAATGTGTGCTTTTATATAACCTTCTGCCATGTTTAAAATGGTTAGAATTTTGAAATAGCTAGTCTATACCATATCCTCACAGCTCTCTAATTTAAAGGTCTTCATAAAAGTTAAAAGATGTTGTTAAGCTTCTTGCATCTATTGTGAAAGTTCAAATGCATTTTTCACACTTTATTGCATGTTCTTTCACCTTGAACACTAGTGTTTCTAATTAAACATCTCCCTGCTAGCTCCATGACCATCCATCCATATCTCTGCCTTCATAGCTGTGGCAACAGAAAAAGGGCTCAGCAAAAATACACACATGCCCTGAGATGAAGAACCTAGGCAGCCACATTGCCAGATGGCAGGATTCTGGCAGCTACACTTCTGGGGTCTCCAGCCAGCCACGCTACAACCATGCTCCAAAATGCAACCTCTTTGCAGGCTGTGTGGGCCTAATACACATGGGAAAGCACACAGCCATAGAGCAGCTGTGCAGCCCATGTGTTTAGGGGTGGAATGGAGCAGAAGAGAGTTTTTCTGAGTGATGAGAACATGGTATAACCTGATTATGGCAGCAGTCCACTCTCAGAGCTCCTCTGCTTTTAACTCCAAGCATAAAAATGGAAGATGATCTCTCATTTTTCTATATTTAAGTCTTTAAATACATATCTCAAGGTTACAGCATATGTATCCTAAATAAACATATCAATTAAAACTAAAAATTACCTTATTGATTGCAGAACCTCTTAGGATTACTGATTTTTAGGGTAGAGTTTTATTTCCAGACCCAATAAAGAAGACAGAGAGGTTGAAAATAGGAGAGTTCAAAAATATTAGCACTCATAGCACCCCCCGAAGAGAAACAAACAAAAGAAAACAAACAGTATCTTTAATATTTGCACAAAAACACATCAGAAAAAGAAAGAAACAAATAGGAAAATAAAACAATTTCTGCTTAGGCTTAATTTGAAACATATATACATGAAAAATAAAACCTGGGATTCATCACTTTTTTAATTTGAGTACAATATACATCAATTTAATCCTGGTGAATGCAAGTAATATAATATTTAAGAACAATAACAACATCATATATGATGTTAAGAATAAATCCTGCAAGCCTATTATACAGAAGATATTAATTGCTTTTTCTCTAGATTCTATATAAACAAACTGAAAATGAACTTAAACTGTAACACAAGATAATAATGATAATAAATGTACTATTTGCTAGGCACTATCATAACTCCTATACATGCATTTGTATCAAAACCATGCTTTATTTATTTTACTAAAACACACTAAGGCATTAAAAATGAATGTTTTGACTAAGTGATACAATTAGCCAACCAAGTTTTAAAACCAAATGGCCAGGGGCACAGCCAGCACTCATAACCACTGGTTATTAGGCATAACTTATTTTCAGATAATAAGAACAAATTACAATAAGTGATGTGGATTTTTTTCTGATCTTTATAACTGTAAAATTGGATCTTAGATTTTTCTCATTCATAAAGACAGCAAAATATCCACATTCTGGCTCTGTTTTCCTTCTAAAGCACTCTCTCTGGGGAGAGGGCCAGCACTGCCTCGCCTCGGAAGCTCCTTTAACAAGGAGGTGCCAACCCCACCCTAAGAATTGGAAAGGTCACAATTTCTTAGCAAGCTATGGGTGAATCAAAACAGAAGAATATCATAAACAAATCTACAAATCAGTGAGTGCAATATCCACGTACAGAAACCTCTTACCCACTCATTTTAAAGTGAAAACAGCCCTCCCTACATCACCCTGAACCAAAGTTCTACCATTTATAAGAACTTTTTAGTAGGGCTGTTGTTTTTCAGAACCATCAGTGGACAAGACCTTAATTAAATTCTTTACGTGTGTCTTCTCTACTCCCCTTCTAAAAGTCCTTTTGACACTCATTTGCATTTGAAGAGAGCATACATGGGCCATGGCATGTGTGGGACCACAGAGCAACATGCATAAGAATTGGTTCTCTCCTCCCATTATGTGGGTTCTGGATTCACAGCACGTGCTATCGTGCTGCCAGAACATAGAAATCTTCTTAAAATATGTGGAAACAAGCCTAGGAAGTTTTAAGAAAGCCAAAGAAATACACAGGAATTTCAATTCCTGTGTAAATGTGTAGATAAATACGACTACAATATGACTAGAGAGCCTGTGCTCCTAAACACTGACATTATATCTACTGTCAGCTTTTAAATTCCTTATGATAAATATTTAATCTTCCTTAGGCCTCCAGAATTCTGATTCTACGAGGAGCTACATAATAGAGAAAGTACTCCTGAAATTAACAAGCACTGTAAGCTGAACAGTATTGACAGAGGACACATACATTGGAATGCAAGAGAAGCATTCCATTTTTCCAGAACCAACTTCCTCCACATCTCTCTCCACATGCAACTTGTAAAATGCTTTGCACATACTAAACATTACATAAAACTTCTGGGTAAGTTTAAAGTTTTAGTTAAGTACTATAAGGTACAGAGACTGCACTATAATCAAAACTTCCTAAGAGCATAGAAGTTTCAGGAAACCTCAAGACAGTCATAGCAAGGAAAATAATATTTTTGCAGAGAGGGTAAGAGTGACAAAAAGAATTAAAGCTTCATTAAGAAACAGAGGGCACAGGACTTTCCTTATTTTTATACTGTGACCTGGAATTGTAAGCCACAAGATCCTTTTCCTCTCCTAAGTTGCTTCTAGTCATGCTGTTTATTAAAGCATCAAAAATGAAACTAGACCACTGGCCTGCCGATGAAGGCCAAATACCCTTCACTTCCAGCAATACTATGGGTCAAAATTATGACAAGGCATAGCTATGGTCCCTTCCCAAGTCACTGTGACTTCTCCAATAGCTTTAGTGCACAGTGATAAAATCCAATTTTCTTAATACATCACAAAACATATTTTAGTTAAAGATTGAATAAAATTGTGGCAAAACAAAATAAAGCAAATGCAAAGTTTATCTTCTAAAAACTGAAGATATTCTGTTTAACTTATTTTTCTGAAGTCTACTTATAAAAGGTTTAAAAATATCTAAATTTAAACCACTCACTTGGCTTCTCTTTTTTTCCTCACTTACTAGTTAGCATTTGGGCAAAAACTCACTCTGCTCTTAGGTTAAGAACAAGTATTCTTAATCTCCATTGCAGTGTTTGAAATCACAGCTCCACCATTAGCTTCTTAAGCTAATGCAAGTTGTTTGACCATTCTGCATTTCAGTCACTACATCTGTAAAAATAGAAATAAAGGGGCCTACTCCAAGACTATTGAAATAATTCACTCAGTATATGAGAAAAACTAAGAACTACATATTGCACATAAAAAACACTTGATAAATATAAGCTATTAACATTGTGGTTTTTCTTGATAAGTGTTAATTATGAACGTGACACATCCTAGAATCACCAAGGAAGGGAACCCTCAACTGAAGAACTAACTGCATGAATCTGATTAGCCTGTGGGAACATCTGTGAGAAACTGTCTTGACTGACAAAGAAGGGCCTAGCTCACTGTGGAAGGCCCTGTCTTGAGGCAGATGGGCCTGGGCCACATAAGAAAGCATGAACAAGTGAACAAGCTGATAAGTGGCATTCTTCTGTGGTTTCTGCTTTAATTCTTGATTGAGTTCATGCCTTGACTTTCCTCATTTATATACTGTGATCTGAAAATGTAAGCAAAAAGAACCTTTTCCTCTCCTAAGTGGCTTCAAGTCAAAAATAAAACTAGACCACAGTTTTTCTATAATGAATTAAATTAAGATCATATGAAGTTCCAAATATAACCTTATAATATGCTATAATTATATTTCAGTAAAGTTGAAAATAACTTCCTGTCAAATGTAGCATTAAAAAAGTAATTTTGTTCACAGTACTGTTAAGTACAGTTGAATAGACAGATTAAAAACAGATCAATAGCAACTCTTTAATTCACTACCAGACAGTGACTGATGAAAAATAAACCATTAATACAAATAGGTTTCAATCATATTGCCTTATACATGAAATATATAAGTGAAAAATGTCACTTTCTGCTTATGTCTGTGATCTTGCACAGCAGTGCATTTCTTCATTTTATTCCATTTAATGTTTCAGTGTTTGCTCACTATTACTTTATATTCCAGATTATTTATAAACATATTACATAAACTTATTTACTTAATTTTTTCATTAAAGCTCTTCTATAGGAAATTTATATCAACAAAATATGTTTTTATATTGCCACTACTACACTTTTATACATGAGTATGTGTATGTGTGTGCATGTCCTACATGTACCTCCTTGTACATACATATGTGTGAACACAAGTACATGTCTACATGTGTGCACATGCACATAGGGGCCAGAGATCAACATAGGCTGTTGTTCTCCGTTGTTGCTCATCTTATGTTTTGTATCCCTGACTCTCACTGAACCTGGAGCTCACTGATTTGGATATGCTCAAGATTTGCTTCCATCTTTCTCCAGTGCTTCTGGAGTTGCAAAGTGTACCATTGGTGTTTACATGAGTGGGCTCCAACTCAGGTACCCCCAAACACAATGACTTTTACCAACTGAGCCAATTTTCCAACCCCTAGGTCAGTTTCTTAGAAAACTCTGGTAGTCAAACTGGATCCTCTAATTTAAAACACAGGTTAGGACCTCAGTCACTCCAGCTCCCATATATTACTAGAATAGGGAAGAACACTGTTAGAAATAGCTGTTAGTTATTCCATCCAAACTATGGCACTAGCAGTACTATATCAAAGATATCATGGCACTCTAGAATAATTTAAATGACTGTGGAATACCCAGCAACCTTGACATCTGTAAAGATTGCATAAAGTAGTAGGTGGACCAAGTACAAACTTTGAATAATAGACCAAAATATATTCCCTTTGTGGTAGTGTATCATGAAATGGGGGACCTAGAAGAGCTGTTATGAAAAGTAAAAAGCTAAAACAAATAAAAAGCAAATGTAAGAATATTGATGGCCATGTGATCCACAGATTGACAAACATAAGAGTATTAGTGAGCATGTGATCCATAGATTGACAAACATAAGAATATCAGTGGTCATGTGACCCATAAATTGACAAAAGTAACAATATTAGTGATCAGGTGATTCCATAGATTGAGAATTTATTCAGTATCCAACAAGTTCACATATCTTATTAGGAAATGGTTATGTTAACAATAAATAAATGTATTTTTATTTTAGTTCACATATATATTCTTGATGGCCACTATGTTATTAGGACATAAATACTTAATGCAACTGTGAAATATTTGGATTTTTTACTTGAGCCATCATAAAAAATTACTAACATGCTAAGACCATGATGAACTCTGAACATTTGAAGTGTTTGAGTTAGTCTGTAAGAGTATTGAGGGAACACTGTGAAAGAGAGAATAGAAAGATTGTAAGAGCCCGAGGATCAGGGACTTTGCTGTGAGATTATGTCTCCTAGTAATATCAGATGCTACCAGAATAAAGGCTCACCAGCATGAACACCAAACATGAGCTGAACAAGGATGCCACCAATGGGCATGCCAAAGTGGATGGGGAAAAGCTCATGAGGCCTACTCCACACAAACTACTACAGGCAACCAAAGAAAGCTAGGATCCCAGAGAAATAATCTTCCCCAAGGAAAAGCACACCAATTGGTTGTTCAAACTAAATCATAAGCCCTGAAAACATAATATAAGTAACACTATATGGACTGATCAGATATAATAGGAATATAGATGTGTACACATATACATATATGCATGTAATAACGATTAATGAAAAAAGACCATGAATTTGAAGGCAAGCAGGAGGGGTATATGGGAGGGCTTAGAGGAAATAAAGGGAAGGGAAAATTAATCACATTGTAATCAAGATACAATTTCAAAAATAAACAAAAAGAAAATATCTATTGTTTAATAGCTAAGATTTATGACAATTGAATAGTTAGTAATTGCAACATTTAAATGGTCATCTTTACTAAAATCTAAATGTTCTCAATTTAATTCTATCCATTATCACTATAATTGAGCATGACTGCTTCTTGTACCAACATCATTATTCCACCAGGCACATGCCTTTTTCAAGTATAAAATCCAAAGTGTACAAGAACATAAGTCCCTTATTAAGAAAAAAAAACACATAATCTTAAGGTTAAACAAAAATGTTAGGGAAAAATTTTCTCTTACCTATTATGAATTTCAAGTATGCTAGAATGGTGTTTGAGTTGTTCATGGATATCTGACTAAAGGAAAGGTTCTAATTTGCAAGAAATTAAAGGCTTTGAAAACATTACAAATTTTGCTTGAACTGAAAACTGCTCCATCTTCTTGTTGAATTAAACTTTTTAAAAAAATGAAGTAAAACCTGAAGCATCATTAGGTGTGAGCACATCACCTTTATCAGATAACTTCATTATGAGAGATGTGTTTGAACTCTGACTATAACAACAACAACACAAATGAGTCGAACTTCTGGGGCTTCAGAGATGGCTCAGTGGTAAAAGTGCTGTCATGCAATCATAAGGGCCTGAGTTTGAATCCCAGAACCCATATAAAAAGCATAGCATGAACTACCTCTATCTAGTGAATCCATATATCTTAGAGAAAAACCTACCACCAGAACTTTATTCAATCAGCATTACTCCTAACTGCATTCTAAATACTTATTCTTATATCCACAGTTAAGTGTAGCTCTGGCAACATATGAAAGAAACTTCTCTTTGCAACAGACAGAGATCATTATAGAAAACGACAACTGGTCAAAATTTAGAGAACAAGTATCTTGGAGTACCCAGCCCCAGTCATTACATCTACAATACAACTCTTGCACCTAAAGCTCACAGAATACCACAGAAAGGGGACAGGTGGATTTTAAGGCCAAGGGACCAGGAAATCTACTGTGAAGGTGTAACTTGTAGAAAAGGAAAGATTCACCAAGTATACCTTAGTAATAAGGCTACCTGAACACCTGAAAAACACAGGCATGTTAACTTGAAAAGGGGAAATCTCACAGGGCTCTATCCACAGGCAAAAACTACTAGAAACTACCATGAAGAGAAGAGAAATCATCTCCTAGGATGACCTCCCTAGCTGTTATTCAATACCAAGTGGTCAGCCCTGAAATCATATATCCAAGGAGCATTAAATGGACTCAACAAGTTGTATTTATATCTCTATACAAACACACACACAAACACACCAGTATATCAGTATAGTCGGTAACAATAGCAATTAAAGAAAAAAATAACCACTATTTGAGAAGGAAAAAGGATAGTATGAGAGAAATTTGAGGAAGTAAAGGAATTGAGAAAAATCATGTGGTTTTAATTATTAATTCTTTTAATAAAATAACAGCTGAGTGCATTGGCATGCCACTGCCAGCACTGCAACCCAGAGGACTGGGAAGGAGGGCAAAGTCAACAGAAGGATCCTCTAGGACTCCCACCTTCCTTACATAGGCACTTTCTGAACTACAAACATAAGGGAAGAACCAGAGCTCAGGATCTCCAGTAAACACAGGCTGGAGTCAAGAAGACTGCTGGACGCTGAATGGCAAGGTACTGAGAGATGGATCCCTACCAAGCAGGTCAGAAATCAGCACAGGTCCCTTTCTATTCACCTACTGATGAATCCATGTCTGACTGAAAAGCGCTCAGGTACAGAAGAGTCACTGGAAAGCACTAAACTGAATAAGTTCTGAAGGTAACAGAAGGTTGGAAATAATGTGTGTTTCTGTCATTCAGAGGAAACTCCTCATAGACTTCAGAGCATTAAGTGGAGTCCTCAGACAAGGCAGGCTTCACAAATCAAACTAAATGGTTCCTAGAGAAGAAAAGTTTCTCAGGCTAGACCCACTTTTAAGGAAAAGACTAAAACTAGATCTCATAAATCAAGCGGATTCATAAATAACTGAACACAAAAACAAATTCAATCTGTCTACATTATAGTTACGTTCTTTTTAATTTTCCTTCCTCCTTTTTCCTTCCTTCTTCCTCTTCTTCCCTCTACCCCTCCTCTTCCTCTTCTTCCTCCTCCTCTTCCTTTTCCTCCTCCTCCTCCTCCTCCTCCTCCTCCTCCTCCTCCTCCTCCTCCTCCTCCTCCTCCTCCTCCTCCTCTTTCTTTGGTGCTATGAACACAGGGCCTCATATATGCTAAGCATATACTCTATCACTGAGCTATGTACCCAATTCCTCAAAATTCTTTAAAGGAATGAAACAAAAATCTGACAATGAATAAGACAAAATCTATACTGTCCAACATCCAATCCAAAATTACCAAACATGAAAAGTAGAGACGTATGATCCAGCCAGACAAGGTGGCACATATTATAATCTTACTGCTTTGGAGGTGGCTGGAAACAAGCAACTTAGAAGGTCATCCTTGGTTACATGAAGAGTTTAACTATCCTGGGCTAGGGGCAGGACTCGTTTTAAACATATGATTTATACTCTCTGGAGAAACACTGACAGATCAAATAATGGATCAAGGAAATAAAAACAGCAAATTAAACAACAGAGAAAAATTACCAGTAAACTTAAAATCGTTCAAAATATAATAAAATATTTGCTTACAATTGCTTAACAGCCTACAGCTGAAATACTGAGTTTCATAAGTATCTTGGTACTTGGTACAGATAAAAATATATAAATATTGTGTTCACCTGGACTATTTGCAAGTCTCACTAGAGAAACAAGTCATTTAAAAACAATGTCCAGAGAGGTTGAAGCTCGGTGGTAAGCAGCTCGCCATGTGTAAAATGCTCCATAGCAACATAACATAACACACACACACACTTATTATAATCTACAGACACAGGTAATATGGATATAAGGAACACAATTTTTAAGCAATACGACCTTTGCTTTAAAATCACCATGAGAGCCAGGGTGCACCCACCAGCTGCTTGTGGTCACAGCTGGGCACCACTATGATGAACAGATAGATATGTAACAAAGAAGTGGGAAAAATAGAAAAACCTAACAGTGTGTGCTCTGTGGATAGAGATGCTCCGTGGATAGAGACATGATAGCAGTGAGAAGTCTGAGAGACCTGAGGTAGACAGTGGAACATATAGTTACCCATTATGAGGTTGGGGATATGCAGCAGCCAGGGACTTACATAGAGGCAGACTCAGACCCAAACATGCCACCCAGCCCTGAGATCACCCAGGATCAGCAACAATGCAGGACCAAGACAAGGAACAGTTCACTTTATGGATTGAACCTCCTCAAAGGATTACCATGGTCTAGAGATGCCACTGGAGACCGACCATGTTGGCTTATACAGTCCATAGTGCAGCCCCAGGTTGTGATGTAAGCCCAAAATCCATGTGGTCTATGCCATGGATTGAAGCCCCAGTGATGTCATTGGACTTTGCTGTCTTCAGGGGCCCAGTTGATATAAATGGCCTGAGTAGACACTTGAGGCCATGTTGAGGCCTGCTCCATGCTGTCACTGAGAACCATGAGTGGGTCAGTGGTCTGATATGTCAGGTGCTGTCACCAGTGTTACCATCCAAAGCTGTGCACATATCTGTGATGGATGCTGCCACCTGAAGCTATAAAAGCCATGCTGCAGGCCAGGGGCCTTATCAACACGAGTGACCTGTGGAGCGGTCTGATGGCATGCTGACGCTGTGATCCATGCAGCCTCTAAGGACCATGTGTGACACCATGGTGCTGAGGCTCCCAGGGACTGTGTTGAGTCTGTGGTCCCTGTTACCACCTGAGGTCATGTGGATGCCTATGGTCCATGCTACTGTCTCAACCCACATTGATGTCCCTGGGTTGTGCAGCCACCAGGGACCATATTGATGTGAGTAGCCTGCATTGCCACCTGAGGCCATGTTAAGGACCTTGTCTAAGTCTGTGGTCCTTGATCATAATCTGTGCTGTGGCCAGAAATATTGTGGATGCCCATGATCAGTTCTCCCACTGACTGTGAAGAGTAAGGAGGTTACTTTTGCTGTGATAACAATAACTGCAGATGCACAGATAAGAGGAAGGTACATAGACAGCCTAGAGAGAAAGCCTTCCAAGAGAACTCTTAATAAATGTGATGGGGATGCTGAAGTGTAGTTCACCACAACTGATAGCTGGGGTGCAAACAGGGAAGGACTCCGTTCCATTTAAGAGACAGGACACTGAGAGTTTAACCATGCTCTGGTGAGTAGACAGATAACACCAACTGCACTTGTGGGGTTTTTTTTCAATTCTTACTTTTAAATTCAATTATCATTTTTGTTGTTACTTTTTTGGAGGGAGGTCTCAAAAGCAGGGACACAGACATGGAAGGACTGAGAAGTAAGTATGATCAGGGTGTATGATGTGAAGTTCCCAGAGAATCAATAAAAATACTATGTTGAGAAAAAATAAACATAAATATATACTTAGTTCAAAAATCTACAGAATCTTTATTTAAAATGGAAATCAATTACAGTTTGTTGGCTATGGTGCTTTCTGTCTTCAGATACAAAGGTTTAGATGACTGCAAGCTTGGACTGGGAAATATACAATTTACATATAAAAATTACATATAAAAATTATGGCTTCCAGAGCTAGAGAATGTCTCAGTGGTTAAGAACACAGACTGCTCTTCCAAAGAATGTAGGTTTGATTTCCAGCACCCACACAGAAGCTCACAACCATTAATGACTCGAGTTCTAGGTAAACTAGTGGCCTCCTCTGGTCTCCACAGGCATCAGATATGCACATGATACACAGACATACATGCAGGCAAAATATCCATATACATAAAATAAAGTTAAAAATGATTAGTTACCTAATCTTTTAATTTAAACTAAAATTTCTTTATTATAACAGATTGTATGGATTCGTTATTTATAGTAATACTTCATGATAAAACACACACACACACACACACACACACACACACGACTGGAGAAGATGACATGAGACCAGGACATTCATTATCTGAAGCTGTCAGATATTATATTATATGGAGTCTCCAAGACTTCCAAGCCAAAGTTTATAGTCAAATACATTTATTGCATTGATATGTCTAAGAGTGAAAACGTGGCAGTCTGTAAATATAAAAATAAGCAACACCACTTAAAACTCAGTTATATAAATTCATAAAGTAGACTACTGTATAGGTATTGAAAAGTAGCAAGAAAATACTAACACAGTACAAAAACATGAACCAGTGTTTATAAAACCAAAACCTAAAGTTCCTATTGGTAAAGAAAAATATAACAAATATTACAAAAAATTATAATTTTTTTAAAAGTCTTTGTAACAACCCCATCTTTCTGTCTTCAAAAAGAATAAATAAAATTAAAAAAATATTTTACTCATTTTCTTTTTGGGTTCACTGTCTTGTTTTGAAACTGTGAAAAGGTAGAAATGAGATGGATCTTGCTAAAGATCTCTTACACAATGTGTAACAATTACAAGAGTTGGACACTTTCAAATAAGCTCTGATTTACAACACAGACAATGAGAAATAGATGCTACTGTTGTAAATTAGAGATCTTGGAAGTTGTAAAACACATTTTTTTTAAATCTACTAATCAAAAGGGCCAAATTTCAAACACAGTATCAAGGTTCCTTCCATTTTATAGTACAATTCCAGAAATGCTGCCAGATTAGCTTGTAGAAATAAGACCGCTGGTCATGGTGCATGAGCATGAAATGATCCAAACACAAAGATGTAACAACACTACGCAGGAGGGTGAGCAACAAGGACCCTGCTTCAGTCTTAGCTATCCAAGTTTCTGGTGGTACTATACTGATTTTATTACTAAGTTCTGAATTATAACTTGAAATGAAGGACGGTGGAACTTCCAGCAGATGTGGCTTTAATTCTTCAGGGCTGTTCTGGCTATGCTAGGTCTTTTGAATTTACATATTAATTTATGATTTTTTTCAAATTTCTATGAAGAATTACACTAGAATCTAATGGTGGTTATATTGAACTTGATCCTTATTTCTCACCTTGAACAAAATTCAACTCTAAATTAATAAAGGACCTCAATATAAGATATGTATCTGATAGAGAAGTGGAGACTGCACTTATACTCACTGACACAGGCCATCCTAAACAGGAACTGATAGCATGGGTATTAAGGCCAACACTTAGTAAATAGGATCATGGAACTACAAGGCAGTAAAGGACAGTAAAGTACAATAAAGGACACCAGCAGTAAAATGAGGAGCCAGCATGTGGGATGGGAGAAGCTTTAATAGCTATCCATCTGACAGTGGATTAGTCTCTAGACTAATACAAAGAACTCAAAAAACTTAACATACAAAAACAAATACCTGAATTAAAATGGAGCAAGGAATTAAGCAGACAGTTCTCAGAAGATGAAACACAAAGATTTGAGAAACAGTTTTAAAAATTGTTCAAGAGCTTTAGCCACCAAATTAAAACTACTTTGATAATTCATTTTACCCTTGTAGGAGTTGATAATATTTAAAACAAAACAAAAAAGTGACTATAGATGCTGAAGAAGATGTAGGAGGAAAACACTTCCTGACATTGGGAGGGCACACTGGCAGGACCACTAGGAAATCAGTCCAAGGGTTTCTAAAAATCTGAAAATGGATCTACCACATGATCAAGCTACACAGCCCTCAAGGATATATCCAAAGGACTATAACCTAGCACCGAGAAATCTGCCCATTAATGTTCATTACTGATCTATACACAATTGCCAAGAAATGAAAACAGCCTAGATGTCCATAAAAGGATTAGTGAATTATGAAAATGTGGTATATCTATACAAGTATCCAACTGTTAAGAAAAACAAAATTATACAGTTCAAAAGAAAGAAGTTGGAGCTGGAAACAATCTGAGTGAAGAAACCTAGACTCAAAGACATTGCACATTTTCTCTCATCTGTGGATGCTAGCAGTCATTCTTCAGATTGTATATTTTATTTGTACTAACCCTAGAAATCAATTAGTAAGGGGCCATTGGGAATGAGGCACTGAGCGAAGGGAGGTAGAACACAACAGCATAGGGCTAAAGAACCAAAGGAGGAATTGTGAGGGATGAGAAGGCAATGCCAAGAGAGATAAATAACATCAAAACCTTCCATAAAGTCATATACAATCTTACAATGGTAGAAACTTCCTGAAATAGACACAAACACACACACACACACACACACATGCACACATACGTGCGTGCATGCACACAATAAGAGCATGTGTGTGTATATATTTATAATGGGGTTACCCTATATGAAGTAACAAGGCCACTATTAGACGTAACAGGCTAACAATTGAAAAATACAGCACTGGGAATGGGTTATTTCCTTTGGAGTTGTTGATCAGTGAGGCCTACAGACCCCTAACAGTACAAATCTCAGTTACTCTGCAGAACTTGAAAGTAAGACCCTATTGCTGAAGACACGATATATTTGAGTCAGCACATGGAGTATTGAGCAGGTATAGTCCAAGAATCTTCATCCATACTGGCTAGCTTTTACAGTTCTGAAAGTTTCTATGAACAGTAATAAAGAAAAAAATAATAATAATCTTGTCTTCCCTAGTTGCGAACACAGTAAGATTCAATAAAGGCTGTCTTAGTAAGACATCCTCACTGTTGCAATAGTAGCACCTATATCATGAGAGTAACAAGCATCTTTTGATTAGATTTGAGTCCCACTCCACAGGATGAAAATCATACCTGGCCCCATTTATCAGGCTAAGAACCTGCAGCTGGACAAGCAATATGAGGAAGAGAGAACCTGCTTTTATTATTCTGCTTTAATACTATGTATATAGTATTAAACTCCTAATAACTTACTGCTATACATATAGATTGGTGCATGTCTCATTCCTCATCAGAGGAGCTTCTATTTATGGTGGATAATAATTAACATAGACTCACAACCCATCAAAGTACAGAGAATGAGAGACTCCAGGATGTTAAGCCTTACATGGGACAGCTATATCATGCCTCCTTCTCCCAAGGCTCAAGAATCATTGTGGAAGACGGGGTGGAAAGATCATAAGAGCCTGCGGTGGTGGGTAACTACAAGGGAAAGTGTTTTCCCTACACGTCAAGGCAGCTCTACATATGAACTCACTGTGGCTGTGACTGTATACATAAGACTTATGCTAAACTGAGCCAGACCAAATATCAGCAAGGAAGAGTATTTGGGCAAAAAGTCATACCCCTAGCCTGGGAACTACTCGCAAATGATAGTTGCTGGGAGAAGGAGTTGGCTTCCTTCAAGAGTGTTGAGCCTGATGAGTCAACCACACTCCAGTGAAAGGGTACACATCCAAGAATTCATGGGCAACAGAAACCATACTTGTTAAATGTAAAAAGCTAAAAAGGGGGTCACAAAGTTGTGTGGGTAGTAGGCGGGTAGTGAATCTAGAAGAGGTTGGGAGTGAGGAGTGAATATGATTTTAAAATACCGGAAAAAATTATCAAAGAACTTTAAAAAAATTTTGAAGAATGTAGCTTCCTTATTATATTTAGAAAATATGATCACAGCATGATTCTGGCTCTTTAAATCTTTTTCCCCCTCTTATGCTATATTCCCTGAGCAATATGGCTGCCTAAACAAGACCTGAACAATTCAAACACAAGTTGACATCAAAATATGGATGGGATATCTTACAGGACCCCAACCCTACAGGAAAAACTACAGTTAACAGCTATAAAGAGAGGGAGAATTGGTCTTCCCCAAGGACTGAGCCCCCTAATTAGTTATCTAATACCAATAGTCAGCCCCCAAAACACATGCATATATGCAATGTTATCTGACCCTGTATGTCATATTATTTTAACAATAATAATGTAAAAGAGACTGAATTTTAGAGAGAGTAGTAAAAGGCACCTGAGGGGAAATGGGGCATGAAAGATAGTTGGAAAGGAAATAAAGTAATTATATTTTCATTAAAAATAAAATTTAAAAACAATAAAACAGCTAATAATTATCATTTCAAATTTTAAATATTTTATATGTGTGTGTCTGTATGGGTACATGTGCAAGTGTGGACAAGTGCTCAGAAAGGTCAGAAAACAGTAGAATCCCCCAGAGCTCTAGCTACATGCAGCTGTGAGACACCCATAGGTGCTGGGAACTGAACTTGGGTCCTCTGTAGGAACAGACAAGTGCTCTTAACCACTGAGTCACCTCTCCAATCCTACTAATATCTTTAGACAATGCTTTACAAATAACTGTTTAAAACACTAAGGTATCTTGACACCCCCATCTTAATTACAAATCTCATACTGTCAAATTAGGGTTTGCATGAGAGATTGAGTAGTGGCCTGGTGAAGAGACGTAGCTTGTTAGGAACAAGAATGAATGAATCAACCCTTTGTAAAGGATCATAATGGTTACATTAAATCATAAAAGGGGCCTGCTCACCAGCACAATACATATATGCAAATGAGCCTTGCAAATATTTCACAGGAGAACCTAAATCAAACTTGCTACATTATAGAAATATTAACAAAATCCAAACATACCCACATGTTTAACAAGTAAATGGATACTATAAACTAAGAATCAGAAGGAAGAGAAAGCTTCAGGGGAAATGAACATGTGGGTAATGCACAGTGGGGACGGAAAAGTGACAGGCAAAATGGGGCCATTGAAGGGAATCCGGGTAGATTTGATCAAAATACATAAACATGTCTGAAATTTTAAAACAATTAAAACTCATAAAATGAACTTTTAAAATGTAATGCCAAATGTGTGGTGGACATTTGGAATTATAAGTCAAAAATGCTATCATAAATGGGACTGTCTGATAACTCCAAGTTGAAGCTTGAAAGTTCACATTTTTCCATTCCTACAAAGTTACCTACTTTATATGTGACAGGCTCTGAGCCACAAAATTAGATACAAGTTTTCACATGTAAGGTAACCTTCTTATCTGAATATAGCTGTATCTGAATATTAAAGGAAAGCAGAAATAATATTATCTTTGCTATGCAAATTAGAAATGCCTTTGGGATAAGAAAAGGCCTCCAGGTATTTTCAAATAAGAGGATGCAGAAGTACATTTCATGTTTAGTTTACTTCCCAACTATTTTAAATACTATTGATCTCAGCATTGTTTATATATAATTATATCCAGTTCATTTTCCTTTGAAACATTTATTTTTGATGTTAACATAAAAATAGCCAAAGGCATTGAAAGCAATAGGCAATCTCTACCAATACTACCTAATGGCTTCAGATTATGGTTAGTATCTTATAACAATAATTTAGGTTGCTTGATATTCTAGCTGAACATTTGTATGCCTTCCTTTATAGTTTTACAGAGAGCTTTAGGTGGTGAAGGAGAATGGAGTGCAGGCAAGAGGACATGTGTGTCAGGAAAGAGGACATTAAAACCCACCATTTTCTAGCTTCATATTTGTCAGGTTTTCTGCTTTGTGTTGGGTAAGTCTATAGAACGTAACTGACACTGAAGTGTAAAGGCTGTAGAGTGGAGTTCTCTGCTTCTGAACGGTTCTTCTAACTATACAGAGCAGTGGTTCTCAACCTTCCTACTGCTGTGACCCTTTAATACAGTTCCTCATGTTGTGGTGACCCCCAACCATAAAATTATTTCAGTTACCCCATAAGTGTCATTTAATTACTGTTATAAATTGTAATGTAAATATCTGTGTTTCCAATGGTCTTAAATCATGAGCCCTGTGAACGGCTCAGTCAATTCCCAAATCGCAGACTGAGAAACATCAGCATGGGCCCCTGAGATGTGCAGAGTGTTGGCTGGGGAAGCGTTTGAAGGCTTACTTCATCTACAGGTGTGATACTCTGTGTACTCGCTGCAGTCACATGGAATATATAAAAACCCTTACTCAGTGAGTTTTTGGTGTTACTCTTTTCTTCCAGTGTCATGTTCTTAAATAAAATTACAAAATGATAAATTTGTTTTTACAATGAGAACTACTCATATGATATTCCTGATAACAGAATAGATATGTCTGATTATGAGTAGAGCGTGATGTGGATTTGTATATGGTTTAAAATATTTTCATTTGTTTACACACAATTATTTTATCTTTTTTCACAAAATAAGTAAATGATAATTCTGAATAAAGGATATGAAGAGCCACACTTAAATGTTAAAATCAATAGGAAATACGGATTCTGAAATGTCACTATCTACAGATAAATGAAATTAAGATACTCTGAAAACTACAGACCTTTCAATAACAATCATTGGCTTATTCCTTTGCTTTATGAACAATTAAATCAACTGTATAAAAGTTAGAGCCTGTTCAAGCTGGAGTTAGCATAATTAACTATATACGGCTAAATAAACCTGTAAGGGAGGTATGACACAGAGATATATCCCCTGTTCAATGTGCATCTGGGACGCTGCTTTAGCTCAGAACTCATAAGCATAAAGTTATAGACAGTCAAGTGGAAATAGTTATTCCTTGAAACTAAGAGTGAAAAACAAAAGAGACCATGGATATATCCACTGGACTTTTAAAGTCCTTTTAACATCAAATTGCCCACTTAAATTAATTCTCCAAATATAATAGTCAAATGCATTTTGTAAAACACAACCACCTTTCAGTCATACAAGAATAAAATAACAAAAATTAAAATTAAAACCTGTAAATAATACACGTAAAACAAAGAAAGGAGAAGGGAAGCAGAACAGGCTGGGAGGGGGCTTTAGGACACAAACAGAACAATGAATTCTGTGGATTTTTTTCCACATACATTACAAACAAAGAAGAAAAGTCAATAACTTCAAACACCCAAGAAAGCATAGAAGAAAGTAGGCACAAGGAAAAAGAGCTCTGCCAAAAGAGAAGGAGAAAGACGGCCTGGGAAGACAGAAAACCTCTGGACCATAGTACTCTAATCAGATACTACAGGGGAAGGAAGTGTGGTCTTACCACTGCCCAACCAAGCAAGAACCAAGGGGATGCTGGGCTTCAATTCTCACATGGTTTTAATGTGGTTCCTCACTCTCACTGTTGCCAGGAGGGGAGGGAGCAAAGCTGTCAACTGAACTAGTCCACAGTTCAGCTCCTCGACCCTGAACCCAAATGATAGTCAGAGGAAGACAGGCAGAAGGAAAGCAGAGCCTTCACCACTGTCCAGCACCGGCAAAGATCCATATTCTCTCAATCTCCACCATACAAAATAAAAATGAGAAAATAAAAAACTTTTCAAATAGCTGAAGCAAAACTGAGCAAAAAGAACAATGTTACAGGTACTGCCATTCCTAATTTCACATTAAATTACAAAGCCATAGTAAGAAACCACTATGTGATACTGCACAAAACAGACGTGGAGATCAAGGAAGGCAGAGACAACAGGCACACAAAGAAACACCAACTAAATTATAACTTTGAGTAAAACGTGTAATTCAAAACGTTCAACAACTCTCCCAAAAGGATATGTCAAAGAAACTTCCACCAAGACCTATGGCAGAAAAACTTGTAAAATCTAAACACCTCATTCACATGATAGCAAATTCTCACTTAAAAGTAGAATGTAGGTGGGTTTTTCAAATACTAAAAAGAAAAGGCACTAGCCCAAATTCTATATTTAATGAAAACATCTTTGAGAAATGAAATATTCTTAAACAAAAGAAGTTGGTAAAAGGTTTTCTTTAAGTGATCAGTCACCAAGGAATGGATAAAGTCAGATTTCTAAAAGGAGAAGAAGCAGTAAGAGGAGAGGTTCCAGAACACCAGGAAGTAAGAAATAAGCGTAGCTATGGGCCAGGGCTGAAGGTTAGTAACACAACCCTTGCCAAACATGCATAGGTTTTAGCTCAATCACTAGGCCAGACCACTCGTCAAAATAAATGAAATGAAAATCTGGGTCATTAAGAAATGTCATACTCAGTTTTCTAAACAGTTTGATAACTGAATCAGTATGTCTACCATACAAAGTCACCCCTAAATACCTCCCCATGATGAGATTATTTCACTGGCAAACTCTACTGAGCACTTAAAGAAAACTTAACAATTTTTACAACGTGTTCCAGGGAACAAGAGAAGGAAGCACTTTCTAATTCATTCTGTGTAGCTACACTTAGCTCTGAATCAGAAACCAAAGACAAACCCACAAAACAATATGCCTCATACTTACAGATTCATAAAAATCCTTAACAAAAGATTACAAAATAGTACTCAGCAATATGTAATTTATATATCATGGACAACTAAGGTGTATTTCAATTATGCAAAGTTGTTTCAAAATAATAATTAAAATAAATGAATTCTCTTATATCACTAATCTAAAGAAAAATCTCCCACAATTTTTCAATTGAAAAGTAAGAAAGCTTGATACAATTCAAAAATTTTCACAACAAAACTCCCTAGAAGCCAAAGTATAATTTCTTCACTTTGAAAAGAACATTCTCAAAGCCTCACTACATCCCACTACATTATGGTTTGCTCTCAGCACACTTGTTTACCACTAACTTCAGTATTATAAAAGAGAAGTGTTTATTACCATGTTACATGTATTAAAGGTATTTTAGGATAGACAGTTAATATAGTATGATTCCTTATGGCTTTTTTAGATTTCTCTACTGTTATTTTACCTTTCTTCCTTCCTTCCTCCTGAGCCAGAACAGTTGAGTTGAACCAGCCAGCCAGAATTCAGAGAGAACTAGAAAGGGTGAGCTTATTCAGCTGTAAATCTCAGAGGCTGAAAATATTCTAGGCCTAGATTAAACTGTGCAGAGGCTAGAAGCTTCCAGGTCCAGGCCTAAGTTAGCAGACTAAGGCAATAAGCCTCAGAGACAACAATTACATTGGGAGAAGAAAAGTTATTTTTAAGTCAGTGTGTGCATGCATGTGTGCATGCATGTGTGCATGTGTGACAAGTGGAGAAAGGGAGGCCATGAATTTGAAAGAGGACAGAGAGAAGTACATGAGAAACTCTGAGAGGAGAAAGGGAGAGGGAAACAGTTCATCACATTGTGACGTAGTGCCACCACAGCACTGGAAGACACAGACAGCAATGAGGAAGGAAAAAATTATTCACACCAAAAAGAAAGAAAAATCCTTTTATTTAAAGCCAACATTATTTCCATATTGAATATGAAAAAAATAACAAAAGCACAAAAGATAACTTTTATAGGAAAGAACATTTTGTATAGTATCATTTACCAACACAAAATATATTTAGGTATATGTCTAAACAGACACAAGATTTGAATGATAGAAAAATACAAAATGCTAAGTATAAAATTAAAGAAAATAGGGAAATATTGGATCAGGAATTAGAAATATCTGTAAGATAAAGGTGGTAGCTTCCCTCCAAGTTGACTTCAGGTTTAAGACAATTCCTGTCAAACAGAGCAAGACATTCTAAAGAGAGATGAGATCCTTCTGAAATACATGGAGATACATAGGACTGAAGTGCTTAATGAGGAGCTACAGTGCAATGGCTAGCACACTGAACTTCCACAATAGTTAATAAGACTTGGAAAAACCAATTTTTACAATTTCAAAGTATGATATTTTACTACAGTATTCAAAGTAGTGCAGTACTGTCAGAAGAAAAGGTATGAAGAGTAGCAGAACAGAACAGATATTCAAAGAAGACATCCTTTCAAGCATACACACTTGGTTCTGTATGTGGGGAAAGAACAGCACTTTTAATAAATTGTGCTAAAACAATTGGGCAATCATAGACATTCCCAAAGCAGGGAGGGACCATCCTCCATAAATATCTCCTTGTACAAATAAAAATTTAGACAAAACAAAACAAAATTTAAAACAAACTATAAAACTACAAACATTTTAGAAAAAAGTCTTCAAAGTCTAGGACTAGGCTAAAAATGACTGAGTAAGCACCAAAAGTACCACCAAGGAAAGGAAGTCTGAACTCAAGTTTTCAAATTTTGTTCTTCAAATGACTCTAAACAGGATCACAAAGTGACAGACTGGGAGCAAGTTACAAACCACACAGTTCACATATGGACAGTGTCCAGGAAATACAAGGAATTCACAAATTCAGCAACAGTGATTTAAAAATTCAAGTCAAAATGGGCAAAAACATTAATAAAAGACATGCAAGGCAAAGAAGCACAAAAAAGGGTATAAAACATCATTATCCTTGAAGAGATAGAAATTAAAAACAATAGTGGGGGTGTTGGAGATTGGGTTGGGAGCTTGCTGAAAAGCCTAAGGAGCTGAGTGATCCCTAGGACTGATGCGACAATAGAAGACAGAAAGTTGTCCTCTGACCTCCACAACTATACCCATTTACACATATGTATAAACACCCATATAAAATAAAATAAATGTTTTTAAATTGAGAAGAAATTAGGTATCATCGAACTGTCAGAATGGAAAGAAGAAACCACAGGGGGCAATCCCAGTGAAGATGCAGACAAACCTGGATCACTCACAAACTTCTGGGAGAATTTAAATAGCTTTGCAATTTCTTAATAAACTAAACATGTTACTATCATAATCTAGAAAATTCTGCCCCTGATATACATTCTAGATGAAGAAAAACTTATATTAACAATAAAAAGATCCACACAAGTATTCATAGTACCTAATTCATGGTAGTTAAATGCTATAAACAATACAGATACCCTTTAACAAGAAAAGGTTAAACTATCGGATGCCATGGAACACTTCAGTAATAAAAAATAAACAAACTAATGATACTCCAATTTAGAAATGATCCCGGAGAGTAATGCTGAATTAGAAGTTAACACTCAAATGTTACATGCTTGTCTTGTTTGATTTGTTTAGTGCTATAGAGATGACTAAGTTATACAGAGAACAAATCAGCACTTGAAGGAAGCAAAGAGAAAAAAGGGGCTTCAGAGGTGGGAAAGAAGGAAGTATCACTACAAAGGTCACTGTGCTGACACAGTTTTATAGCCAGCACATCAAGCTTCTGTGTGTCTCTTGGAGTCTTAGTTACAGCTGGCAACGCTGTGATGAAACACCATGACCAAAGCAACTTAGGGAGGAAAGGGTTTATTTATTTAGATTATGCTTCCATATCACTGTTGATAAAGAAAATGTTAGGCAGATGACATTCAAACAGGGCAAGAACCTGGAGGCAGGAGCTGATGTAGAGGTCATGGAGGAAGTGCTGCTTACTGGCTTGCTCTACCATGGCTTGCTCAGCCTGCATTCTTACAGAACATGTAGCTTGCCCACAGTAGGCTGGGCCTTCCCTACATCAATCACTTGAGAATGCCCTATAGGCTTGCCTACAGTCCAATCTTATGGGGGAAACGTCTCAGGTTCTCTCCTATTAAACAACTTTAGTTTATGTTAAGCTGACATAAAACTTGCCAAGACACCTGGCTTCGGTTTATACTGTAGTTTCCAAAAAAAAAAAAAAAAAAAAAAAAAAAACATCTTATCACTGAGAGCAGAGTCTCTGCATTATTTCTTAAATAAAAAGCTTAAGTTTTAAAAATGGACATATACTACATCTTTTAAAGCACTGGCCTTCCTATAACACTCTGAGCCTTTGGCTATTTCCATTCAACAACATTTTGTCTATTTTTTTTTTACTTTTGGGGGTGGGGCATGAAAGAACACTGTATACTTTTTGCATGTGCACAGATTGAGCACATATGCAGATATGCCATGTCCACACACATAGAAGAAGCCAGGCTGTCCATCTAGTATCTTCCCCCATCACTATCTAGATTTTTTTTTTTGAGAAAGGGTCTCTCAGTGAACTAGAGGCTCATCCCTCCTGTTAGGCTGGCTGGCCAGCAAACTCCTGGCATCTACCTGTCTATGGACCCATAAACTGGGTACAATGAGCCATGCCAGGCTCTTAGATGGGCATTGGTGGCTCATATTCAGAAACTCTTGCTTGGACAGCAAATATTCTTATCAACTTAGCTATCTTACCACACCCTATCTGTTTTGATTGTTTTAAAAGGCATTTCTAGCATTAGAAAGATGCTTGACAGTTAAAAGTTCATACTGCTCTTGCAGAGAACCCAAGTTTGGTTCCTGGCTCCCCTGTGAGGCAGCTTATAAACATACCACTACATAAATAAATAAGAATCTTCAGGTATAACCTAAAATAACTTCAAGAACTATAAACATAAAAGGGGATCATGTAAGAAGAAACTAGAGAAGGGAATAGCATAAGGGGACACAAGTAATATGAAGGGGAAATAAGAAAATTGGGGAGGGGCTTTAATTGGGGAGGTTGAGGGAGGTCAATACAGAAGGCAAGGGAAGAAGAAATGACAACTTCGGGAGGGATGTTTGATAAAGCGTCAAAGAATCACGTTACATTATAGTCATTGTCTTAGGGTTACTATTGCTGTGGTGAAACACCAGGTCCAAAAATCAAATTGGAAAGGAAAGAATTTATTTGGCTTACACTTCCATATCACTGTTCATCAATGAAAGTAGTCAGGACAAGAACTCAAACAAAGCGGGAACCTGGAAGCAAGAGGTGATACAGAGGCCATAGAGAAGTGCTGCCTACAAGCTTGCTTACCATGGCTTACTCAGACTGCTTTCTTATAGAACCCAGGACTACCAAGCCAGGAATAGCACCACCCATAATGGACTGGACCCTCCCCCATCAATCACTAATTAAGAAATGTCCTACAGGATTGCTTATAGTCCCATTTTATGGAAGTATTTTCTTAATTGAGATTCTTCCCTCTCAGATGATTTTAGCTTGTGTAAAGCTGACATAAAACTATCCAGCACAGTCACCTAAAATTATTATACACATGTACACACATATACCTGATATGGTCTGCTTCTTTTAACATAACTGTTAAAAGAAGCCATTTTGTATTTAGCCTCCATTTTGCTCATAAGGTGAAATCATGTTCATCCACTTTCCAGAGTAACCATTCTAGATGACACTTAAAAATCCTAATAAGTCAAAATGCTATGGTTGTATTACTCATGCTGTGCTATCTCAACACTCTGGAAATCCCCCATCCACCACTCCACTTACCTCACTTAGGACCAATCAACTTAAAGATCAGCTGATAATACTTGATCTAGTTAGCCAAAAAGTAATAGTGCTTCTGTCCTTGCTTTCTGAACTTTTGAGCCTGGTTTTTCCTATTAAAAGCCTGCCCTAAAAAAAGGAGCACCACAGTTTGGTTCCTGAGTCCTCTCTGTGGTCGTGACCTAAATTAAATGTTCAAAAAAACTTTCACCGTGTCTGAGATAAGTATCTGAGTAGTCAATGCATGGTTATTCCTGAACCCCAACATTTTGGGGGTTCATCTGGGGTAGCCACCCACCCACGAAAATACCCCTCAGATATTACTGAATACTAGAAAAGTCAGCTAATTCCCTCCATGAAGAGGTAAGTGTCCTGTACCTGTGCAGTTCTGTGTGTAGTTTTCTGGTTTTGGTCTAGACCTCTCGGGACTCAGATAAGAGATGCTGCATTCTACATTGCTCTTTGAGCGAGGGTACACCAGAGGACGCTATGGTTCCCTGTTGGCTGAAGGGGGACAAATTAAAATCCACCCTTCAGACTTCATCAGGAATCTAGCCAACATGCAGTTCCAACATGCAGTATGGTATTTGTTCTTGAAAACCAGTTCTGCCAGTATCTGTCTTTTGCTTTCGGTTTGTTTGTTGGCACCATTATCTTCAATTTTCAATTCTATTATGGGGTAATCCTCCTCTACCTTTGGCACTCTTCTTGAGATGATTCTGTGCCATTTCCAGGACTTCCAGAAAGATACCAATCTGTCCAGTGACCAAGTCTTTTCTGGCAAACTCAGAGCCCTTTATGAACTTAAGTGACTATCCTTTGGTACAGGATGCCCCCTGCCTGTCACAACTACAGTAGAGGAGATAGCCATCATCTCAACTACCCTCCCTTTCTTATCCCAGGTTCTGCTAATCCTGACACTCATCACACACCGCCTGTTCTCTCAAGGAGGATGACATACTTATCTGATGCCACAGTGCCCCAGTGGCACCTGCAGCACCCTCAGCTCCTCTTCTACTTCTGTCTTCCTCTTCTTCCTCCTCCTCTTCATCTTCCTCCTCTTCAACTTCCTCATCTGCCAGAACCAGCCCACCCATAGCCAATCAAGTACCTACTTTGGCTCCTGGACAGAAACTTTCCATTTATGTGTCATCACTCTCCCCCTCTCGGGAGGGAGTCATTCCCTTCCTGGTATATCAACCTTTCTCTACTAGTGAGATCTACAGCTGGAAAGCTCAGAATCTGCTCTTTTCTGAGAAAGTCCAGGGTCTAGTTCTCTCCTAGTGACTACTTTTCATACCCATCTGTCCACCTGGGGTGATATCCAACAACTCCTCCAGACACTCTTCACCGCACAGGAACAGACTACATGGGGCAGGAGACTCTCAAATTTATTCCAATGGACAACAACAGAGCAGATTCACTGAAGATCCTCCAGTCATTGATGATGCTTCCCCCAAGGCAGCCCCAACTAGAATCCAAATAAGAATGATGATAGGAAGACATTTCAAGGTTATTGGCAGATTCTTATGGGGGTTCTGTGACCAGCTGCTAAGTGCCCCACAAATTTGTCCAAGACAAATCATATAGTAAAGGATCCTATGGAATCTCTGGCTGCCTTCTTGGAAAGGCTCCTGGATGACTAACTCCCTGTACCTTGATTGACCCTGAGGCAACAAAGAACCAATAAGACATCACTGTGGCCTTCATCAGGTCAATCAACCTCTGACATTCTAAAGAAGATTCAGAAAACCAATGGCTTCAAAGGTGAAAGATTTGTCTAAATTAATGGAGAATGCCCAAAAAACTTTTAATAATAGAGTCAAGAAGATAAACAAACTAAAAAGCTGGCAAAAATTGTGGTTGGTCACAACCCAGAAGCCTCAAGGAGGTTATACAAATGGTATAGGCCCTTGGATGCTCTTAAAAGATTAGAGCAAAACAGACCAATTTAGCCAATCACTGCCTCACCCAAGGCTTAAAAAAAAATTCAACGTGCCTACTGTAAGGAAATGGGCCATTGGAAGAATAAGTGATCCCCAAAACAAAAACAGGAACCTAAGGATGTCATGGAACTGTCAGACAGAGACTATCAGGACTCAAAGTCCCTTCTCAGGCCTTTAACAGTATGTGTGGGGAGACACCTGGTTATCATCTTCACTGACACTGAGGTGTATCACTCTGTAATCCAAAATGGAGAGATATTGAGGTTGAGGGTTTTTTGAAACTGAGTGGAAGAAAGTCAGCTGGATGCTTTCACTCTCAAAGCTAGGAGGCTTTCACACCAGCAACTGTATACCAAGTCTTTATTGGCAAAATCAAAAGATTAAGATTTTGTTTAAAAAAAAAAAAAAAAAAACAGTATGCCAAGATTTCCCTAAGAGTCTAATGATGACATAAATACCTGGGCGTGAACAACAGTTGCCAATTGGTCTTAAGATTCACTCAACTGAAGAAAAATCATGCTTGGTACTTGAAAAACAGCCAACTATCTTGGGCCTAGTGATACTATGGATCTTCAAGAACCTAATGCTGTCACCTTACTAGACCAGTATAATACCTTTGTAAGTCTTATTCTTACACCTGCTGACAAATATAGCTCTTATACCTCATTAGAGAAGCTTCTCTCTACAACCAACAAAGATCATTAGGGAAAACTACAACAGATCATAATGTAGAAATCAACTGATCATAGAGTTCCCAGGCTCAATGGACACATCTACAACACAACTCCTATACCTAAGGCTCAGGAAACATGGCTGAAGAAGAGGGTACAAATATTCTAAGGGCCAATGGAACAAGTCTGCCGTGAGATGGTGTCTCCTAGACATAACAGAGAAGCTATACACATGACACCTCAATAATATGGTTGTCCAAACAAAACCTGAGCAATGACAAAAACAATAGGCATGTTAACATGGAATAGGGAAATCTCATAGGACCCCATTGGTAGACTAAGAAGTATAGGCAACTTAGGAACACTGAGAGATGGAGAACTAGACTGTCCCAGGGAGAAGCTATGGAACTAATTACCCAATATAAAGTGGTCAACCAGGAAATCATTTGTACACAAACAACACCAAATGGACTCATGAGGATAGGTAGATGAATAGATAGATATATTCATACAGACAGATAGGCAGACAGATATAGATGTAAAGATAGAGATATATAAATAGATAGATAAATGTTCATATGGTTTTATATGAATATATAAAAATATATGTATATAATAATAAGAAAAGAGAACATGAGTTTGAGATGGAATGGGTACATAAGAGGGGTCAGAAGAAGGAAAGAAAAGAGAAAAGGAATGTAAGTATATTTAATTAAATTTAAAAAGTGAAAAAATTGTTATAAGTGTCATTTACAAAAACAGTAAGCTAACAAAACATAAAAATATTTTCATGGCTTAATTTCAGCTACCTGTGAACCTTTATGAGCTCAAGGGTGTTAGTCACCCAACCACACTTTTATTATAGCCATATTTTAATATTAGGGCACAAAAAAAGCTTATATAAGTTTTTCTCTTAAAATAAACATCAGAGTGACAAATGGCACAGGCTATTTTTAAAATTAAATATGCATATGCATATATATTTTAAAAGTTTCTTGTTTGAAGGACAAATCCATCTTCACCACACTGGTGATTAATTAAGGAAATTTCTACTCCATTTACTATTCATCTTTAAGGTCAGAAGAACTAAAGTACCATTGAGATAATTAATGCTGAAACTAAACATACAAATGTTGCATATTATGATTCATCACTGTAGCTAAAAAGCTTCTTACTAATGATATTTAGGCAGTGCCCAGCATTGCTGCTTTCCACTGAATGGTGACAGGTGCTTAGTGCTTTGGGGCAGTAACCTCTTTGAGATATATACAGTTAGTCTTCAATGCTTCTAAAAAGTTTAACCTTCCTTCTCTTCACAGAAGTCCTCCAGTCAAGATTAACATTTATTTCCACAAACTTTTAGAAGTATTAGTCTCAAATTCCAAGTGTTATTCCCTCGTGTAATAAAGTAGCAAAGATAAATATCAGCAGAAATGAATACAATATGAATCACACTGAAGACCTTGATGTGAAGGCTTACATGATTAAATAGTTGATGGATGAATGTGAAAACACTTTGATTAGGCTTATAATAAGTGCAATGAAGCAAAGTATTTGGGTCTTTTAACCAAATATAGTAAATGTTGCTATATCTTCCATTTTAAAATATTCTCCCATTAAAAAACAGATCATCTACCATGATCAAGTAGGCTTCATTTCAGTGATGTACATATGATTCAACATAAGGAAACTTATATGTGTAAACCACCATATAAACAAACTGAAAGAAAAAACACATTATCATCTCATCAAAGGCTGAAAAGGCCTTTGACAAAATCCAACACCACTTCATGATAAAAATCTTGGAGATATCAGGGATATAAGGTACATAATTAAACGTAGTAAAAGCAATTTACATCAAGCCAATAACCAACATCAAATTAAATGAAGAGAAATTTAAAATAATCCCACTGAAATCAAGACCAAAACGAGACTGTCCACTCTCTCTAGTCTATTAAATATAGTACTGAAGTTAAGGCTAGAACAATAAGACAACTAAAGAAGATAAAGGGGATGCAAATTGGAAAGGAAGAAGTCACTATTTGCAGATGAAAAGATAATATGCATATGCATAAGTGACCTGAAAAATTCTACCAGGGAATTCCTACAGCTGATGGCTGGATACAAAATTAACTAAAAAAAAAAAAAAAACAAAAAACAAAAAAGAACAAAAAAAAAAAACACAGAAGCCCTCCTACATATAAAGGACAAATGGGATGAGAAAGAAGTCAAGGAAACAACACCCTTCACAATAGCCACAAATTACATAAAATATTTTGGTGTAACTCTACCCAAGCAAGTGAAAGACCTGTATAACAAGAATTTCAAGTCTCTGAAGAAATTGAAGACAATGTTGGAAGATAGAAAGACCTCCATGTTTATGGACTGGTAAAATTAACATAGTTAAAATGGTCATCTTACCAAAAGTAATCTACCGATTCATGCAATCCACATCAAAATTCCAACACAATTGTTTACAGATCTTGAAAGAACAATATGCAACTTCATACGGAGGAAAAAATCTAGGATGGCTAAAACAATCCTGTACATAAAAGAACTTCTAGAGGGATCACCATGCCTGATTTCAAGCTCTAGTAAAGAGTTATGCCACATGGTATTGGCATTAAAAACAGGTTGATTTATGGAATTGAATTAAATAGCCAGGTGTAAATCAAAATATCAACAGCCACCTTGCCTTTGATAAAGCAGTCAAAATTACACATCTTCAACAAGTGTGCTGGTCTGACGGGATGTTGACATGTAAAAGAATGCAAATAAACCCATATCTATCACTCTGCCAAAAACTCAAGTCCAAGAGAGTCAAAGACCTAAACACAAAACCAAATATGCCGAACCTGATAGAAGAGAAAGTGGGGAATCGCCTTATGAGACAAATTCCTCAACTAAACACCAATAGCTCAGGCACTAAGATCAATAATTAATGAATGAGACCTCGTGAAACTGAAAAGCTTCTGTAAGACAAAGAACACTATCAATAGGACAAAATGGCAGCCCACAGAATGAGAAAAGATCTTCACCAAACTCCACAGCTGACAGACAGCTACTATCTAATATATATATATATATATATTATAATACTATCTAATACTATCTAATATATATATATATATATATATATATATTCAAGAAAGTATGCATCAACAAAGCAAATAATCCAATTTAAAAATGATATACAGATCTAAACATAGAATTCTCAACAGAGGAATCACAAATAGCAGAGAAGCATTTAAAGAAATGCCCTTAGCCATCAGGAAAATGCAAATCAAAACTAATCCGAAATTTCATCTTACACCTGTCTGAATGGCTAAGATCAAAAACAGAAGTTTCAGCTCATACTGGTGAGGATGTGGGGCAAGGAGAACACTCCTCCATTGCTGATGGGAGTGCAAACTTATACAGCCACTTCAGAAATCAATACAGTGGTTTCTTAAAGGATGGGCATTAATCTACCTCTAGACCCAGCTATACCACTCCTGGGAATATACCCAAGAGACACTCCTTCATACCACAAAGAAACTTGCTCAGTTGTGTTTACAATAGCTTTCTTTGTAATAGACAGGGACTGTAAACAACATATATGTCCTTCAATTGAATAATGGATGAAGAAAATGGGGCACATATACACGATGGAGTATTATACAATTGTTAAAAACAGTAACATCATGAAATTTGTCAGCAAATAGATGGAACTAGAAAAAAAGGAACCTGAATGAGGTAACCCAGACCCAGAAAGACACAGTATGTACTTACTTATCTATGGATATTAACTGCAAAGTAAAGGGTAATCATGCTACAACCTACAGATCTAGAAAGGATAAGTAACAAGAAGGGCTGGCTCAGGAAGGAATGCATGGATCTCTCTGGAAAGAGAAAATAGAATAGATTTTGTGGGTGGACTGGGATGTGTAGGGACAGAGAACAGGAGGGATCTGGTGGGGAAAGAATGGAGGAAGAGAGCACTGGAAGAGACAACTGGAATTTGGAGAGGGGGTGCAAACTTAGGGCAAGGTAGAAACCTAGTGCAATGGAAACTTTCAGGAATCTATCAGGGTGACACTAAGACAACTAGTAATGGGGGATACAGAGCCTGAACTGGCCATCTCCTATAGCCAGACAACACTGCCAGTGGAGAGTTTGGGACACCAACCTAGCCACAAAAACTTTGACCTACAATCTGTCCTGCTAGCACAATGTGCTGAGGTAAAGGTGACACAGAAATTGTGGAAATGACTAACCAATGACTGACTGGTCCAGCTTGAGACACATATCATGAGAGGGAGCCCATCCCTGACATTGCCTTGAAGACTAAAATCCAGAGGCCTGTTGGTCCAGAGACCTAGGATAGAACCAAACAGTACTGGCAAAAAAAAAAAAAAAAAAAAGTCAATGAAATGATTCCTAATGATATTCTGTTATACTCATAGATTGCTTCCATGCACAACTGTCATCACAGAAGATTCATCCAGTAACTGTTGGAAGCAGAAGCAGAGACCTACAGAAAAATATTAGGTGCAGTTCAGGGAATCCTGCTGAAGAGGGGAGGGAGGATTATATGAGCCAGAGGGGACTAGGGCACCATAAGAAAACCCACAGAAGTTACAAACCTGAACTCCCAGGCTCACTGAGACTGAATGAACTATAAGGAAGCCTGCACAGGTCTAACCTAGGCCCTCTGCATACATTATAGTTAACAGCTAGGTGTTTTTGTGGAGCTCCCCACAGAGAGAGTTGGGGCTGTCTCTAATGCTTTTGCCTGCTTTGAGAACCCCCATCCTCCTTCTGAGTCCTACAATTTGCTTGTCCATACTTAATATGAGGGGAGGGGCCTAATCTTATTGCAACTTGATATGTCATGTTTGGTTGGTATCCCTGAGAGGTTTGCACTTTTCTAAAGAGAAATGAGGAGGAGTGGATGGGGATGGAAGAGATGGGGTATGAAAGAGGTGGGAGAAAGGGAGGGGGAAACTGCCCATAATATATGAATGAACAAATTAATAAAAAATGCACACACAAAAGAACTTCAATAAATTTTAGAATATTTGGGAATTTAAATGATGCTTTATAGAAAGACCTTAAGAATTCAAAGATTTTATAATTATCCTTTTAATATGTAATTTAAAACCAGTAAACTGTAGGATAACTAAAGTAGAAAATACCAAACCACATGCTCCTGTAAAATAAAAAAATAAATAAAAATAAAAAAAAATAAAAAATAAAAAAAAAAAGCTATTCATAAACAAAGTAGCTCTAGAAAGGCTCAAGAATTCACTCTGAGCTGGAGAAACTGATCACTAGGTAACAGTGTTTGCAGATCTTTCTGGAGGTCTGAGTGTGATTCCCAGTACCCACCTCAGATGGCTCACAACTGCCTATAACTCCAGCTCCTCTGGTCTCTGTAGGCACCTGCAATGACATGCACATGACTCTCCCATCCTACGCTTTCTACATAAACATAATTAAGTAATGAACTGAATTCTTTTAAGAGTTTAGTTAAGAACACTGTAGAAACTATAGAGATACATGGTAGCTCAGTGGGTAAGCATTCTTGCAGAGAATCCAGGCTCATTGCCCATTACCCACATGGCAGTTCTCAACTGCTTATAACTCCAGTTCCAAGGGTCTGCCACCATCTTCTAACCTCTGCAGGCTCCTGCATGCAGATGGTGCACATGATGCACACACACACACTGAGGCATACACAAATATGAAGGAAAAAGAAGTTTTCAAGTGCACGACAACTAAGAGGAACAGAAAAGAGGGATAATTGGTTGGAGAGGATTTCTGAGCATGTTACCAGTCCTAAGATCAAAGAAGTATGGAGCTGATCAGGGTCACCCACACAGCATGTTTAACCATGGTCTCCAGAACACCCTGGCAGCCTATTAGGAACCTTTATCACTATAGGCACAGCTATAGACCCCCTGCTGTTTTGTCTACAATGCATGCACCAGTAGTTTCCAACAACATATGCAGGAAAGACCCCTGTAACTTTTGCTACTCAGTCACCAGCAACCATTGACATCCCAGAACAAGGACAATTGCTCCCAACCACATATGCTGTGTTGACACACCATGACCACAGCAACTCTTATAAAGAAAAACATCTTATGGAGGCTCCGTTACAGTTTGGAGGTTTAGTCCATTATCATCACCGCAGGAAGCATGGCACCACACAGTCAGACAAGGTGCTGGAGAGGTAGCTGAGAGTTCCACATCTGCGCTGTGCTTCTGAAACCCCAAGGGCCAGCTCCATGGACATGCTTCCTCCAAGAAGGCCACACCTACTCCAACAAGATCACACCCATTCTAGCAAAGCCACACCTACTCCAACAAGGCCACGTGTCCTAATCCTTTCAAATAATGCCATTCTCTATGAGCCTGTGGAGTCATGTTCATTTATACTACCACATGAACCAATCCCAAAGCTGTAGTTGTAACACAAACTCCAGAAAGGTCCCCAAGATAAACCATAAAGTGCCTTTACCTAACACTTTATAATCCAATGATCAAAATGGTCAGATGAATGATATATTCCAAGTCTAAAAGAAAAAAATCCCAACTAAACAAAAATAGATTATTATATAAGGATAAAGGGTCAATTCATCATTAGAATAAAACTATAAATGCTCATGGTCCCACCACTAGAATAACTATATCTATAAAGAAGTATTGACAGGTTATTAAGGAAAAAACAGAAAATGAAAAAAAATAATAGTAGAAGATGTCAATGCTTTATTTTCAATAATAATAACATAAAAATTTAATTTAACATGTTATTTAATAACATGACCCAAAAGAAATAACTAAAACCTGCTATCCAACTGCAACAGAGGATATACTCATCTCACACATATAAAATATCTACAGCATAGAACATCTATTAGAACAAAGAACAACTCTGAATAAATGTAAGTATGTATTCTGATCACAGTGGAATAAGAGTAGAACTGAAAGTAAAGGAAACCTGGAAGGTCACAAACGAGAGAAAAGCAAAGGACATAGTCCTGGACAACCAAAGTGAGTCAAAGAAGAAATCAAAGAAAACATCAAAACACCGATCCCAAACATTAAAACTAAAAGGAAAAAAAAAGCAAAACAGAATAAAGATGGAAGCTTACTAATTAATTAATGTACACACAGAAAATTGATGCACATACAGAAAATAACCATATAGTAAATCAAAAATGAAGGGAGAAACATAATTTATATCTCATACAACCAAAGGATGACAAGTAACTTCTGTGAAGCTATCTATCATCAAATATGATAACCTAGAAAAATTAGATAAATACTTACTGCATTTAGCCTGCCAAAACTGAGTCATGGAGAAATATGGAATATCAATAGTTAAATACAGAGAAATTAAATTATCAATCAAAATTCCCACAAGTCCAAGAAAAGAGCTTTATCCATAACAACAATTTAAGAATAGTTGATATTGATCTTTCTCAAACTCTTCCAAAAATAAGAATAGTTCCAAACATATTTAACCTTGCCCTGATAACAAAACCAGGCAAACAAAACTACACACACACACACACACACACACACACACACACACATTACAGGGAAATATCCCTGATGAACACAGATACAATAGCTATCAACCAAATCTTAGTTAGGTTTACTAGCATGCTATCAGGATTACATACATATGATATTTATCCTCAGGATAAGAAGAGTGCAACACATGTAGATCAATACAGATGATACACCATATTAAAGAATGAAGGAGCATCCCAACACATAAAAATGTACTCTACAAACAGATTTTTCATTATTTAAAAAAATCTGCAAAGAAAAAATAGAATGTAAGAAGAAGGTTCTTCTGCATGAGCAGTTCTCAACCCTTTAATGGTAGAACAATCATTTCACAGGGTTGCCGAAGACCATCAGAAGACACAGATATCTACTTTATGATTTACAACAGTAGCAAAAGTACAGCAAAATTACAAAATAAGAAGTAGCAAAAAAAATTATGGTTGTGGGTCACCACATGAGGAAGTAGATTAAAAGGTCACAGCATTAGGAAAATTGGAAACCACCGTTCTACATTATAAAGCCCATATACCATTATCATAGCTAACAAATAAATGAAAAATATGCAAAAAGATTTCTTGTGAGATCTAGAATAATACAAAGAGCCATGCTTGCTACTTCTATTTAATAGATAACTGATGTCAATAGCCAGAACATTTAGGCAGGAAAAGATATAAGTACATTCAAATAAAAATGAAGTAATTGGAATATTCTATTTGCAGATAGCATATGCTTAGCTTACATAGAGAAAACCCCAGTCTCCATTAAAAAAACCTTCAAAAATAAATGAATTAATAAAGTTTTAGTAACCTCATTTATAAAATTACTGTAATGGAAAATCTTGACTGGCTGAACTTAATGGACGCTAGAATAAACTAGAGAATCTGGCCAGGTCTATGAGTGCGTGTCTAGAAAGGATAAGGGGAGGGGGAAGACAGGTTCCAGGGGGCCTAGATATAAAGAGGTCCATGGAAAAGGTAGCACTGTCTGCCTCTTCTTCCCGATGGTGAGTAGCACACCTACTCCTGCGTGCTCTACAGACAGACTCAGCTTACTCAGCCTTCCCTTGGGAGCTGAAGACCGCAACTCCCAGGAATGCCTGAACCTTAAGTGTCAACTGGCACTGCAGAGGCCTTCTCATAGCCTGCTACCAGGTTCTCAGGATGAACACAGCCATTAATCATAGGAGGGTATCTAGAAGAGTTCCCTTTATGTTACATTCTCTGCTCTGCCCTGCCCTGCCCTGCCCTGCCCTGCCCTGCCCTGCCCTGCCCTGCCCTGCAAGCAAACCTGTGGAGTACAGGTACTAAAGAGAACAGAAACACTTAGGAATAAGCTTGACCAAGAAGATGAAGCAGAAAACCAGAGAACATTGATAAACTGAAGAAATAAAAAAGCTGATCTCATGATCATGGAACCAGAAGAACGGTTATTTTTTTAAATGTGCACACTACCCAAAGCTAGCTACAGTGTCAATATTGACCTAGCCAGAGGGGCAGTGGGATTTTTAAATTAAAAAATAAAAAGTAATCAAAAAGGTTCATACACACACACACACACACACACACACACACACACACTCTTAGGCAAGAAAAACAAAGCTAGAGAGGCCACACATCCTGTGTGTTAATTCAGTCACAAAGCTGCAGTAATCAAAATAGTATATCACTGACATTAGCACAGACCCACAGACCAGTAGAATATAACAGGGAAAACGGAAGTAAATCCATCCATAAACAAACCTTCAATTCATTTTTAACAAAGATTACACAGTGCAAAGAGGATAAACTCTTAACTTGTGATGGACAGATTGTACATTCCAATAATTAAGAATGAACTGTGACTTGGTGAGGCCGGTCTGTGTAACCGTACTTGGGTAGGCCTGAAGAACTGCTAGCCTGGTGGCAGAAAAGCAACAATTCGACTTTCCATGCCCACTCCACATCATCGTACTTTTAATAAAGTTCTTTAAAAAAAATTGGACCTTGATCTCACACACATAATAATTAACTTAAAAGTGAGGGAATGAGAGAGGGCTGAGTGGTTAGGAGCATTTTCTGCTGTTGTACAGGACCTAGCCCACACTTGTTATTTCATAATTATTTGTAACTCCAGTTCCAGGGGTTCCAACACCCTCTTCTGGTCTCCATGGACACTAGGATTACATGTGATACATACATATGTGTATACACACATGTATGCAAACACTAATATGTAAAATAAAAATGAATATTTTTAAAATTTAACTCAAAATGGATTAAAGTAAACATAAGACATAAAATTATTAGAGAAAATTTTAAAAATTACTTGATATTAACACTGGCCATGATTTGGTTTCTAGTTTAATATTTAATTTCAAATTACATATCTAGAAACATGGGTTATTTGAAAAGAATGTATCAGAAGTCACTTAAAACAACAAAAGAGTTGGTATACATTGATGGGCTGTCTTTTCTATCAGTTTAAGCAATGCCTAGGTTCTAAAATTACTGTGTAAAAAAGGATGACAATAGATGCCAGACTATGGCAGTTGAGTATGCAGTCCAAACATGCTTGCATTAATCCTTTATCTTTTGTAGTTCACCTCATCTTCTGATAGAGCTATTGCTCTCAACAGAACTAACACACATGCACGCGTGCGCACACACACACACACACTCAACACGCACCCACACACACACATGCATACACGGGTATGGGGAGAGATTATCACACTATCCCGCTGTAAGTGACCATACCCCACTGTACCCTGCTCCCAGTCATAATCCTTATCAATTGTTGTAGCCATCACCTCTAGATTTCAAATGAGAGGCAGGCACATTAATCCAACACTTGAAGGCTGAGGCAGGAGGAGGGTTACAAGTTTAATACCAAGACCTTCTCTCAAACTAAAACAAGATTCAAATAAGGAAATCAAAATAAGAAAATAATCATAAATAATATATAGTGTATAAAAATATGACAATATGTTTATTCTAATTAAGGTTCTTCTAAAGCAATGGTTCTCAACCTTCCTAATGCTGTGACCCTTTAATACAGTTCCTCATGCTGTGCTGACCCCTGACCATAAAATAATTTTCATTGATGCTTCATAAATGTAATTCTGCTACTGTTATGAATCAAAATGTAAATATTTGTGTTTTCCAATTGTCTTAGGTGACCGTGTGGAAGGGTCATTCAACACCCAAAGGAATCATGACCCACATGTTAAGAAACACCGATCTAGAACAGAATCAGAATAAAAAGAATGAATGTATAATACAAAGGAGATTTATTAGATTGGACTATAAAATATGGGTTGGGTAGCTCAACAAAGACTGTCTGCATATGGGAGAAGCTGGCAGCTGATCACAGAACTAGACTGTCTCAGTAGTCCTGGGGATTCCAGGGGAACATGTCTTCAGTCTACACTGGAAGGTCAAAGACAGTAGATTTCACTATCATCCAAGAATAGAAGCAGCAGCACCCACAGCATATGAATGGGTGCACTAGCCAGCAAGGAACAAAAATAGGTAGACAAAGGCAGCACTGATTTTTTCTCTCAGCACACTTATATGTAAATTGCCAAAGGCAGGTGCTGCCTACTCTGAAGGAAGGTTTCCCTTGCCTTAGTTAAATCCTTCCAGGAAATATTCTTGCATACCCATCCATGGGAGTATCTCTTAGTTGATTCCAGATCCAACCAAGCTGAAAACCAAGATTAAACCATCACAGTTGTATATGATACCTATTCAACAACTACCCTAAAAAAATACAAAATATCATGTTAAAAAATACCTACTAAGCTAATTGTTGTATAGTATTCCCCCAAGACATGACAGGACCATCAGCCATCAAGAACTGGAGTTGCTGAGGTAATCTGGAACATACCTTGGCCTGTCATCATAGCAAAAGAATAAAGATAACGCATTGGTAGCTAGGCCTATAGCAATGGCTACTGGCATTCCTTCACAGAATGAAGAAACAGGTCACAAGACCTTCCCTCACCAGAGACTCCAGTCACCAGCAACTTCTGCCCCAGCTCCACATGGTCTTTGATAGGTTCTAGAAGAAAAGCTGCTGGGGAAAGGACTCTTTGGTGATACGTGGGCAGCAAGGGTTCAGTCAAAGGACACAGATTATTTATTAGACACTGCGGACCTAATAAAAATGTCACTATCTAAATTGTGTTTGTAGCAATCATTTATTTTAAAAGAGGAAAAAATACCTCAAATATCTATGTTCAAGTTTCTTTTCTGTGATAAACACCATGCACAAAAGCAACTTAAGAAAGAAAAGAGTTTCTTTCACTTCCAAGTCAGGAAAAACAAGGTATGAATTCAATCAAGAACTGAAGCAGAACCATGAAGGAATGATACTGACTGGCTTTCTTGTAAACTCAGATCCACCTACCTAAGTATGGTGCCACCCGTAGTGGGCTGGGTGGCACTACACCCTCCCAGATTGATAATCAGTAAAGATAATCTCTCACAGACATGGCCATGGACCAATCTGATCTTGGCAATTCCTCCACTGAAGTTAATTATTCCCAGATAACTCTCAGTTGTATCAAATTAACAATAACTAACTAGTACAACCTACAACCAATAAGAAATTCTACTTTCTAAAACCATGTAAGAAAAGCATAACACATATAATATTTGCTGTTTGTATATTATTGTTATGAAAATCAAAAGATAGTTTTCAATGATATAATGGACTTCTATTTAAAATAGAATTTTAAGACTATTGTATGTCTCTCTAGAAATCAAAAAATCAAAGTAATATGAATATCCTTCCCATAATGTTTACCAAACGCCATTGCAAATTTTCCATTTCTGTAAATGCCTTTCATCTGACAGCATTAACGGCTAAGTGCAGACATTTCTTCCTCTCACTAAGCAGTGATATTCAGTTAATAATTGTCAAGACTGTTTACTGTATGGCCATGTAATACTTATTCCAACACCCAAAGTTGTTCTCTTTGCAACATTTGTTGTCTCCTAGGCACTTAAGCAAACAGCTATACAGTTCCTCCAAATTTCCATTAAGTTAATCTCAAATTTTCTACTGGGAACTTCTAGTCTGAATTTTACAATGTTCCCCCATTTATTTATTGTCTTACTTTGTTTCAAACTGAAGGTGCAAAACAGACTGGTTTTGACAAAGAAATCAGTATGATGTTTACAGCTGAGACATTCAGAGCCAAGATGAAGGATTTAGAAGTCAAGGACAAAGAAAAATTACTAGGCTTGAGTGGCACTGCAAAGGAAAAAGGGACTGAACTTGGGAATTGATTTTCTGTTAGAAAAGAGGCTAAAAGGTATCAAAGATTACCCTCAAGATGTGAAATTCAGATGGAAAGAGGAAAATGGCCTGTCTGTGGCAGTGAGAGAGTTAGGAAGGAAAGTAACTCCAAAAGGACCCCAGTTAAACTCAACACACCACATACTAGGTTTGAAAGGCTCCACAGGACATGAATTAGAAATGCCAAAGGCAATGGGGATAGAAAGATGTAAGGAAAAGTCCACAGCAGAAGGTATAACATGGATCTCAAACCTAATGCATATAAAGTAAAAGAAATGCAAGTCACTATTCCCAGACTTTTTTGTAATCTCTCAGATGTGAAAAGTAACCAAAGTTTGAAAGTATGTTATGTCCGGAATGTAGCACAAATAGGAATCTTCTTGTGTTGCTGGTAGAAGTTGTATGTAGGGTCTGGTGTGTGTGTGTGTGTGTGTGTGTGTGTGTGTGTGTGTGTGTGTGTGTATCTAGGACCCTGTATACATAAACAATCCTACCACTGAGCTACACTCAGCCAGTATATCTCATAATTATAACTGTCTGTAGCTTTTGATCTAAGTGCTTTGGTCATGTCCTGCTGAATCAAAAATCATCTAAGATTTAACAGTTTTAAACAACAAACAAGTGACAGTGTTAAAAGTTCCTCAAGAAACTGGGGTGATGGCTCAGTGGTTATGAGCACTGGCTGCTCTTTCAGAGGACCCAGGTTCAATTCCCAGCAGCTGCCAGTCTGCGTACCGAGTGCAGTCCATAGGGATCCACTAGCACTCCAAGGGGAAGCCAAAGTAAGATGGGCTGCTGGGCCTCTTCCAAGGCTGCAGCAGCCCCAGAACTGGTAGCAGGTGGTGAGATGCAGCAGGCAGCTATGGACCCAGGTCCGGGCCCTGGGCAGAAAGTGGCTAGGTCAGGCTTGCGCACCCAGCTGGCTGGGACCGGTTGAGGTCCAGCAATGAAAGCTTAGGGGGAGAAAATTCTTCCCTGGGAGTACTACAGCTAAATAAGACAGGCACTCTCAGAAGATCTTTGGTGACTCATGAACTTTATCCCTTGTGGGTAAAGTTATAAACATTTGGGAGTGGACTGGTTTCTAGATGCAGATGCTTTTTATTGTTTAGTCTGAGATGTTAAGGATGCCCTGGCTGTCCTTAAAGATCACTTTCAAAAGAAAAAGAATCAAATATGTAATTTTAGAAGAAAAAATTTTATTTATAAAGTTGAAAAATTCAAACAAAATGCAGTGTATTAGTTCAGTTGAGGTGCTATTTAGAGAAAACTGATAGTACAGTGTTGGGGGCCGACTTTTAGCAGAAAAGTGGCTATCAGCTTTGCAGCCATCTTGAGCCATATACCCTGACATGAGTCTTGGATTACAATAGCCTACAACAGCTGAGCACACTCCGATAATCTTGGTTTAGATACCTTGGGTGCGTGAGATTAAAGGTGTGTGAGATTAAAGGTGTGTAACTTAGAAGTGTAGAGATCAGAGTTAGAGACAAGACCTAAGGGCATGATTATAGGTGTGACTTAGAGGCATGGCTTAGAAGTGAGACATATAAAAGGCAGAGACAGAACAGATCAGAGAATCAGACAGAGGAGACACTTTTAGGAGACACTTAGAGGAAGAGAGACTGAAGAATAAACGGGATTGAAACACACTCTGTCTGGTCTCCATTCTTCGAGTCCACCCTCATCCTCTCTCTTGCTGAACCCCGACCCGCGGACCGGAGCAGCAGCTTGGACTGGGATACAGTGGCCGCCAAACTAGGGGCAGCCCGGGCCTCAACATTTTGCTCGGGCCGCAACATTTTTTGGCCGCCCGAACTTGGGGCTAGTGCAGGTCTCAACAGTACAGATTGATTAACAGTGGGGCACATGAGGGAATGTCTTCAATAGTCTTAGCTATTGTTGAAAACTTCCTTTTGTGGAGTCTGGTTACTAAGCGGAATATTGAAAGTGCTTCTTTGTCCTAATTGATGTATTAGGTCATATAGCCATTTCAACTGTACATGTCTCTTTCGTGATGTATCTAATTTTAAGCATATATCGCAAAATTGCTGTTATAGGTCCCAGATTCAATCTGGTAACATTCGTAGTTATTGAGTTGATGAACCATCATGGGGTTTCCACTCAAAGACATGGAGATATATCTCTTGGGATTAGATCATCTACAATATTAGGGTCAAAGAAGTATTCACTTCTGTTGGGCTTCCCTGGTTCCTTAGTAAATGGAGGTGTCTTGGCAGAGGACTAGGCATGCCTTCACAAATGGAACCTCAGATAATTTTTCTGTCTTTTGCAGGAAATATTTAACTAAAGGATAGTGTTACACCTAGTCAAGGTAATTTAGGAACCAACTCTCTCTATATATACCTCAATTTTTATTAGAATTGGGCAATATTAAAGTACAATATGATGCCATAAAGTTTTATTAATGATTGAGGCAACACCTGAGAGGAGAGTCAGGCAGAATAGCAGGGGTAATTTCCCATGATAATCTTCAATGAAGAAAAGAGGGGGAATAGAGAGGAAGAGAGAAAATGAAGAAGTTTTGTCTGGTACTTCCAAAAGGATTTCCCCTGAAGTTGGAATAACAGGGCATATGTTCTCATGGTGTCTCTTTCTAGAATCTCTTCTAAAGACAGAGAGAATGTCTTTATTCTAAGCATAGATAGACAGTGCAATAACACTTTTGTTTCCTTAGACCTAAAGCTGAGTTCCTTCATAACCTATGTCATCTTTCCAGCTATGGCATCCCTGGGTAGAAGCAGTATCTTTTGGCATCCTCCTGTTAATCTCCTTCCAGTTATCTTCTTGTGAAAGATGCTGCTGACTAAGGTGGGGGTCACTGTCTGAATGTCAAGTTAAAGAGGCCATGGGAACTACATGCATAGTTAGAAGTCATGTCTTACTATAATCTTGGCAGGTCAAGAAGTGTCTTCACCTGAGGGAAATACAAGTGTCCTCAGACTTTGGGTAGGAAATGAGGTGGGACAATCCATAGATGTTTCTTAAGTATGATACAGTTCAGAGAAGTTTATATCGTGGAAAGGCCCTTAATAATTCTGCATTACTAGGTCTGTCAGATGATCCTGGGCCAGAAGGCTGAAGACCAGATGCTCCAATGTTTTGAAGTAAGGGACTGTCCGGGTGTTCATCAATCTATATAAATTGGCTAAGTTTTAGAAGCCACGCTTTGTGCTTCCCATATCTTCAGTTAATTCAGTCATTCTGGATTTCTGATGGGGTTGAAGACTTATAGTCTCACAGCCAACCCAGGCTATTTACTTTGAGAAAATGGTTTTTAGGTGCTATTCATTCTAAAGACAGGACATAAGCCAGGTTCAGAACTAAGTCTTTTAGTTGAGAGAGATGGCCGAGGTTCTATTTAGTTAACAAAAATGATGGACTGGGTATTAGATCTATCTTGTACTTTAACCATTATCACATGGTAATATAGTTTGTATTCAATTTATATCTGAGAGAAAAGAGTCTTTTAATTGGACAGAAAGGGGGAAGTGTTGTGGATAGCCCCAGCCTCGTGTTTGGATGTTAGTTCCACTTTCCTGGGAGGGGCTGCAGAGGAGGAGTAAATAAGTACACAGGAGACTTCTTGTAAATCTTCTGTCCACCTTAATTTGTAAAATAAAGGCTAGAGCCAGTGATTGGGCAGTAGAAGGTGAGGAGGAGAAAAAGGCTTAGGGGAGGAGTCAGAAGAGTAAGTGGACTGGAGAGAGAGGCAACTGAGGAGCAGGAGGAGAGGACAACGGAGGAGAAGAACGTGGTCTGGAAAAACCACAAGTTATAAGGTATCTCATAGCTGGGGAATAGAGTAGTGCAATAGTAAATCTGCCCACTCTAGGTGTGCAGTGTATATCCATAAATATTGAGTTGTGTTTTCACTGACCGGACTTATTTAGGTCAGAGATTTACCACAACAACCAAATCCTTTGGATTTGAGTATACACCTCCAATATGTAATATATATATACATACATATATATATATATATATATATACACTTTTGTACAAATACAAATATTATATTAAAAGTATAAAATGGAAATTATAAAAAATGAGAAAATATCCTAGTGATATTTCACTATTTACTTTTGCTCAACCAAAAAAGCAAGTAAAAATTGAGGATAGCTTGAGTTAGAAAAAATATTAAGAAGAAAGAAAAATGAGGAATAAGATCATAGAAATATCACTTCAACAGCCAAGACTTTTCAAGAAGACCTACACTGCTTCACATTAAAAACAGAAATGGGAAACATTTAATCTCAGTATACTGAAGAAGCAACCTGGGAGATTCAACAAAAGACATAATTCTGATCATCAGAAGAGAAGTGTGAGTGGTAAATGGGACATACAAGCCACATGAGGAAGAGCCAATTATATTTTAGGGTTCTACAATCATCAAGGATGGTAAAATTAGGCATAGACCGGCATGTATCACAGATCTTAATATGAAAAATAACATGTAATATTAGAATGACACCAGGGCTAGAGACTCCAAACAAGAACACAGCTGAAGTCATAGAAAAGGATGCACAGGTTCAAGGAGCTCGACTCCAGCAAAGAAACAAGGGAATGAAAAGATATCCATATGTTTAGCCTCCCATTTAGGAAACATAATGAAATCCATTTAATAGGAAAGCAAGTGTGTTAATCACTGTGCTAAATGTCAGGGGGCTACTGCATACTAAATGTGTGATGAGGAGTACCAGCACCACTCCGGTGTTTCTAATGACCATGGAGAGGCACCATAATCTACAGTTAAACGACTGAACATCCCTATAGGGCCATATTGAAGAATAAATGAAAACTTTAAACCTATTCCTCAACTTCCTCTACTCTGGCAAAGTCATCTCAGGTTTTCAAGTACACACCACAATTATGGAATGAGGAAAACTGAGTCAGCTTAGGAAGTTCAGGGCAGCCTGTCAAGTATGAAGCCAGACAACAGAAACAACACCCAAAAATATGGCATCCCTTATACACTCTCTATAGCAGTGTCTAAGCCATAGATTTGTTTTACCAACTAACTACTCATAGGTCAGAATATGAGTAAAACCCCAGCAATTGGGAGGAAAAGGCAAGCGAACTGGGATTACAGGCTCATCCACAGCTACACAGCAAGGGCAAGGTCAGTGTAGACCTTACTGTTACATACTCTGTGTGTAGCTGTGTGTCTGTGTGTGTGTGTGTGTGTGTGTGTGTGCGTGTGTGTGTGTGTGTGTGCGCGTGCGCACGCGTGCAAGCCCATGCAAAAAAAAAAGAAGCCCTATATGTACTTGGGGAATCTGTCATTGCTTGTTATAAATCTAATAATTACAATCATGTGGTTATGCTTGACAGTCACTTGGAAATCAAATTAATCTTTTGGCAACATTGATAGTTTTAACCTTTATACTGAAAATAAACAAATCCAACAAACCCAACAGTCATGAAAAATAATAATAATTTAAAAGCTCACCTTTCCACAACCAAACTGACAGTTTGAGTGAGATCTGGATTTGTTGCCTGAAGACGTTTCCACAGAGACCAAACAAATTCTTTGTCAGCCTTAATGAAATGAAAAGCATTTTAAGTGCATTGTTTTGTATTCATAAGAGATATTATGTTATGTTAAATCTAAATATGAAAAAATATTTTACCATGATGTCTATAATTATACCAATGAGTCCTTTTAAAATACAGAGGGAAAGGGCTGGGGCAATGGCAACGTGGATAAGAGTACTTGTTGCTCTTCTAGAGGACAGAGGCTCAATGCCCAGAACCCACATGCTGGCTTACAACCATCTGAAACTCCAGTCCCAGGGCATCTTATGCCCACTGTTTGCTTCCTTGGATATTGTAGACATGATACATGATATGCATGCAGGCAAAGTACTCATACACACAAAAAATACTTTTAAAAACTTTTAAAAGTGTGGTAGGAAAGCCTTAATTTAAAAATTCCTTACACTGGTAGCCTGCACTCTAATATTGATAGTGCTGCCACCCCACCCACGTTTTGTGGTGGAAATGCTGAAAATACCAAAATCAATGTATACTTACTCTAAGAGAAAGTTTCTCTTCACCTACTGCTCTCTCTTCCCTGGACTGCAAAACCCCACGGAAGAACTCACCACCCTTTCTGCCTCACTTTCCCACCTCATTTATTCTGCAGTGTCTTCCAAGAAGATTTCCTTAACAGGGAAAAAAATACTCCTTGTTGAGAAGCTATAGACACTTGATGGCTTCTGGGAGAGGAAAGTCAGTTTTCTTTAAGCATGTAACCCATGGAAGGTCAACAACACCCCAGTGGACAGGCTCACACACAGGAGTCAGCATGGTTGAACTGAATGTGTTATTGAGAGCAAAAGACAGAGAAAGAGACAGACTGACAGACAGACAGGCAGGCAAGAATATGAATGAGGCATGCTCTTGCTACAGTGTGTGTATGAAAGGCAAGGAGAGAACAACCTCTGGGAGTTGGGATCTGGGAATCAAGCAGCACCCTTGCCCACTAAGTCATCTTGCCAGCTGTCCTAGTTTGTTTTCTATTGCTGTGGTAAAGATACCATAACCAAAAGCAACTCTGGGGAGTAAATGATTTATTTGGCTTGTATGTATGACCACAGTCTATCACTAAAGGTAAACAAGGCAGGAATACAAGCAGGGCAGGAACCTGGAGGCAGGAACTGAAGCAGAAGTCGACTAGGAATGCTGCTTAATTGCTTGCTGGGCATGCTTTTCTATACAGCCCAGGAACACCAGCCGAAGGATGGTCCTTGTCACAGTGGGTTGGGACCGCCCAGATCAGGCATTAAGGAAGAACATTACTCTATTAGACATAGCTTCTAGTTATGTGAGGACCATAACTACACAATGCATTCTCAAGTCTTCCTGGTTTTTATTTGTAATAACTAGGCAAGGCTTCAACAAAGCTAAATAAATAGTACTTATAAAATACAATTCTCTGATCAAATATCCTGATTCCCAATATCACATACTTTCAATAAGTTTATCATTAAATTTGGTAATGAATATATATGTCTGTCACTTAAAAGCCCTAAATAATTTTCATCCAAAACTGATTTATAGTTAGTAAATATTGGCTGAAAACACACACACACACACACACACACACACACACGCACGCACGCACGCACGCACTGTAAATCCAACATCTTTTTGTTTCATCTGCTGGTCTACAAATGGTGATGAATGTGCATATGCACATACTCTCCTGCATTTTGTCACAAAAGAATTTAGACTTGAAAGATGTCATAGCAACAAATAAGAAACTGGAAGTAATAGCTAAAGAAATGAAATACAGGATAAAAACATCATTAAAATTCCTTGAAAACACCTTAGGAAAATGCTAGGGGTTAGAAGCTACTCCTCCCCTCTGTAAACACAATAGATAGCTTTTCACTCCATTCAATCAGCCTTTCCTTCAGCTGACTCATGCAATTTCCTTCCTAACCTGGGGCCACATGCAAAAAATGCTTAACTAGATAATACAATCAGGTGCTCATATGAAGAGAAACATTGGTTCTCTTCACCATGTGAAGAATCCACCATGTGACTCTCCTGAGGTGCTCCAAGAATACTACATGAAATCACCCAAACTTCTTCACTAATAATAATCAAATAAGTTGCATATTAGAGAAAAGAACTAACATAAATCAAGCACAGTTCATGGCAATACACTCAGTAGCAGAGCTCTTTTTTCAAAGCTGCATATTTGACCCTTACAGGGCTTAAAGATTATTGAATCTCAATAATATTATTTAAAGATACTTATGAGAGTTGATCACATTGTTATGGTAAGTAATCTCTCCTCAACTGTATATACATATACAAGTGTTTTATAGCTATATACATGTTCCATGTAAGAAGAGATATAAAATAAATTTTTTACTTTAGGTTGCAATTTCTAACAATATATTGATACTATATATTCTGAGGTGCTGTGATTTGTGGGTGAATAATACGTAGAATTCACACGAAAAATCTAAAGGTTTAACTTTGTTATGCAACAACTAGGAGTTTAATTATTTTCCCTTAGTCTCCCTGAGAGCAGGAACCTGGTTTGGCTATAATCTTGGTGATAAGAGGTACTGCCAACCTCCTTTCTTGGAATCCATCACTGAAATGTCTCTGATCAGCTACTAATATCAAATTTCAAGGATTGCCATTCAAACCTACTTAGGACCATTTCTATTTCTTACATCTGTCTCAAACATTGCCACCATTCCCTAGTCCGGGAATGCCCAAGATCCCAAAGGCCAATGCCATACTGGAAATTGCATCTTTAAGGTTATAATATGGGAGTAGAGAGAAAGTGTAGGAAATGTGGGCAGGGTCTGAGATGATACTTTAACAAAGCCTTCAGAATGAGCACACATCTTTAAACTCCCCAAGGGTGAGGTTTACAGTGGACAAAATGCCTTAATTCATCTCTGTCCTGTAGGCATCCTTTAGCTGTTTTGCCAGCAAATAGAAAATGAGAAACTGAATGGGGAACAGTCTGATAATTGCTCCCCGATCTGCTTAACCAAAGATATATCCAAGTTAAACAAGCTTCTCTTGTCTTTACAGCAAAGACCTATAACATGGAGCAAGAGACCCCAACAGAGCATACTATAAGAGAGTCTCAGGGTTTTACTAATCTAAAGTGATAATGTTGCTCACAAAGCTGACTCCAGTGTTGGCAGTTCCTAACTAGTGTCTCTTAAATACAGTGATTTTTTTTTCTTAAAGACCTGTAATTAATTGAATGAATTCTCAACATTTTTATTTCCTAACCCTATATATGGTTAGGGCCAAATCTAAGGAGACGGTGGTAAGAAGGTAAAACCAATAAAAAAATAAATAAATAGATAAATAAATAAATAAATAAATACAAACTTCTCTGCACTGAAGGACAGGCAAGCTCACAGTACCATACGCACAAACCCTCAAACTAATTTGGGAAGTAATGTGAGTGTAAATGCTCTAACAGCTGCTTTTCTGTGCCAAGCTCACATTAAAGTATTTTTTGCATTCCTGGTCTACGGGATCACTCTAAGTTAATAAATGAATAACGGAACATCCTGAGTGTGAAGTCCCCGGTCCCAGGGCTTTCTAAAAACTGTAATTGTGTTTGGAACTTAAGTTTAACGAGGTAAGAACATGAGTAAGTGTGCGTTTGAAATTTAAAAACGGGCTTCTTCCATCAGTGGGTTTTATTTTTCTCACACGGTCCTGTTTTTTTTTTTTTTTCAATTCATGAATGAACTCCACTCGTGGGCACTGGGTACCACTAGACAGCACCAGGAACTTGGGCTTTGAGGAAGGAGCCTCTGGAGAGCATCTATGAAATCGAAAGTCGGGTCTGCAACAGGACAGTGGGCAGAGGCAGGGCGTGGAGCCTGGAGGGAGAGTCCCCGGAATGCCCTGGGCCGCGAGCGTGAGCTCGGGCAGCAGTGATGGGTGCGCTGCCCCCGGCCTGGGAGGCGGACGGGAAGGCCGGCGGCCAGTCCTGATACCTGACACTGGGCCAGCTCCTCCTTTAGGCTGCTCAGCTCTTCCTCCAGCAGCTGTGATCGCGTCGCCTTCGCCTCCACCGAGGAGAGGCCCTCTGGCCACCAGGACCCCGCGGGCGCGCTGGCGACTGGAGCGAGCGCGGCGTCGGCCCGCCCCGACCCTCGCTGGCCCCCTGACCCTTCTTCGCCCCTCCAGAGTAAGTCGCTTTTATCCGCGACGACCTCCCTCGCGGCGCCCGCCAGACCCGAGGACTCGCTGCGCACAGCGTGCACCTCGGCTCTGCGCCCGACGCGCGGTGACCGCCGGCTGGACCGCCGCACCGGGGGCGGAGGCGGCGAGGAAGACGGCGAGCGCGCCGCCATGGCCGCGGCGCCTAACGGGTCAAGTTCCCGCTTGAAAACTCCACCTTCCCTTCCCCATCCTGAAGAGCCTGGCCTCACAGCCTACGCATGCGCAGAGCTTTTCCCGCCTCGTCCAGCGCTCGCGGGTCCCTGTAGGCTTCCCACGGGCTGAGCTCTGAGCGCGAGCTGAACTGCGCGTGCGCGCTAGGTGGCCGAGGCTCGACCAGCAAGTTCTTTTACTGGCGCCTCCACTGTCCCGAATCCGGAGTCCCACCCTCCTAAAGCCCCAGCTCCACCGAGGGCCTACTTTACATCCCTGCTCTCAAAGCCTTCCTGACAAGCCTCCCTGCCCCCAGTGATCCTGAACTGTGAATTCCTCCTCCTCCAAGGCTCCTGCCAACTCGTTTTTCACGTTTCATTGACCGCCCTCAAGTGTTAGTTACCCCCGCTAATCTCTCCAACGCTCTTGTAAGCTCCTTGAGGATCAGGGAATAGGTTTTAGAGTTAAGTGTTTTCTTCACACCCCTTGGCAACGCTGCCTTACGTGCAGCTGACATCTAACCGACTGAAGTCAAGGAGACGCGGAAAGCCTTGTGCTGAGCTGGGACTATCGAGCAGGCTTCCCACTTGAATTATGATCCTTCCTACACCCTTTGTCTTTTGTTTTGCAAGAGTCATGGTTTCCTTTGAGTCTTTATGTCAATTTCTTTATCCCTTGGCTAGATATCAGAGCAAGTTTGTCCTACAAGGCCCAACAGCTTGGTGTCCTTGGACCGATCTAAAGTCAGCAACAGAATGTGATGAAAGAAATGAGGCTGACTCACTTTTTAGTCTCTGGCCTTTTCTTACTTGCTTTGCTATAAGCTTCAAAAGCGCAATAACCTTTCTTTATCCTTAAGACACTATCTCAATAGCGCTAACTTTAGTGAACGAATGCATGCTGAGCTGAGTTTCACAGAAAGATAGAATTACTTTTTTGTTGTTACTGTTGTTTTGTTTTTTTCTAGAAAAAAAAAAGTTTACAGAGTACTTGGAAGAGATTTGAAGTAGGGATTGAGACAACCACCGTGAAGTTACCATTTTCAAATTATCTTTACCAGAACTGAGTTGGCATGCCAGAAGGATGCCTCCAGTCATCCTTCCCATATTGCAAAGTGTATGAGAGAATTACACATTTACATTACATGCGGGGTTAGAGGCCATGGCTCAATCCATGCCGAGCTTGCTTCGAAAGCATGAGTTCAATCTCTCAGTGCCCACATGTGTTTTCCAAAGCCAGCCACCATGATGTTGGCAGACCTGTAATCCCAGAATTTAGGAGACAGAGATCAGATCCTGTGACTCTCTGGCCAGGCAGTCTAGCCAAATCTGCAAGGTTCAAGTTCATTGAGAGGCCCTGTCACAAAAACTGAGATGAAGAATGACTGAAGGAGACACAGGACCACAGGTCCCCACACACATAGGTACCTATACACACACAAAAAAGGAAAAGTACACATAAACTTGTCTTACAAATAGCTATCATATTGAACATTTAACATTTGCTGAGTCGAATTTTCAAGTTAAGTTCACTTATCTTATGTTAAATTAGATGTCATCTGTACTGTACTAGTGAAGAAACGGAGACTTCAGAAGTCATTGTAAATTTCATGACAATCCATGTCTGATATTATATTAGAGAAGCTAGAGTTTAAATCCATTTAATTAAAAAAACCAGTGCCTTTAATCTCAATGGATATTTGAAACAAAACACGACGTTCCAAGAATATATGATATTTTACTGGTTTTAACACTGAGAATTCTAACCATATAATTCACGGGTTTGAAATACACTGGTGAAATACATATGAGTGCTTGCTTCCTACTGGTTCTCTCTTGTTTCTTCATTTAATCTAGAAAGATTCTTTGGAAAAGCAACGAAATCTTTACTATTATGATTTCTAATGTGTTTGATGCAGTATGTCAACCAATCAATTGATAAGTGATAGACTTATGATAGATAGATGATAGAAGTAATATAAATATACATAGAATAATAGATACAAGATAGATAGATAGATACATACATACATACATACACAGAATATGTGTATACATAGATAAATACCAGATAAATAGATAGATAGATTCTCCCAAAGAATAATATCTTGAATCTGTACCTTTGCCTAGGCAAATACTTTAAAAAGACTTATTATGGCTATATATACATAACATAAAATTCATCACATACCATTTTAAATTATTACAATTATCAATAAAGTAGTATTACACTAGCATTCACCTGTTAGCTACCATCCCCACAGTGTAGCTCCAGAGCATTATCACCCCAACTCAGATCTCCCATAGCCAGGAAGTCATCTCACATTCGTCCTCCCCAAGAACCCCATATAATCACCAAGTTCTGCCTATTTCTGTGCATTTTTTATTCTAAACATTTAAGAATGGAGTCTTATACTATGTAAGCTTTATGTCTGCTTTTGCATATTTTCAAGATTCACCCATGTTGTAGCATATATCAATACTTTATTCTTTTTTTAAAAAAAAAGTTGTGTGTGTGTGTGTTTGCTTGCATGTATGTATGTATGTATGTATGTATGTATGCCACATGTGTGCCTGGTGCCCACAAAAGTCAGAAGAGGATGTTAGACACCCTCTGAATAAGGGTCCAGGCAAGTTGTAATGGAGATATCGGTGGTTATGAACCATCCTGGGTAGTCTGCAAGACCAACAAATGTTCCTAACGGAAGAGCCGATCCTCCAGCCTCTCATTGTGTTTTTGGAGATGAGTGATACTCTATTGTATGGATAAACCACGTTTTCTTTATCTTCTCATCAGTCAGTGGGTGCTTACATTATTTCCATCTTTTACCTATCAGGGATAAAACTGCTGTAACATTTGTGTGTAGGATTTTCTTGGAAATGTTTCATTCTCTATGAGTGAAATCACTAGAGCATTTAAAGACCCCCTGAGTTTTTAATACTTGTATCATTTTCCATTCCTGTCAATGGTGTATTAGGGCTCCAATTTCTCTCTATCTGTGTCAATATGTATATTTCATTTTGTTTCAGTTATGGTTTTTATTCTCTTAATGCCCAGGCTACTGCTTATTGTGTGTTTGGCGGCTTGGCTTGTTTTGTTGTTTGTTTGTTTCCTTTGACCAGTGGCATTGAGTATCCCAGAATATGTTTGGACATTTGCTTATCTTAGAATTTCCTCTTCAAGCCCTTTGAGTTGTGTGTGTTTCAATTTCTGAATTTTTTGTTGTTGTTATCAATTGGGGTTTTGTTTGGTTATTTTCTTGAGATAGAGTCTCAGAATGTAGTTTTAAACTTAGTAACCTCTGGCTTCAGACTCCCAAGAGTTGGGGTTGCAGGCCTGAGCCATCAGGCCTGGCTATTTGACCATTTTTAATTAGAATGGTTTTGTTACTGTTGTTTGTTCATTGCTAGACAAGGCAGCCCAGCTAGAAGAACATATCCCATGTACAGGCAACAGCTTTTGGGATAGCTCTGCTCTAGTTAGTCCAGACCTACACGAAAACCAAGCTGAACATCTGCTTGTCTGTGTGTGTGTGGTGGGGGAAGGAGGGAAGGGTAAAAGGGTAGGTAATTCCAGTCTGTGTATGCTCTTTGGTTGGTGATTCAGTCTCTTAAAGACCCAAGGGTCCAGGTTAGTTGACTCTGTTGTTATTCCTGTGGAGTTCCTATCTCCTTTGGTGTGCTCAATTCTTCCCACAACTCTTCCATAAGAGTCCCCAAGGTCTGCCAGAGTCTGACACATTCAGAGGCCAATGCTCACAGCTAACCACTGATCTGATCAAGGGTTTCCCAATGGAGAAGTTAGAGAGAAGACTGAAGGAGCAGAAAGGGTTTGTGGCCCCATGAGTAGAGCAACAATACCAACCAACCAGAGCTCCCCAGGGTCTAAACCACCAGCCTGAGAGCACATAGGGAGGGACCCATGACTCCATCTGTACATGTAGGGGAGGATGGCCTTGTTGGGCATAGGTGGGAGAGGAGATCCTTGGTCCCATGAAGGCTGAACACTGAGTGGAGGGAGAATTCGAGGGTGGGGAGGTGGGAGTGGGGGAGTAGGTGAGGGTACATCCCCTTCTAAGTGAGATTCAAGCATCCTCCCTTGGGCTTGCCTTCAGGTTTTTTAACGGAGTCAGACATAGTTTTAGAAATGTTTACATTCTTTTATTGGTTATTTACTAAAACAAAAGAAACAAAATATTCAATATTTGCATATGTATCTCAGAAATACATGTTAAAAAGCTGTCCTATTGCCTGATTTAAAAATGGCCAGAGCAGTCTACAGTGTTTTTTTTCTCCTCAATTATGAGTTTAAACAATTGAAAGTGGTGGTATCTAATCTCCATCACAATAATTCTGTTGATTATAAAGTACATCAGATTAGAGAGATATATAATTCTCTTCTCCATCTCCACAAGACATCTGAAATGCTCAAAGAAAGTAAGGATTTGAACAGTTTCTATTGCTTTCTTTTTAAACGTTTAGCTTGCCAATTTACTGTCATCTTTATTTGAGCAGTAAAATTTAACTTAATCTTTTCATAAGATATATCAATTTTTAGCTAGGGTATCACTATGTAGTTCTGGCTACTCTAGAATTCACTATGTAGACCAGGCTACCTTTGAGTTTATAGAGATTAGTCTGCCTTTACCTCTGAAATGTTCAGATTAAATGTATGCCCCACTACACCAAGTTCAATTTTCCTTAATATTTTTAGTATTTGTCAGTTCCTTCATGATATATGGAATGATAAAATATGGCCCCAGGTACTATAACTGAATAGTCTTTGCCTCTATGACAATACTGTAAAAATACTCCAATTCTTTGGTCTATATGACGTCCCCGGTTTTACCCAAGACATTAAAGCCTTTCTCCACCACCTCAGTTCTGGTTTGATATTTCTTTCTCAATGGTGTTTATCTATTCGGCATACATAATAAAGACTCCCATCTCTAACACACACACACACACACACACACACACACACACACACACACACACTTGTCTGTTTAAAAGAGAGTATAGAGGATACTAAGTAATTAATATACCTTTGCACAAAGAAGGGAGTTTCTATAGCAAAGTAATAGAACTATTACCTACAACCACAGAACAACTGAGAACCAAATCTTCAACACACAGACACGTTCACATTCAAACCATACTGTTCCCTCCTGGTATTCAAATGCTTATGACCATCTCATAATGCAAAATTGATTCACTCCCTGCCCAAGAATCTTCTAAGTCTTGTTTCTAACATTGTAAAAAAAAAAAAAAAAAAATCAAACAAAGCAAACAGTAAAATTGAAAATCTTCTGTGAGGTGCTTGGGCTTTTTTGCTATGAATCCCTGTAAAATACAAGGCAATGTCATTGATAGATAATAAATATTCCACTGGTTTAGGGGTTCAGCTCATGGTTTTGCCACATGCATTTGGAAGCCTGAAGAGTCCCGAGTCCTGGTGATGGCACAAGCAGCAGCATTTGCCAGTGGAAACAAAAGGGTAGATGAACTCACCAATCAGTTGCACACCAAACAGATGGAAAGCAAAACCCATTTTCCTCGGGCCTCTTTAATCTGGGCTGCAACCTGAAGGTGCTAACCACATTCAGGACAGGCCTTTCCATTTTAGTGAACTTAACATGGAAGTCTTATCACATGGAAATCTTGACATGGAAGTCTTATCTTATCGAAGGTTGACTTCCACTTGATTATAGAAAAACAAGGTCAACCACCAGCCCCAGGGAACAAGTCTCGTGATGTACAAACAATGCAAATTTGAAATAATGTCTATACAGTTGAAGCAGGAAATTTTTAAAGTCGGCGCGTGGCTCGGCTAGTTCCCGAGCCGCTGTCCTGTCGGTGCTCTATGCCCCAGCTCCAACATAGCACCGGCTAGCCAGGAATGCTGGCTTAGAACCCACGAAAAGCTGTTGTGGCCACTACCTTCTCTGGCCAGCTCTGTGGACTCCACGGCTCCAATCATGGCCCCTGGCTCAACCCCAGACAATACCTGCCATCCTCTACCCGGTAGAAACAAGACTTTCAATGCTTAAAGATTATCTAGTGGATTTATATATCAGCAAATACTCAATACACACGATGCCCACACAAATACAATTGTTAACCCAATATCTAACCTTGATAATGCTAGAGACACGAGTGTAACATCTTCAACCGGCCATCTTGTCTCCTTTTCTTGTTCCCCTCTCCCTCCTCCACCTCCTCTTCTACTGCTCAATCATCGAGCTCCACTGCAAATACAATGTGACAGGAAAATTCCTGCAACATAGAGTAACCTTAGTCTTTCTAGAAATACACTCCTGGGACTCATTAGAATGGAATTATACCCAATGACTTCATTAGAAATGACAAAAGTGTTGACCTGAGGTTTTAAGAAAATATAATTTTAGTTATCCACAACCAACCTATACTTAAAGATTAAAAGCAGCTGATAGTGTCTTAGAGATTTCCTGATCATATCACCAGAGATTCTGAATTAATGGATATGGTATGGTGCTCGTATACTGTTGGGCTGTAAAAGTTCCACAGCTCTGAGCTTAATCTACAGCCGGGACAGAATGATGATGTAGAACAAACCTGGCAGGCATTCATACTTCGAGAATGCACAAAAGATGTCTTATAATTATTCACTTAGTCAATTACTGGTCAAATTATATGTGGAATGTCAGTAATATGCTTGTTTAGCACAGGAGATTTGGAAAGGGAAAGTCAAGTGTGACCCTGCCTTCACAGGACTCACATGAGGAAAGAAATAACAAACGACAACAACCACAAGATGTATTTTAAAGATCAGGAGGATGCCAGTGAGATGACTCCATGGGCAAGGAAACTTTCTGAGTTGAATCCCTGGGCTGCACATACATGGTAGAAGGAAAGAACTAACTGACTCTTCTAAGTTGTCCTCTGACCACAGGTGACAAAGCTGCATGTGACTGTGCAGGGTCACATAAGACTGTAACAGCAGCTATGAAAGCTAGAAACTGCAAACTTTAAAATCTTTAGGAGATTCCCAAGTCTTCTAGAATGGTCACAGAATCCAAGTGAACTTCTGCTTGCTGCTAAACACTGGACAGTGTAAAAGGAAAGCCCTCAAGTGACAGACATCTTATTCACTGAGTTGAGCCAGTAAACTTGAACATTTATTTTTATTATTATAAGAATAAATTATATTATCTGTGTCCCCAAACTAGTGAGCTGCTTTGCAGTAAATACATAAATGTAAAGGGTTTATATTACTAACACATTTTTTCTATTGATGTGGTATGAGGAAGTGATAGGTTAAAAACTTAGGGACTGAAGAGGGGATTCAATGCTTACTAACACTGGCTGTTCTTCCAGAGGACCTGTGTTCGATTCCCAGATCCCACATGGTCACTTATAACTGTATATCTCCAGTTCCAGGGACTCTGAAGTCCTCTTCTGGACTCTGCTGACAGCAGGCAAAATGGTACAGAGACATGCATACAGGAAAAAAATCTATACACATAAAAAATAAAATTATAAAATATATTAATAGGTAATATTTTATCTGAAATTGAAAAATAGTTTCATCAGCTTTAAATTATTTGATAGATAAAATAATATCCTAACTTAAATTAAGAATAAAATAAACTTCATGGAAATGTGGATCAAGGACAACAAATGTATAGAACCTGCTCTGTTTCATTGTAAATGGTCCGTAAATATTAGCTACGTAATTGATTCCTGGTAAACAGTCATAAGCCACTATTTAAATTTACATTATTAAACTTACCTCATTGTGAAATTATTGTCATGTCTCTTCCTCTTACTTTAGAGTAGCTAAAATTTTGATACAAATACCATTGTTTATATTCTTATACAAATAAATATATTGTTACACTTTTATAGAACAGAGCCTGTAGGTCACATTAAATTGCCTTTCCTAAATTTGTTATATAGCCCCCTTTTATATTCCTGGTATACTATAGATATTTTGTATGTTTTAATCTTGTCTTTTGAACTAAACAACAGTTTGTTTGAGGAAAAGGATCAAGTCTTGGTCTTCCTTGAAAATAGTCACCATATCTTATATAATATTAGAAATGAAATATACATTTATCAATTTAAATATATACCTAAGCCTAATTCACACAGAAGTGTAAATGATGTTCTCATTTTCATGTGTTAGTATTTAGAAATATATTTGTATGTACCCTCTCACACACATACTACACAGACATGACATATCTACACAATAGCTTCTTTGTAAGTCGGGCTCATTTTCTTTTTCAATGAGAAATCAAGGACTTTTTGCTCCTTTTGGCTAAAAAAAAATCTCTAAAATTATTACATATGAAGTAACCTGCATTCACAAATGTTTCAAGAAATAATTAATAATTTATAATTGAAGGCCTACTATGTGCCGGTGCCAGCCATTCTTCTAAGTGCTAGGGAAACAGCAATGAACAAACACATGATCTCTAACCCTGTGTTCCAGAAAACCTTTATCCAAACTTTTAACACAGGAATTTAGAAACACAGGAGGAGTGACAAAGGCCACCATTCAGCATTATTGCCCTTTGAAAAGAAATCTTTACTGCCCCTCATCTATTCATTACATAAGAAGGAAAACTTCCATTCAGTCATCAAACACAAAAACTCACCCCTCCATCCATTTGTATTGGCTCTCCCTGATTCATTCATTCTCACAAATTAGTATAATAACCCCTTTCCTGGTTTCACCCAACTGAATGAGTGCAGTCCTTGTCTGAGCAGGGGCAGCTCTTAGCATGGCACTTTGCTGCTTCGTTCTGTCAATGCTTTCTTATTGCCGTCATTTAAATCAACTCCAACGGGTTTAAACTAATGTCAAGCATACTATCTGACCCAAAACTGGGTTTTAAAATTATAAGTCTGAGATATTCTAGGTTCCACCCAAAATAAACTGTGTGTTCCCCAGCCCTACCTTTTACCACAGAGCCATTGCTTCTGACCTCTGAGGGTTCAGTTTCTTCCTTTTGGAATGTCTTCCTTTCCTCACAGATTTATGCCCATACCCACTTATCGGTACTTAAAAAAACAGCTGCTTATATTCTCACCTAACATGAAGCCAGATTACATCCCCACTTTCAACACCATGTGGGATCCCTACCCATTCTAAGCCTCTCTTCTGAACTAAGCACCAGGTATTTCATTCAGAGTGATATTTTCAACATGTATTTATGTCATATTGTTATCACTCTTGATCGGGTTCAGTTTCTCTGCCAACCAAAACATTCAAAAGCAGGAAAAAGCTCAAACAGAGAACAGTAACAGACAGAAGCAATCTGTAAAGAAAAGCTTTTATCAAGGGGCAAGGAAATGCACAGATAACAAGGCACACAGAGAAAAACATCCTTTTCAAAACAGAAAGGCATCTCATCTGGAAGTCGAAGCTCAGTCTCTCCTTGATGTCAGTCACTTTTAATGTTCTTTGAGTGTATGTTACTCCCCAAATTTAGGGTTGGTCTATTTGAACAGACAATGGGGCTGATTTGTCCACAACTTTGTAGTAAATACATCTAGGTCTGACATTAACTTTGTGGGACCTAAATGATAGACTGGTGGGGGTTGGGGGAGGGGCTACTGACTACACAAGGAAATTAACAAATAATATCAAGCCATTGTTTTAAACTGCTGGGTCAGGAAGGTGAAGAGGAAGACACTCATCTTGGAAGTACACCATCTTTATCAGCCATGGCCCCTCTGCCTGTCTGGCTATCAGGGAATCTACTGTCTAGTCCCTCAATAGAATGCAAAAGACTTTCAGCTTAAAGGCTTGTCTTTAACAATATCAATATGTTGGCAGCCAAAGTACATGACTTAAAACTGAAAATGGACCCCCAGTCAGAGCTACTAATTTAACAGGCTGGCAAACCAAGGATGGGTAAGATTTTGCACAGAGCCTTACCAACCTAAGACAAAAGAGCATTGCTTTTGATAATGTATGTTCCATGATGGGTAAGGAAGGTATTCTTGTCAGAATGACCTAAGACAGGCTCAGTCTTGTTTATGAAATAAAAAAGGGGGAGATGTGGAGAACTTTAGGGGTTGCTTGGCAGGAATCTGACATTGGCCAAGGACAAGGAAATGGGCTTCGGACAGGAATCTGACATTAGGCTAGAAGAAAGAAGTAACTTCAGGCAGGAATCTAAATATTAGGCTAGAACAAAGAAGTAATTTCAGGCAAAAATCTAAACCTTAGGCTAGAACAAAGAAGTAGGCTTCAGGCCTAATGACTTTGGGCTAGGAAAGAAAAGTAGGCTCAGATATTTTGGTCATCCTGATAAGCCCCTAGAAACAGTGATCATGGGTGTGTTCACGGAATGTTGTTTATTGCCTTGCTTGTTCTTTCATTATTTGTGTTTATTATATTGCTAGTTCCTCAACCTAGAACTGACCTTAATACTTGCATGTAATTAAAATGGTATAAAAGCAGATTGGTAAAAAATTTTTAAAAATTAAAAAAATATATATACAAAGGCTAAATGTTACTCCATTGTGAGCATATGCTACATTTTGTCTATCTGTACCTATGGATGGACATTTGGGTGGTTTCCACCTTTCAGCTATTGTGAATAATAAAGTTTTAAACATTAGTATATATGTAGCTATTTGGGACTTTGCTTTTTAGTTGTTTTGGAGCATTAGTATTTTAAGCAACATTCTGGTTATAATATAGTTTTATTTCATATTTATAAGATTTTTGTGAGATAATTCTCAAAACTTATTACTAGTTTAAAACATGTACCTGGGTGCAAACAAGTCTAAATTCAGGAAACTAATATCAAAGAATCCTCTTACTGTTAAGCATGTAAACTGGTAACAATTAGATACATTGTATTTTATCTAATAACTTACAGTTTGACTACAAACTTAAATGTATTCACTAATTATTTTTTAATTCTTTAAACGCCCTCCTCAGAGTGAAAATCATCATGAAAAAGACATGGTGTCTGTGGGGAACAATGTCAAGAGTAACCATGCTACTGTGAACCTGCCCCTAGTAACAAAACGGAGCAGAATTGAAAGAAGGCTTTAAGCCTGGGTTCTCATATGACCAACTGCTGGCTAACACCCTCAAAACAAATATAAAATAATACATGTGCAACAAACAAGCAGATATTTGGAGAGCTTGAAGACCCTGAACAGTTTTATTTTCAGGGGACTTACTTTAAATCACATCAAAATATTAAACAGCAAATGCATTCATATTTCTTGTTAATTAGTTTATATAGCTATTTATATGAGATGATTAGTGTTATCTTTGCAAATATATTGACATGTATTATTTCATTTTGCCATTCTCTTTTCCTGTTTTGAAACTAATATATGGTTCTCAGATCTCAAAAGAATGTTTGGGCTATGTTTGTACATGTGCAGGTTCATGTGTGTGCATGTGTATTTACATATAGAGGCCAAAGGGCATCTTTTGGTGTCATTCTCCAGAAGCCCTCTGCCTTGTTTTAAGACAATCTCTCAGTAAGACCTAAGGTTCACTGATTTAGGTAAGACTGCCTCAGGCCATAGAAATCCAGAGACTTTGTCCCCAGAATTCCATATGAATACCACTATGCTTTGCATTTACCTTGGTGCTAGGAATTCGCTTTAGATCTCATGCTTGGGTAGTAAGCACTTTAACCAACTGAGCTAATTTCTTAGCCCCTAAGATGTTTTTGGAGGCCTCCAAAATACATAGGTCATAACCATATGGTAATTCTCTCTGTAGCGAGTCTGGAGCTCAAAATAAGTCTTTGCACTCTGTGAGGACACTTGTTCTGGCAATCAATTTCAACCACTAAAGGAGTGACCAGAATAAACAACTACAATTTCTGGTTTAAAAATGATATGCTTTCATGGCCAACATACCACAATCTGATGAGAAATTTCTAGAACTGAAAGTAACCACTTTCAAAAACAAACTGTCAAATCTCTGGGTCTTGTCAGCTCCTTAAAGTAGGAATCTACTTCAGTAAAATCTAAGCAATGAACCAAATAATCTCTCTCTTTCTCCCACATACCCACAATTAAAGACTCTTTGAATAACAAAGTCCTCTGTTAAAAGTCAAAGCTAATTCCTCTCTTAAACTTCTCAAATATCCAGTGTGAACTAGTTTTATAGCATAATTACTTCCTACAAAATACAGAATTGTGGCTTCCAGTTGAGTGTTCCTTGAACACCAAAAACATTTATTTTGTGATTAGTGTTGCATGCCTTGAAGCCTTGACATGAGTTATCCCTATTTTATAAGGAAGATCTTGGTGCTGCGCCTTCAGCACATAAAATATCTACTTGTCTCTTTTAAGGTTCACACTAAATGTCACTGGGCAGGTCCTCTCTAGCTCCCAAAGCTACATCCATTTCTGTGTTACCACAGAACCTCCCACATTTTATCTACTGTGTAAGTTAACATGCTTGGTGCCCGGCACTCACCTTCCAGCACCTGGACACAGATCCTTTGAGACCACCATCACTCCATGATCCTCCATCTACAGAGCACGGGCATAAAGCAAATGGTTATTTCCCTTAGTCCACAAGCACAGCACTTCACATAAAGAGCACATCATTCCATTAATTTTACCTGGAAAGTGAAGACCGCAAACTGTCTGACCATCTGTTCTCTGTCTTTGTGATGAAACAACATTTTTGAATGCGGTTGTGGGTAACTTTCCCATTCTTTCCTACCAGCTATTTGTTGTTCTTTCTGCTTGTGTCAAGGTTTCCATCACCTTGTGGAGATCATTACAACCAGACACTGCTTCGATGCATTGTAAAAAGCTGCTAACATAGCCAGAAGTTTTCCCACTTTCAGAATCCTGAGATGCTGTTCTGGGAGAAGATGCAGTTAGGTGAGTATAGCTGTGTGAGAAGGCAAGAGCGAGGAAAGGTGATATTGGTCTTCTGAGGAAGATGCTTTCTGATGCTCAGGGATCACTTGTTATGGTGTTGACTTTTTAGGGAATAATCAACATTAACTTTCTATTAATATGGCCCTTCAGCTATAAAAATTAAATAAATTTCATGTAAATGATTTCCCTATTTGGATAGGTGGAAACCATTCATTGATGGGGATGAGAAACTTTCTGTTTTAGTACTTCCTGTGAGTCCCAGAAGCACAGGCAATGACTCCCATCGGAACTAAATACTGTAATTATGTTAGTGCCCTCTGCTGCACATGTGCAAAATTACAGAAAACCCTGTTACTTCATGATGTGTCTAGACATTCTCCACCGTGGCATTTTCCAGAAGCATGCCTTTAACAGCATCCTTACTCAATTACAGCTGGACAGGATTTTACCTAGTGTGAAATTTTGTTTCCTGCATTTATTGTAAATCCAAACAGAAGAGCAAATAGCATATTAGAGGAAAGTGTTATAGGCTTATTGTCATTGTAAGAAAAATGTCAATTAAATGTTTGCAATACTAGTAAAATTATTTTATGGCTGAACAATTGCTTACTTTAGAAACCTGCCTCTTTCTTCTAATGCTTGTGAGCTCATCCCGTCCCCATGAACTTTCCTTTGTGTATCCTCCTGTGTTTACTTAAGTCAGAGTCAATTCTGAGCCCCATCAACCTTTCTGTTTGCTTATGGTATTCAATAATTGGTTTATATGACATTTGTTTTGTGCCATTTGATTTGTTTCTGTGCCTTAAATTAAAAATTTCTGCTTCTGTCTGTAGTTTATTAACTGAAAGTAGTATTAGTAGGCTGAGCCCCAAGCTCTAAGTGGTCCTCTGTCAGCTACTTATCTTTTTGTTTATCTCTTGTTCTAGGTTATGAAATTTTAACCATCTCACTCACCTTTAAATAATCATTCCACAGCTTTAGAACAGCAGATACCATGGAGATATATCAGTTGAATCTTTATTTTTTAAATTTTATGTGTATGAAGAACTATTTAAAATCACATAATTTAAAACAGAAACAGGATTTGCTTGTATGAGGTGCTTTTGTAATAACCTGTGAGAATGAGAAATGAGTGTCTCATTTCTTTCCTTCCTTCTGAACCTTTGCATTTAATTCATATTCATAAGGAGTTTAGGGCAGAATCAGATAATGTACAGATTTGTTATCATCCAAACTTGTTCTGTTACTTTTAAATACTATAAGCATATTTAAAAATATGAATGCATCTTAAGAAGTAATTTAAACTCGCTAATTCTCAAAAGAAAAATATGACATATATTGGTCAAACTTAAGAAGACATTTAAAGCCACATTACATTAAAATGTACATAGAGAGCAACAGGATAATGGGAGATAGTTTAAGATGTTAGTGGGTTTGAGACCAGATTAAATTCCAAATTTGAGGGAAAACCAGATTATTTTTAGCATAGTACCATAATAATCAACAAGGAAAGCAAGCACAGGTAAATGTCAGGAGAATGGTGTTGGGAAATGTTTATGGTGATGGGCTATATTATCCAACTAAGCGCTCTTACTCTGAACATAATCTGTTTCAGTGCTTCAATTTGAAAGTAGTAACTGAATATAAGAAATAAACATCACAAATGCTGACACATAACTTCTAGATTTACTGCTTCTTATTTTATTACATTGGACTTGACTTGACAGTAAGATGTATTATATATTTCAATGCAGTAAACATTAATTTAGTTACCAGCCTCTATATTTAAAGGAAAATTTATATTCTATGGGTTTAAAAGTGCATTCAAATAGGGTTTTGTTTGTTTATTTGTTTGTTTTAACCAAATGTCTTCTGTAAACAGAACACATTCCACAGTGGTGTGTATGACAACCTGTCTGCTTTTACAACTGGTCCTCAATATTGGTTTGTCTGGGATGAAATTTTGTCCCCAGAAGTCTGTAAATTGAATCACTTAAGTTGATTAAGTTCCACTTACTGTGTTTTAAAAACAGAAAAAGTCATTCCTAAGACATAAATTGACTTTATGTTTCTGAAAACAAACAATTCCCATCAAACATGAAACATTAAAGCCCCTTGTCAAGGAAAGCTCATGGTCTTAGGTATAGAATTATCCTCTGTGCTGTCCAAGAATGGGGTGTGCTTTCTATCAATGTATTTCATATAAATTCAACAAGAAAGAGACACAAATAAAATATATTAAGATTTTACATAAACTGTACATTTTTTTTCTTATTTTAGAAGGGAATCCAGAGTGGACAGCCTAGGCTACCAAGACCTTTTCACACACACACACACACACACACACACACACACACACAAAACAAGACTGTATTAATCTGACCTTTCTGTGAAAGAAAGTCACTTCTTAAGAGGTAATTCTCCAGGTATTGTAGCAACGAGGTGGGATGCAGAATTAAAGAGTCACAGAAGAGCTTTCATATGGCCTGTGCCACACCTCCTTTATGCCCAGTCAGTGCAGCCTTGAGAACCACTATCCACATGGAAGGCTGATGGCTCCAACTTCATTAGAGACTCCAACACCAGATCCTCTCCCATTAACCTTAATGCCAGAAAATCCTCAAGGCCCAGATTTGCTTGCACATGTCTGACATTTTTACACCATGATCTTGTTAACTTATGATTTTGTTTTAGATTATTTGAGGTTTTCTTGGAAGGAAAAATATGTGATTATCTTTATTACTTTATATCTTCTTGATTTGGTACCAGGTCTGCCCACACAAACACAAGCTTCAGACCAACCCCCCTGGGCCTGAGTTCACGCACCCTTGGAGACCCAGACAGTAGGTCAGCACTGCTGAATTTAGTCTAGATATATACACTAAAAGACTCCTGTAGCTGGCTCTCTTGTACCTCAGCAACAGGCTAGCCCATAGTCTCTGGATAAGATGACTTGTAATCTGCTTTTACAGCTAGACCCAGCCTGTAAACACAGGACATAAATCACTGCCTACTTCCTCAAATGCAAGGCCACAAGTATCAAAATTAGGAAAACAAAATACCAGCAAAGAAATAAAAGGAAGCACTAGAAACTGACCCTAAAAAAATAGAGATGCCCATAGGTTAGAAGAAAGCAAAAGGCAGACAACTGGATACAAACTAAAATAAGCAAAAACTACATGAAGAAAAATGTGCTCAACAACAACAATAAATAAATAAATAAACAAACAGGAAAAAGAGGAATTCATGACTATAAAAACAAGATAACAGAAATAAAACAACACTTCCAAAGATTTGATCAAACAAGGAAAAAAAACTCAGTGACACACCCCAAAGACAGGTTATTTGAAATTACTCAATCAGAGAAATAAAAAGAAACAAAGAATGAGAAGGAGTGAATAAAGGAATGGGATGTATGGAACAGAATCAATGTACACATGATGGAATTAATGCAAAGAAGAAAGGACAGAAAGCTTCAATTTAAAGTAATAATGAACTCAAATAACCAGATCTGGATTGGGAAATGACATCCAAACTTGTGAAGCCCAGGGAATCTCTAAGAGACCTGAAAGCACCAGGGGATAATCAGTGATCCACGTGACAATCAAAATCTCAGGTCAAAGTCAAACAGAAATGACTGTGGACTCTAGCAATGCTGTACAACCTACCCTAAAGATCTGAGTAGACCAGCACATGACCAAAAACAAATAGGACAAATGATTTCTAAAAATTCTTAACAAAGAAAATGTATGGCAGTATGCCTTCAGTGGAGAGTTCTACAAACATAAAGGCCAATAAGCCAATCTCCTCAAACTCTTCCAAAAATTAGTTTCAAACTCACCCTATGAAAAAAAAAAAAATAGTGTAATTTGCCTTCATAGCCAGACAAGGACACTAGAGGGGAAATGTTAACATCCAGCTAATGATGAGCATATGACCTCATATTTTTTTCTTTCTAACTTGTATCTTATAGAGAAAATGTTGAAAAGGAATGCTATTTTGTAATCAAGGAGATAGTAGACTGATAAAACACCACTTTCATAAGTTCATCATGAAAGTATGCTTCAAGATGCATGCTCCTTGGATACACAGAGAAATCTAGAAATCTGTTAGGCAGGAAGAACATGAGGACTCTAGATGTACATACCGACACCAGGCTTACCAAGAAATAAGGGATAGACCAAAGTAACAAGAATTGCTTAATGGCCTCTCTGTATGCAGTTGCATAGAGAGTGTGATGAAGTTGATGATTTATCAAAGAAGGCCTGCAATTGTCTTACTTGTGTATATTGTCATGGCCGTCAAACTTTACATTCAATATGAAAAAGAATTGTTGATCCTCTAGAACAAAATTAGAATCCCAAAGGCACAAAAAAGCTAAGTAAAACATTAATATATAATATAGTTATGTAAAGATATTTCAACAAAAATAAATAAATGCAATATAGCACATCAAAAGAACAAAATATAAAATAATATGACTGATGCCATAAATACACTTAGGAAGATTATACACTATTTTATGGCATAAATAAGTAAACACATAAATTAAAACAAATAAACAACGTCCCACCAAATGTGGTATAAAGAGCCAAGGAGATGGCACTCTGTTCCTAAAACCCTTGCTTTGTTAGCATGAGGGTATGAGTTCAGTCTCGAGAGCTATTTAAAAGCCAGGTTCAGTGGTAAGAACTTGTACTCCAAACAATGGTATGGTGGATTCCTAAAACCCCCAACCAGCTAGCCTAGCCTACTTGGCAAAGTTCGAGCCAAGTGAGAACTATGTGTCTGTTTCATATGTGCTTTACATGATGGTAGGGAACCGGGGGACTCAGAGGATAACCTTAAGTGCCATTTGCAAATGTCTTCCTAGTCTACATAAGCTATTTGAGGCTACCTAGGTTACATAACAAAACACTATTTTTTAAATTAAAGCACAAAAATAGTAAATATGTTAATAAAAACCTCAAGTAAAGGGAACACTTGTATATTAGATTTAGGAATGTAAATGGAAAACAGCCATTATGGAAAACTACATATAGTAGGTTCCTCAGAAAAATGTTAACCTAACTTGTAGAGGAATTTTAATCCAGCAACATGGCTGTTCTGGCAAGGAATCATGTCCGAAGACTTAGGTCTTTGTGATCCTGCTGGAGTGCAGACAAGCCACACACCTTTAATCACTCTGGCTAGAATACAGGCACTCCCTTGGTATACACCTTTAAGATAAAATTAGTTTGTAGGTGGAAGCAGCCATGTCATATGAAAGTAACATATTTGAGGAGCAAACAAGTGATGAATCAGAGAAAGATCTGATAGAATGAATCAGAGACAGGACATCCAACTTTCATGAAAACAACACAGGAAAAAAGAAGATACTTAAGAGCATCATAGAGAGGGAGAGTTGACTCAGTTAGGAGTCAGTGTAGTAAGGGCAGTACAATGGAGTTGAGTTTATTCCTGAGTTCGTGAAGTTTAGTACAGGTCAGCATGAGCAGTAGAAGCCAGAGAATAAAGAGCCAGAAGATTAGAACAAATTGTTAGAGTTAGTTTGAGGCCATGCAGAACAATTCAGTGAGATGCTGAGAGATGCCAGGCTGTGGATGGCCCCAGCCTCATGTTTTGATGGTAGTTCCACTCCTAGGAGGGGCTGCAGAGGAGGAGTGAATTTGTCAACCTTCTGTTCAATTGAATTTGTAAAATAAAGGCTAGAGCCAGTGATTGGGCAGTAGAAGGGGAGGTGGAAAAAAAGGCTTAGGGGAGGAGTCAGAAGAGGAGGAGCCGGAAGGGGAGGAGTCAGAAGAGGAGGAGTCAGAAGAGAAAGTTGACAGGAGAGAGGCTATGGAGGCAACAAAGGAGCCAGAGGTGGAAGGACAACGGAGGAGAACAGGAGAACGTGGCCTAGAAAAAACGCAAGTTATAAGGGATCTCATAGCTGGGGAATAGAGTAGTGCAGTAGTAAATCTGCCCAATCTAGGCTTACAGTTTATAATCATAAATATTGAGTTGTGTTTTCCTTGACTGGACTTATTTGGGTCGGAGATTTACCACAACAAATTTGTGCCCAACTTATTACTTAGGACTCAACTAACCTGAGATAAAAGTCCATTGCCCCCCAACTTCTGAATATGGCTCAGGCAGCCTTCTAGGCTGCACCAGTGTGTATTGAAAGCTGAGTGGGTCTGAGGGCCTACAAAGAACCGCAGAGAGGCTTCCTCTCCCAACCCCCAGAGGGTCACGGCCAGGGTCAGGAGCAGCAGTCAGCCTGCAGCTGGGCTTGCTCAGTGCCCTGTAAAAACTGCAAGGAGGGACAGGTGATCCTAGAACACACCTGCCTGTGAGGTAGTTTTCAGGCAGAAACAGTGAACTGAGGGCTCCAGACCAGGTAATTCTTTGATATAAAAAAGACACATAATCTTTTGATACATAAAGATGACAAAAACAATAAATATCTTTTGGGCTTTATATGACGATATTTCGAATGGTTTGACAGGAATCAACTTAAGGAACATAAACACCTTATTATTTATCGGTATTGCAATATTTATTCTCCTGATTTACTATGTCTTCTCAAAAGACAGGGCCCTAGATAAAAAAATTCTTTGCCTTGGAAAAGAGATTGCAAGTAACACTAGAACTAAAGGTACAGGATTTTATTGGTCAAAATAAGCAACAGCAAGGAGATAGAGATAAAATATGGAAACAAAGTCTAGAAGATAATTTACTAAAGTTAGCAAATCAAAATAAGGCAGATGCTGCAATATTACAATTACAACATAAAGAGAAGTTAAGATTATGGAAGCAGGGCTTAGAACAGAAGATACAGGAAATTATAGAGCAGCATGAACATCAGAAAGAATGACTTGGCAACAAAGCTTAGAGGAAACAGTAGAATTGAAGACACAAGAAATTATAGATCAGAATAAGAGACAGAAAGGTGAAAATGAAGGTGGGAGACAGGAGCTTGAAAAGATGATGGAACAGAGGATTTACAATGGGTTGCATGGTGGAGAGATGAGGTGAGGGAGATAGCACGACAAAATAGAGCTAGGGGAAGAGAGATTTCCATAGACCAACTGCTTGGTGAAGGTTGCTTTGCTGAAATAGAGGTACAGGCTGTATATGATGAAGAAACTCTGGCATTGTATAGATTGTCAGCCTTAAAGACCTGGGACAAAGTTACAGAATCCGGGAAGAGACTTAAACCATTTACTCAAGTCATACAAGGTCCAAAAGAAACCTTCCCTGACTTTTTACAAAGGCTAACCTCAGCTGTCAAAAGGAGTGTATCAGATTCAGTAGCAAGAAAGGCAATAATTGAGTCTTTAGCCTTTGAAAATGCAACTGCTGAATGCAAGGAAGTAATCAGACCACTGAGGGCAAGGTCAGCATCAATAGATGAGTGGATTAGATACACAGCTGATGTTGGATCTTGCTCAGCTGATATGATGGTAATAGGAAAAGCTGCCACTAGACACCTAGAGATGACCCAAGATTTCAAATGTTTTAATTGTGGTAAATGGGGTCATCTCAGAAATGACTGCAGGAAAAACCAAAGTAATACAAAATGGGGGCCTAGGCCTTCTGGAATATGTCAAAGATGTGGAAAGGCTGACATCTGACTAGTGAATGTAGAGCAACAACAGACAAATGTGGCAGTACCCTGCCAAAAAACTTCCAGGGGGGCCTCTTGCAGGCCCCAATGCCAGACAGGGAGAGTTCGCTTCCTCGGGACAATTAAATGTCACTGCTTCAAAAACAGATGTTCTGAGACCAGATAAGGCTGAGGAAAGTTTTATAGACAATTCAGAAGGCCTTGCAGGGAGCCAAAAGCAAATATTTTGGCAAACTTCTGTAGAGGATCAAAGACCAAAAGTAAGAATACTAGTGAGTAATACTGAGATTGAAGGGATGGTTGACACTGGAGCAGATGTCACCATTATCTCTCCAAATTCTTGGCCTGAAAGTTGGCCACTTCAAGAAGTAGACATCCAGTTTCAAGGTCTTGGGACTTTATGCAAAATAAAACAAAGCACCAGATGGCATAAATGTATAGGACCAGAAGGTCAGGTAGGAAAACTGAGGCCATACGTGGCTGATATAGCTATTAACTTATGGGGACAAGATCTATTACAACAGTGGAAAACCCAAATTAATATCCCCTCAGTGTCAGTGTCTAGTCATGAAACCCATCAGGCTCCTAATAAAAATTTAAAAGTAGTTAGGAAACGTTATCAAAGGCAGTCACAGACTGTCCAAGCTGTCCATAAACAAGATACGGCAGAGGCCGACAATTTAGCTCTACTCCAAAGAGCCATTGCTGCCAAGACACCAACAGCCTTACCATTAAGGTGGTTGACTGATCAGCCCATTTGGATTGAGCAATGGTCTATAACAAAAGAAAAATTACAGGTATTAACACAGCTAGTCCAGGAGCAGCTGGAGGCTCAGCATATAGAAGAGTCTACCAGTCCTTGGAATTCTCCAGTATTTGTCATTAAAGAGAAATCTGGCAAATGGAGGATGTTGACAGATCTCAGAGCAATTAATAAAATTATTCAGCCTATGGGTTCCTTGCAGCCTGGCATCCCATTACCTTCCTTGTTGCCTAAGGAATGGCCCATCATAGTGATTGATCTGAAAGATTGCTTCCTCACGATTCTCTACATGAATGCAATAAGGAAAGGTTTGCTTTCTCAGTACCTACCTTCAATAGAGGTTGCCCAGTAAAAAGATATCATTGGAAAGTCTTACCACAAGGAATGGTAAATAGGTCTACTTTGTGTCAATACTTTGTACCACTGCCATTGGAGATGATTCGCAAACAATTTCCCAAATCCATTATTTATCATTATATGGATGATATTTTGTTGGCTGATCCAGATATTAATATCGTGGAAAGAATGTTTGATGAAGTAAAGAAAACCTTGCCTTGCTGGGGATTGCAAATAGCCCCTGAAAAAATACAAAGAGGGGAATCTATTAATTATCTAGGGTATAAAATAAGTCTACAAAGGGTTAAGCCACAAAAGGTACAAATCAGAAGAAACCAGTTAAGGACCCTTAATGATTTTCAGAAGCTACTTGGAGATATCAACTGGCTGCGGCCAGCAATTGGCTTGGCCACTCAAGAGCTGAGTAATTTATTTCAAACCTTACAAGGTGATAAAGATTTAAATAGCCCAAGGAAACTGACACCTGAGGCTGAGAAGGAGTTAGCCTTGGTAGAAAGAAAATTGCAGGATACACATCTAGATCGTATTGATACAAAGATGGCCTGCATCTTAGTTATCTTACCTTCTACTCATTCTCCTACAGGTATTCTTATGCAGAGAGAAGATTATATCTTAGAATGGATATTTTTAGCTCATAAACAGAGTAAGAAGTTAAAAAACTACATTGAGAAGGTCTCTGAATTGATACTAAAGGGAAAAGTGAGACTTCGACAATTAGTTGGAATGGACCAGGCTGAAATTGTTGTACCTTTTACTAACGCAGAAATTGCCTCATTATGGGCACAAAATGAACATTGGCAAAGAGCGTGCAGTAACTTCTTGGGAGAGATTAACGACAGATATCCTAAAAGCAAGTGGCTTCAGTTCATAAAAAGAACTAATTGGATTATCCATTGTATATTAAAGGGAACTCAGATATCTGGAGCCCCTATGTTTTACACTGATGCTAGTAAATCAGGAAAGGCAGTATATAAATCAGAAGACATAAGTAAGGTGGCTGAGAGTCCCTATAAGTCAATTCAAAAATCTGAATTATATGCAATAATCATGGTGTTGTCAGATTTTCAAGAGTCCCTTAATATAGTAACTGACTCTCAATATGCAGAAAGGGTTGTTTTACACATAGAGACTGCTGAACTTATTCAGGATGATTTTGAATTGACCTCACTATTTATTCAACTACAACAAATTATCAGAAATAGGAGTTACCCACTATATATTACACACACAATATCCCATACAGGTCTGCCAGGCCCTCTAGCACAAGGTAATAGTGAAATTGACCAGCTATTGATAGGAAGCGTGCTAGAGGCTTCAGAATTCCATAAAAAACACCACGTTAACAACAAAGGTTTAAAGAAGGAGTTCTCTATCACTTGGCAACAAGCCAAGGAAATTATGAGGCAATGTCCTACTCACTCATTATATAACCCAACTCCCTTGCCTACAGGAACTAACCCTAAGGGTGCCAAAGAAATGACATTTGGCAAATAGATGTCTTTCATTTTACAGAGTTTGGTAAACTGAAATATGTGCACCATACTATAGATACGTATTCAGAATTTCAATGGGCAACTGCCTTGGCATCAGAAAAGGCTGATTCTGTAATTACACATTTGTTAGAAGTCATGGCCATTATGGGAATACCCATACAAATTAAAACAGACAATGGTTCAGCATATATCTCTAATAAGATGAAGAATTTTTTTACATATTATAATATAAAGCATGTTACAGGCATATCACACAATCCTATGGGACAAGCAGTTGTGGAGAGATCTAATCGAACTCTAAAGGAGATGCTTAATAGGCAAAAGGGATCAATAAGAACCACCAAAGATAGATTACATAGTGCTTTATTAACCTTAAATTTTTTGAATGCTAATGAACAAAACACCACAGCTGCTGAGAGACATTGGATGGTGGAAAAAACTACTGAACTAAATCAACCTGTTTATATTAAGGATATTCTGACGTCAGAATGGAAAGTGGGAAATGTGTTACGCTGGGGGAGAGGTTATGCCTATGTTTCCACAGGAAAAGAAAAGCTGTGGGTTCCTTCCAAGTTGGTAAAAGTCAGACATGACAAAGGGAGACCTCCTGAAGAACTTGTCAACACAGAAGAAAAGGGAAACTAACATAACCAACCAAATAGGTGATGTATATATGGTGTTGTTTATGTCTCTTATATGGAGACAGGTCTGGAACTGACTGGGACTAAAATGTCAATACAAAGCCAAGAACACTTAATTGGGTTGGGTACTAATTTCTCATGACTTAATACATGTCATCTTTTATAAGGACATGTATACAAAGTTTTATTAGAGTTTGATTAAGTGATCAAACTAACCTGAAGAAGGGCAGTTGCCTTTCTTTATTGATCTTCATTGACCAAGCTGTGTGCCCTGCATGCTCCACATGAATTCTTTATAAATGTTTTATATATTGCAGGATGAAAGAAGAGAAAGACAGCCCTAGCAAGATTCATACTCGGGGATGCTGAGACTCTGGGACCTTCTATTCCAGCTTCGTGCTTGATTCTATTGCAACTACATTGAAGCTGCTTCTTTTAAGGACTTGCTTCCAGAACTTTTCCAGAACAGCTAGATTGCCTGTCCAGCCTTTCTGACTGTCACAGTCATGGTGTCAGCTAAGCAATGAACTTTCTCAGCACATAGTGACTTCAAGGCAAATGATGCCAGCTAGCTCTCCTTTGACTATGCCAATTTTCCTATTTCCCTTTGGGCCCCCAGATGGGAATTCTTCACCCCAATTCAGCTGTACAAAATGTGGTCATCATCCCAGGTCCTTATGTTGGGGTGGATGGTTCTGGTTACTTTAGAAATTATACATGTGTTGTCATTTAAAGGATACTTTACAAATGTAGCTTTGGACAGGGAGGGAACTAGAGAGCTTAAACTCAGGGATTTCTACCTTTCCTGTCCTCTTCTCTATCCTTCCTTCTTAGGTAAAAGGGAGGGAGGAAAGAAAGGGGGAGACATAGTAATATCATAGAACTAGACAAATAGGGTTAGGTTAGCAAATTTAATCTTAAGTAAAACATTATATAGGTATGTCTTAGATTGGTAGAAATCTTTATGATTATTACAAGGTTGAAGTTATAATCTCTTATATTGGTATAGAATTTATTTTGTACAAATTTAGGGTTTTCACTGGTGTGAGTTTCTTATTGATATAAAAGTGGGATTAGTATTTTTACTCTCATATAGACATTGTGCCTGTATAACTCATTTAGAAGTACAAGGCTTAGACCCAGTCCTTTTTTAACATGTTTTTAAAACTGATTTGAGGTGGTTGGCTTGTGAGTCAAGGGCCTATAGCAATTGCATGGCTCAGAGCTTACTGTTAGGGTGTTTTCTAGATTTTAATTAGAAATAGTGGAAAGGAATTAACAGACAACAGTTCTCATTGCTTTACATGGATAGTTGGTTTTCAAAAACATCAGAAGTCCACAGAATTGATTTTATAAGAATTCCTGTATAAACATTCATTTTATTGGAGACCTGTCTGCTCCTGACAGCTTCCCTGTCTTGGATTCTAAGAAGAAATTGAGCATATTTGGAGTTACTCCAGTTGTGGTGAGACAGCCACTAAGCAAGAATTGCCTCTTTTCATCTACAGATGAAATACTGTGCAGAAAAAAGACACACATATGGAATAGTCAACTGATTATATCTGCCATGACAGAGTAATCAGCCCTTAGTAATTCTGCATTACAAGGTCTGTCAGATGATCCTGGGACAGAAGGCTGAAGACCAGATGCTCCAATGTTTTGAAATAAGGGACTGTCCGGGTGTTCAGTGGTCTACATTAATTGGCTAAATTTTAGAAGCCATGCTTTGTGCTTCCCATATCTTCAGTTAATTCAGTCATTCTGGATTTCTGATGGGGTTGAAGATTTATAGCCTCACAGCCAACCCAGGCTATTTACTTTGAGAGGATGGTTTTCAGATGCTATTCATTCTGAAGACAGGACATAAGCCAGGTTCAGAACTAAGTCTTCTAGTTGAGAGAGATGGCAGAGGTTCTATTTAGTTAACAAAAATGATGGACTGGATATTAGGTCTATCTTGTACTTTAACAATTACAACATGGTAATATAGTTTGTGTTTAATTTATATCTGAGAGAAAAGAGTCTTTTAATTGGACAGAAAGGGGGAAGTGTTGTGGATAGCCCCAGCCTCTTGTATTGATGGTAGTTCCACTCCTGGGAGGGGCTGCGGAAGAGGAGTGAATCTTGTCAACCTTCTGTTCAATTGAATTTGTAAAATAAATGCTAGAGCCAGTGATTGGGCAGTAGAAGGGGAGGTGGAAAAAAAGGCTTAGGGGAGGAGTCAGAAGAGGAGAAGTCAGAAGAGGAGGAGTCAGAAGAGGAAGTTAACAAGAGAGAGGCTACGGAGGCAACGAAGGAGCTGGAGGTGGAAGGACAACGGAAGAGAAGAATGTGGCCTAGAAAAACCGTAAGGTGTAAGGGATCTCATAGCTGGGGAATAGAGTAGTGCAGTGGTAAATCTGCCCAATCTAGGCTTGCAGTTTGTAATCATAAATATTGAGTTGTGTTTTCCTTGACCAGACTTACTTGGGTCGGAGATTTACCACAACAATGCCAGATTAAATTAGTCAGTTTAGAAAGGCATTTGAGCCAGAGCAGCTGAGTTGAACCAGCCAACCAGAGTTCAGAAAGAATTAGGAAGGGTGAGTTTATTCAGCAGTAAGCCTCCTAGATGACAATTACATCAGGAAAATAAAAGTTACTTTTACAGTAACTGCCAATTTAACTTTTGGGTGTATATCCAAAGAAATAAAATCAGGATCTCGAAGATCTGAAAGTGTTATCTGCACTGCCATGTTAATTAGTATTCCATTATTTATTCAGACTTAGCAAGATATGCACCATAGTTTGCTTTATGTTTTATGACCAAACACCAGCCAAAGCAGGTTGGAGGAGAAGAGTTTATCTCACTCTAGGTACCAATCTATCACTGAAGGATGGCAGAGCAGAAACTAAATCAGAAACTGTGAAGATTGCTGCTTACTGGCTTGCTCCTGAGCTCATTTTCAGGTTCCTTTCTAATAAAACTCAGGTCCAGCAGCCTAGGGAAAGCACCACACACAGTGGACTAGTCCCTCCTACATCAGTTAACAATCAAGAAAATGCCCCTATAAACTTGTCCACAGGACAGTCAATGGAAGCAACTCCTCAGCTGAGGTTCCCTCTCCCCATGTTTATCAAGCTCACAACCAAGATTAGCTGTCATAATATAGACTCAAACTAAGGGATTCATAGAAAAAAAAATGTTACATAAACACTTTAACTTTTAAAAAGAAGGGAAACCTATACTTTGTGTCATGGGAGACAATATGCTAAGTTAAATGAACCAGGCCTAGAAAAATAAATACTGTCTGATCTCACTTAAATGTGGAATCTAAGAATGTATACAATTCATAAAAACATAGAGTAGCAGGGTGTTTTCCATGGCTGGTGGGTGGAAGAAATGGAGAGATAATGCTCAAAAGGTAAAAGTTTCTGTTATTTAAATAGAATCTGTTCTGGAGATCTAGTGAACAGCCTGTGGCTGCTTAGATGAAGCTACTTACTAAGGATGCTGGTTCACTTGCAAAGGTCTTCATAGTTTTCACACCAGAAAAGATGTAACATTGTGAGATAATTGACATACTAATTGGCTTAATAGTGGCAGGCATTTAGTAATGCATACTTAAATAGAAAAAATAATATTTTTCACTTCATACATAAGTCTTATGTACCAATAAATTTGGAAGGAATACTTACCAAAATCAATTATATGATCAGTTACTAACAATAGATAAAAACCAAAAATCTACAATGATACCTGTAGAGGTATTTTAATCCAGCAACATGACTGCTCTGGCAAAGGATCACATCTAAAGACCTTCTGGGTCTATGTGATCTGTCCAGAATGCAGACACACCCTGGGTTAGAGTATGTTCTGGCTGGAATACAGACACACCTTTAGTACACACCTTTAATCCATAACAATGGAGGACAGTTCAATGAGTACAGTTCAATTCAGGCAATGGAATAACTTCTGACCATTCTGGCTCATACTGTGTGTTGACTTGACACAAGCTAGAGATATCAGAGAAAGGAACCTCAGTTGATGAAATGCCTCCATGAGATCAAGCTGTAAACCAGTTGTGGATTTACTAAAGGAGACAGAGGCAAGAGAATAACAAAATCCAACCCATTGTGAGTAGTGTCATTCCTAGGATAATGATATTGGATTTTATAAGAAATCAGAATACTCAAATGAATGAGAAGGAAGCCAGTAATCACCACCCCTTCATGGCCTTTATGACAGCTTCTGCCTCCAGGATCCTGCCCTGTTTGAGTTCCTGTCCTGACTTCCTTCAATAATGAACAACAATATAGAAATGTAAGCCAAATAAACCCTTTACTCCCTCCCCAACTTGCTTTTTAGTCATGATACTTCATCACAATAGAAATGCTGGCTAAAATAAGTTCAGTTGAGTTTAGTTCAGTTTAGTACAGTTCAGTTTGGTTCAGTGGCATTGAGTTCATTTGTGAGTTCATGCAGAGGCAGTTGAAGCCAGAGATGAGAAGGAAACAGGAAATTAGAACAGATTGCCAGAATTAGTTTGAACCCAAGCAGAGCATTTCAGTCAGAAGCCAAGAGAAGCCAGTTTGAATCAGTCAGCTTGGAAAGGAGTTTGGTCCAGAACAACTGTGTTGAACCAGCCAGCCAGAGTCAGAAAGAGCTAGAAAGGGTGAGTTTATTCAATAGTAAGCCTCTAAGATGAGAATTATACAAGGCGAATAAAAGTTACTTTTACATATACCATTTTAAATCATTCAAAATATTAAAAATTTATATATGAATCTGAGGAAATTCATATTGTCAGTATATTGTGTTATTATGGAAGGCAAAAGGCTGACTAGAAAGATCAGTGAGTTCAGATAACTGATAAAAGTAACATTCTCACTATTTCAAAATCACATTTGTAGATAACTAATTTGTACTCAAACTTATGTGTAGATTAAACAGAATACATAAATCTTGGAATTTTTATCTATACACAGAGAAAAGCAAATTCTACAATAAATTGTGAAGCTAATTCTGTAACACAAAGGTAGAACATTTGTGTAGCATGTGTGGGGCCTTAAGTTGATCCCAGTGGTGGCCAAAAGACATTTTAAAATTACTAAATAAAACATACATTATTATGGTCTGACTCCCCTCAGAGTAGCTGTAGCCATTTTGTTCCATGTCTGCCAGCTATTTCTTATTCTTGCTGTAACATGCCTGCCAGTCACTGACACAGAGAAGTGACTTGGCTCAAGGACCTGTTGACCACATTCCCTGTTTTGTTCTTTATGATCTGAATGTTCTGTTTGAGGTTTACTAATCTTAAGAAACATCAAAGGTCAATATGAACTGTTATGTCTAAAATATCTTAAGCCAGAGCTGACCACTGAGAAGCCCTTCCTACATCTACATATGCGCTCACTGTGGTTTTTGTGGCTGACACTGAAGAATGCTACTAATAAGGCAAAAAGTATAACACTCATGCTCTATTATCTTAATGTTCTGAAATTTCCTTGTTCAACCACCCTTACCTTACTCAGGACCAATCATCTTAAAAGTTAACTGATAATACTTTGCCTAGTAAGCCAACTGCTCCACTACTTGCCTTTTAAACTTTTGAACCTTGTTTCTCATATAAAAAGCCTGCTCTGAGGTCAGAATACTGCCATAATTAGGTTTTTTTTTTACTCTTGTGGTCCTGAATGTTCAGTATCATGGTGTGTATTCAATAAACTATTCTTGCTTAACTGAGATTGGTGTACATATGGTTTCTGTAGCAATTTCCTGGACCCCAACGACATGAAAGAAAAGAACAATTACAAAAATAAAACCAAAATTAGAAAACTTATGCTTCCTGATTTTATCTCAACATAAAGTTACAGTAACTAAGAAAGTATGGTAAGGGAGAAAGAACAGATCACAAATTCAAAGAACAACAGATATGCAGAAATAGCTCAAGTGCCATTCAAAGTGGGGTAAAAGTAAAAAGTTCAAAGAAAAAATAACCTTTTTATAAATCCTGCTCATTTGAAAAAGCTGTATATTTCTTTTATTTTTGAGATTATAATATTTTTAGATTATTTCTCCTACCCTTCCTTCCTTCCAAAACACATATCCCTCCTTGCTCTCTTTCTAATTCATGATCTCCTTTTCATTAGTTGTTTGACCTGCTCAGTCTGTGTAATGTTAGTTCTGTTTATGTTCTCAGCGCTGATCATTTAGTATTGGATACATTTTTCAACTTCAACTAGTACTATATGTTTTACATAAAATTTTGAAATGTATCCTAAATATAAATATAAAACTATCACAAGTAAGGTCGCTATGAACATAGTGGAACATGTGCCCCTGTGGCTTGGTTGGTCATCTTTTGTGTATATACCCAAAAGTCGTATAGCTGGGTCTTCAAGTAGACCAATTTCCAATTTTCTGAGGAACATCTAGATTGATTTCCAGAGTGGTTGTACCAGTTTTCAATCCCACCAGCAATGGAGGAGTGTTCCTCTATCTCTATATCCTCAACAACATGTGCTGTCACCTGAGTTTTTGATCTTAGCCATTCTGATTGGTGTAAGGTGGAATCTCAGGGTTATTTTGATGTGCATTTTCCTGACCACTAAGGACTTTGAACATTTCTTTAAGTGATTCTCAGCCAGTTGAGATTCCTCTCAACTGTTACAAATTCTCTGTTTAGTTCTATACCCCATTTTTTGATTGGGTGTTTGTTTTTTTGGAGGTTAGCTTCTTGAGTTCTTTATATATTTTGAATATTAGCCCTCTATCAGATGTGGGGTTAGTGAAGTTGTTTTTTTTTTTTTTTTTTTTTTTTTTTTTCCCAATCTGTAGGTTGTCGATTTGTCCTTTGCTTTACAATGCTTTCTAGTTTCATGAGGTCCCATTTATCAATTCTTGATCTTAGAGCCTGAGCCATTGGACTTCTGTTTAGGAAATTTCTCCCTGTGCCAATGAGTTCAAGGCTCTTTCCCACTTTCTCTTCCATTAGATTTTGTGTAATCTGGTTTTATGTTGAAGTCCTTGATTCACTTGAACTTAAGCTTTGTGCAAGGTGACAAATATGTTTCTATTTTCATTTTTCCACATACAGACTATGAGTTAAACCATCACAATTTATTGAAGAGCCTTTTTTTTTCCATTGCATATTTCTGACTTTTTTGTCAAAGATCAAGTCTTCATAAGTGTGTGGTTTTATTTCTGGGTCTTCAGTTCTATTCCATTGATCAACTTGTCTGTCTCTGTACCAATACCATGCAGTTTTTATCACTTTTGCTCTGTAGTATACTTGAGGTCATGGATGTCACAGAGGTATATGTTTAACTATGTCCATAGCAGCCTTATTTGTGATAACAGAAGCTGGAAACAACCCAGATGTCCCACAATGGGTGAATGGATAAAAAAAAAAATGTGGTTCATTTACACAATGCTATTAAGAAGTAGGACACCCTGAGTTTTGCAGTCAAATGGATGGAACTAGAAAATATCATCCTGGGTAATGTAACTCAGACCCAAAAGGACATGCATGATATGTACTCACTAATAAGTGGATATTAGCCAATAAAGTACAGAATACCCAGGACACAATCCAAAGAACTCAAGAAGTTTAACAAGACGAAGGGCTCAAGTGAGGATGCCTCAATCCCACTTGGTATGGAGAAGAAAGGAATTATAGAGGGCAGAAAGAGGGAAGGACCTGGGTGAGAAAGGGGACAGGAATGGAAAGGGGGAGACATGACCAGGTATTGTGGTGAGGGGGACAGGGCTGAAGCCCTGATGGCCAGCAGAAAGAATGGAAAAAGGCAACGTAGGGAGGTAGGAGGTGGTGGTAACCTCTAGAATGCACCAGAGACCTGGCAGGTGAGAACTTCTCAGGACTCAGTGGGAGGTACCTTAGATGAAGTGCTCTACAGTGGGGAGGGGGAACTTGTAGAGTCCACTTCCAGTGGAGGGAGAAGACATCAAGTGGAGAGATGGGGTTGCCATCCCACAGTCAAAAGCCCTGACCCAGAATTATTCCTGTCTGAAGGAACTGTAGGGACAAAAATGGAGACCAGCCTGAGAGAAATGAAGTCTAGTGACAGGCCCAAATTGGGATCCAGCTCAAGGGGAGGCCCTGGGGCCAGACACTGCTGCTGATGCTGTACTATGCTTGAAGACAGAAGGCTAGCAACAAACAGCTGAAAGAGTCAGATACAGATACCAATGCCCAACCAATGGATGGAAGCCAGGGACCCCTGCAGATGAATTGGGGAAAAGTTGGAAGAAGCTGAGGAGGAGGGCTTCCCCATAGGAAGAGCAGCAGTCTCAACTGACCTGGACCCCTGAGATCTCTCAGACACTGGGCCACCAACCAAGCAGCATACACCAGCTGATATGAGGCCCCAGACACATATACAGCAGAGGACTGCCTGGTCTGGACTCAATGAGAGAGGCATTTAACCCTCAAGAGACTTGAGACCCCAGGGAGTGGGGAGGTGTAGTGGGGTAGGGGTGCAGGGATGGGGACATCCTCATGGAGATGGGTGGAGTGTATGGGATGAGGAGCAGTGGGGGGGGTGGGTAACTGGAAGGAGGATGAAGACTAGACTATAAAAAGGATTAAAGAATAAAAATAAATAAAAATATAAAACTATGTCTATAAATCTCATTATAGTGGTTTATATTAAAATAGACTCATAGGCTCATATATTTAAATGCTTAGTCATTAGGAAGTCACACTATTTGAACGGATTAGGTATAGCCTTGTGTGGAGTAGGTGTGGCCTTGTGAAAGAAAATGTGTCACTGGAGCTGTAACAATTGTCCTGGGCCTTCAGCATGCAAGTGGCAAATCATGGGACTTCTTAATTCTGGAGTTGTGTGAGTCAACCCCATACAACAAATCTCTTCTTACACATCAGTATCTATTTTATTTCTGTTTTTCTGAACAATATGTTACCAACAAAAGACTACAGAATAAAAATAAGAATGAGTACTTTAAACCTAACAATAAAAAAACTTAAAGACCAAAACAAATTGAATGCATTTCATTCAAGAGAAATACAAATTACAAAACCTCCTGAAGAGATGCTCAACATTATTGGCTATGAATATAAATTGTGAATTTGGGAAAACTTCTTCACAATGCAGCAAGTTATTCTCTGGACATCAGCAAAAGGTTTCTATAAAAAGGAAGCACCCAGAATAACAAATACCACAGTAAAGAAGACAAAATCAGAGGAGGAACACTCCCTAACTTCAAAACTTACTGTAAAGTTGCAGTAATCAACAGTATGAGGTTAATGAAAGAAGAGACAATGAAACATCTAGACAGCTCAGAAACCAACTCACAGGACTGAAAGGGCAAAGGCAATACAATGGGGTGGGGGGGGGGGGCAATTACCTTTTTAAAGAAATACCACTTATGTGGATGGACATGGTAGGAATGTCTTTAATCCAATCAGTCAGAGGCAGAGGCAGGCAGTTCTCTGTGAGTTCAAGGCCATCCTGGTCTACATAGTTGGCTCCAGGCCATCCAAAGCTACATAATAATAATAAAAAAAATGTTTTATTAAACTAAAAATAGTGCTAAAACAAATGAATATCCATATGTAAAAATAAAATTTAAAAGGGACTTTACACCCTTCCTGAAAGTTTGCCAACAGTGGATCGTAGATGCAATGGTAACATTTAAAAAACAGTACAAGGACAATGGGCAGATGCCTGCAAAAATGCAGAATCCAGAAAGAGGCCATGCATGCTTCCAAGAATAATTCAAAATTCAGCATAAACCTAATTTTAAAAAGTGTTTTTATTAGTTCTTTGACAGTGTCTTCTATATATCTTAATCATATTCATCCTCCCTCCCAACTATTCCCAGATTCAACCCAGCCAACTTCTAGAACTTCTAGTTCTGTCTCCCTGTCCCTGTCTCTCTCCTTTTTCCTCTCCCTCCATCTGTCTCTCTTTCTCTCCTTCTCTGTCTCTCTGTTTCTCTCCTCCTCCTCCTCCTCCTCCTCCTCCTCCTCCTCCTCCTCCTCCTCCTCCTCCTTCTTCTTCTATCTTTTCCTCCATCTATCCATACCTCCATCTCTCTCCAGCTACCTCTCTCTCCTTTCCCATCAAGTCTAGTTTGTGTTGGCCAACCACTTGGGTGTGAGGCTTGCTCTGGAGTGTGATATATCTAGTAGGGGTCACACAATTATTAAACTGACTCTTTATCTCCCAGCCAATATCAAATGGCACTATGTCTAACAAAGTCAGTCAGGGGTGGAATTTCATGGCCACCTCCACTCCATGCTGGTATTTTGTCTGGCTTGAGGTTGTGAAGGTCTTGTGCATGCTGCCAAAATCGGTATGAATTCATGTGCTCTGTTGTGTCCAGAAAACACTGTCTCCTTGAAATCATCCACCACTTCTTTACAATCTTTTTTCCTTATCTTCTATGAATAGCCCTTAGCCTTGAGGAAGAATGTGGTATAGACAGGTGTTTCATTTAGGGATGCATACACTGCATCATATACATACTTAAAACCTTAAGAAAGCAACATAGGAGAAAATGTAGGTATGACCATGTGTGTGGTGATGACCATTAGAAACAATGTCAAATTCAACTCGTTAAAATTGTAAAACTTGGCTAAGGCTGCTGTCAAAAGAATGAGAAAGCAACAGGAGCAAACATTTACAAAAGACATACCCAATAGAGGACTTTGCTCAAAATACATAAAGAACTCTTAACACTCAACAACTCAGAAGTGAAACCCTCAGCTAAGCAAATGAACAAAAGCCCTAACCAGAGGAAACCACCCAGAGGATAAAGAGAAGACAGGTAATATGTATTTGAAAAAGACAGTGGACATCACATGTCATTTAAAAAAAAAACTGTCAATCAAAGCAAAATGATACCACACACCTTTAGGAAAGCCTGAAACACTGACTGACATTTGAAGAATGAAACTGTAAAGCAATATGAGTTCTCCTTACTGCTTCTGGGAATGAATCATTTTGTAAACATTTGGGGAATTGGCTGTCTTTCTTCTTTCCTTTATCCCTTCATTCCTCTCTTCTCCCTCCTTTTCTCCCCCCTCCCTCCTCCCTTCCCTCCTTTCTTTCCTCCCTTTCTTCTTCCCTTCTTTCTTTCCCTCCTTCCTTCTTTCCTCTATCCATCCTTCCATCTTTTAAAAATTCCTTTCATTCTTTTTTTTTTTCTTCACAGGGACAGGGTTCCTAGACTTAGTCTTAAACTCATTAAGTGGCTGAAAATAATTTGAAGCCCCCGATGCTCCTGTCTCTGCCTCCTGAGCGCTGGGATTGCAGGCCCTGCCACCACAGCTGGTTAATGTGGTACTGGGCTCAAACTCTAGGCTTCGATCCTACTAACCATTCTACTGACTGCACCACATCCCAGCCCAGTCAGATAGTGTCCGAAAACCTGAAATAGAACTTATATGATATGGCAACGGTACTTCTTAACATTTACTTTAACGTGTTAGAAACTTAAATCTACCCACAAATCTGCAATGACATTTATAGTTTCATTCACAATTCTTAAAACTTGAAAGTAAGGAAGCTGTCTGTCCTTCATTTGGTGAATGAATAAAGAAACTGCAGTGCATCTGAATAATGGGGTATTATTCAGAAATAAAAAAAGAAATAAGCTCTTGAGCTACAAAAGGCCATTTATAAAAACTTTAAATGCATGTTTCTGAGAAGCGAGTCTGAAGTGGTTACATATTCTTTAATTCCCACTAAGGAATTAAATGTAAGGAGAAAATGTAGTATGATTAAAAGATCAGTGGCTCAAGGGAAGGGAGGGAGGGATCACAAGAGGTTTTCAGAGAAGGGATAATATCCCATATCCCAAGTGTAGATACATATCGTATGTTCCTTGAAAGTTGCAGGACATACAGTGCCAAAACTGAAACCTGAAGTAAACCATACAGCTTGGTTTACCACACCAATGTACCACAGCAACATAAGACAATAGCAGAGCTCACTGTCGGAGAGAGAGGATATATGGGAACTCAATGTACTTTCAGTGTTTTCTATGAAACTAGAACTTCATTGGAAAAAGAAACATAGGGGAATAGCAAGATTGCTCAGCAGGTAAAAAACACTTGCAGTCAAGCTTGAAGATCTGAGTTCTATTCCCCATAGTCCAGATGGAAGAAGGAAAGAACCTACCACATAAGTTGTTCTCTGACTTCCACATATGCAGCTTTGTACACAAACACACACATACATACACACAACAAAGAAACATAAAAATAAATATAAACTATCAAGTATTTTGAAAAGTTTCAATAATTCAGACTCACCCAAACTTTGCAGTAGTCTCAGCTGTTGGCAAAGACAAAGCCTCATAAACATTCACACACTGCTGCTTATGCTGGATAGTCTCATATCAACTTGAGACAAAGTAGAGTTATCTGAAAGGAGAGAACCTCTTTTTTTTTTTAATTTTATCCTTACTTATTCACTTTACATCCCCCTCACTGCCAGCATCTTAGTCACCCTCTCCCACAATCCTTTGCTCACCCCCTCCCCTTCTCCTCTGAGTAGGTATCCTCTCACCCTGGCACTTTCTCATTGAGGTCATACAAGGCAGCCCAGCTAGAAGACCATGTCCCATGTACAGGCAACAGCTTCTAGGATAGCCTCAGCTCCAATTGATCCACATGAAGACCAAGCTGCCCAATTGTTCTGGATCCACATGAAGACCAAGCTGCACATCTGCTACCTATGGGGGTAGGGGGACATCTAGGTCCAGCCAGTGTATGTTCTTTGGTTAGTGATTTAGTCTCTGAGAGCCACAAGGGTCCAGGTTGTTCTTCCTGTGGAGTTCCTAACCCCTTTGGAGCACTCAATCCTTCCCACAACTCTTCCATAAGAGTCTCCAAGCTCCATCCATCATTGACTGTAGATGTCTACATCTGAGTCAGCTGCTGGGTGGAGCCTCTCAGAGGACCACCATGAAAGGCTCTGTCTGCAAGCACAACAGAGTATAGTTAATAGTGTCAGGGATTGGTGCTTGCCCATGGGATAGGTCTCATGTTGGGCCAGTTATTGGTTGGCCGTTCCCTCAGTCTCTGCTCCATCCCCTGTGCCTGTATTTCTTGTAGACAGGATAAATTTTGGTTTTGTAGACAGGAGAAATTTGAAAGTTTTGTGGGTGGGTTGGAGTCCCTATCTCTCCACTAGGGTTCCTGCCTGGCTATAGGAGGTGGCCTCTTCAGGTTTCATATCCTCAATGTTGTGAATCACAGCTAAAGTCACCCCCATTGATTCTTGGGTGCCTCCCTTATCCTAGATCTCTGACGTGTACTGGAGATCCCCCCCCCCCACCTCCCCATCCCTGACGATCACAGATTTCCATTCAGTTTTGTGACCATCTGGCCATCTGGAAAGGAGGGAATCTTAATTGAGATATGCCTACATAAAATCCAGCTGTGGGGCATTTTCTTAAGTAGTGATTGATAGGTAAGGGAAGAGTTCATAGTGAGAGATTCCATTTAAGGGATGAAGGCCATGGTTCTATAAGAAAACAGCTGAGCAAGCCATGGGAAGCATGACAGTAAGTAGCAATCCTCCATGGCCTTTGGATCAGCTCCTGCTTTCAGGTACCTGCCCTGCTTGAATTCCTTTTTTGACTTTCTCCCATGATGAATAGCAATGTAAGTATAAGCCCAATAAACGTTTTCCTCTCCAACTTGCTTTTTGATGGTTGCAGCAATAGAAACTCTAACCAAGATACTGGTGAATGTGAAAACTCCAGTAATTTCATTCCTGGGATCTTATACAGAGAATTCTTGCCCATTTGTATTAGAAAATGTCTTCATGTCAGCTCTTTCTAGTATTAAACTTAAAACCAATATTCTTGTTCAGTAGAACGCACTAGTTAAATTTTAATATACTCTCTCAATGGATCACTCTACAGCAAACTGATGAATGAGTCACAACTATACAGACACAAGGCACATGAGTGAACAAAGCAGACAAGGTACATACATGCACATATACACATGCACACCACACATGCACACACACACACTGCATACACACACATGCACACACATACGTACATGCACACACAAATCCATACACTATCATCCTAGTACACACACATGTGCTTGCCTGTGCCCCCACACACTTCATGCACATGTACATACACAAATGATGCAAGGATATACACAAGAGAACATATTTTTAAGGAAGAGAAAATGTCACTTAATTGCCAGCTGCACTCACCTCTGAGGATGGTTAGAAGCAAGTGCAGTTTGTCACAGAACCAAAGACAAATTTGTGCTATACTAATTCATAGGGTGAGAGGGAAATAGGTATTTACTGTATTATTATTTTACAAATCCATCTGTGCCTTATATAACCATGTATTTGTGAGGTACTTCATAATAAAATGTTTTTTCAAAAGTAATGAAATAAGTGATTCTAGCTTCTGGTACAATGAAGAGACTATTACCAGTGGCTGACTTAAATCTCCGTGAATACAAAGAGCAAAGCACTTGAGGAAAAATACTGTGAGGACCTAAGTTGTTGCCCTGAATGGCATCAAAGCTGACAACAGGCTTAAAAATCTTTGTGGTGTGTAGTTTAAGATTCCAATAAAACCCTCAAATTAGCTTCATCATTTTATAAGCAACCAAGCCAGAAAGCTACCAAACATGAACTTCCTGAGGGAATTTTTTTTTGATGTGACATTATTTTCTATTTTTATTATTTCCTTTTTATTGAACTTGTGAAACCATTTCTATAGTTACAGAAACAAAGAACAAAACACAAGATGGAAACCAACCAGGGTCGACTGTAGACATAGTATTCTGAAGATACATTTTCAGAAAATATACATTCTATAGCACATCTTGAAGGTGCCACAGAGCCTACTGGATTCCTCATTGACAGTGACATTCAAAACTAATAAATCTGTTCCCTCTCCACACCAGACTTGGACTTAAACGAAGCTAGCAAGATTTGTACTCTGTTCTCTTACCACTAGGTTCGTAGGAAATGAAAACCAATGGTGAGACCCCTGAATAGATGCTGACACAGATAACCAGAGAAATCATAGTATCTTAATTGAAGTGCTGTGGTGTCGGGCAAGAGGCACCCATTAATGCTGACTAGCATAATTCAGCTTTGAGACTTGGAATGCAGAAGCCCTCCCTCATTAAAAGAAGCCCAGATGGCTCCCAAAATATGTAAGACCCCCAACTATGTGCTTTCTCCAGCCTCGGATCTTTAATCAACACAGATGCTGAGATTTTAGTCAAGGTGCTTGCCCTGCATCAGAATAAACTGTACCTGCAATTAATTAACCCAGACCAAGCAGTTTTTGTGCTGGTCACAGATCCTCTGGCAACCGGAGGAGACCCTCATCCATCATCCCACAACCACCAAAACCCCATTTACATCCTGTCCTCTGACTCTGAGGGGCAAAGAATGAGTACGGCTCTTCATGCTTCAAGTGCTTGAGTATAAAATGAGGTTTTCTTCTTTAATCCCACAAGGTTCCATTCTTTAGACCCTATGAAAGAGGCCTGTCCTTATTTTTTAAGAAATAGCCAAAGTTTCTTCACGTTTTCATTGTTCACTGTGCTCAGTGCTCTTACACACACACACACACACACACACACACACACACACATACACACACAGCGCTGCCATTCATACTTCTGAGTAAACCATGTAAACCAAACTAGGAAATGCATCCAGTATGAGTCTGTTTCCACAAGTTTGAGGTCTTCTTGAAAACAATTTGAAATTCAATCCATGTCAACAGCGTTGAACTGAAAAGGAAAACAGATGTCAGTAATCTTTCTTTCTTTCTTTCTTTCTTTCTTTCTTTCTTTCTTTCTTTCTTTCTTTCTTTCACAATGAGCTTTGGTACTACCTTTTCCAATACAGAAGAGAAAAAAAGCAGAAGTAAATAAAACATTTTTAATTCAATGATATTATAAGAAAAGCAGTTTTCCCCATTAGTAGGAAAAGATTAAGGGCAGATTAGAAACCTAGCCCTGCAGTTAACAACATCACAGCAGAAGGGCAGTGGGGAGTGAGTGGGGAAACAAGGAGCCCCTCCCACAACTCTGCTATGAATGCAGGGTAAGCTGCACATGATTCCAGCTAGAACTCTATGCTGACCCTAACTCTAGCTGATATAGTCACTAATAATCTGTATTTGTAATCTTTTTAAATATTTCTTCTTTGAATGAGATGTTTTCATTAAATATTTATGAAAAAGTTTTGACATTTTCAAGTTTATCTTTAATTAAGCTTGTTACATCGTCACATTAAAATATTTTTCTGTGATAATAGAAAATGTTGTATTATGGGAATGAGAAGGGTCTGCTCAGTTGATAGAGTGCTTATGTAGCATGCACAACACCCTGCATCCCATTTCCAGCACTGCATAAAATCCGGGGCATAGCCCACTCCTGTAGTCCAGACACTTGGGAGATGGAGGCAGGAGCAAGGTCAGAGCATGTCTGAGGTTAGCCTGGGCTATGTGAGATCCTACTGAGTGACAAGGTAGGGGAAGAGAAGAAAGTAAGGAAGGAAAGAAAGAGAGAAAAAAGGGAGAAAGGAAGAAAGGAAGAACAGAAAATATAGTATTAAGAAATCAGGATTAAGGAAGAACATGGTTAATAGGAAAATGCTTTATCAAACTTGTCTGTGTATCCTTGGATTTTACAGTGGGATCAGCAATGCTCACAAGAAGGTGCCAGCTATATATTTTGACTGATGGACTGGAACATTTTGGTTACAGCTGAAACTGTTATTCTTCTCCTATATCCATGCACAGTAACATGTCCTTCTATAACAAAAGAAGACTCTTCGCATAAGAAAGTCCATACATAGGGCTAGAGAGATGGCTCACAGTTAAGATGGCTGCTCTTCTAGAGGACCCTAAGGAGTTAAGGCACCCACATTGCTGGAGAATGATACCCCAAACTCAAAGAGTATGCAAGGTGTTCTCAGATTGGCTGCCCAAGGCTGTGATTGGCTGACCACAGATTCCTGGATCTGGGTTCTCATTTAGGGGAAACAGAAACTTAGGCCTAGTCTCCCAAACTGTCAATTTGCTGGCTATCCTGAAGTCAGCCTGGCTCTGAGCTCAGTCCCTTCAACAACCATCTGAAACTACAATCCCTCCTTTGGTCTCTCAGGTAACATGTGCATGTGACGCACAGACATATGCACGCACCCATACACATAAAAATAAAAGAATATAAAAAGGAAGACTCCCTCATTTTCGTTTCTTAACCACAGCCTTTAATTAGATTTCTCAAATGACCCAACTAATATCTTGTTTCACGAATCATCCATAGATAAACTGAAGCTAAAGCTCCCTTTATTGAAACAAATTAAATGTGGCTGCGACTCCAGAGAATCAGAGAGTGCAACTCAGTCCACCAAACAAAATTTTACATCACATTAAGTGCATTGAATCAAAGTTAATGTTTGAGAAGGGAATTTCGTTTCCTCAAGTCCCTAAGACTAGTTCCTTTTCACTGCAGTAAAAATTAGCAAATCATTAAATCAAGTACTGTGATTTTATTATCTGGAAATATTGGTTAAGATGAAATCTAGGAATTACACTCTCTTTGAAGCTATCATATTGTGATTATTAACCATAGAGATGTCCTGAAAAGTCCTTATAATTAGTGTTTTTCATATGTGTAAACAAAATTGCAATATGAAAAACAATCGTAAAACTTTGAAGGTTGTATCTGATTTGAGTTTCATTATAATAACTGTCAGAAACTGTGCAAAGATTGCCTTAAAAATAAATTGTCTTGGCAAGTCAATGAATATGTAAAAACACTTTAGAAATTAAGTGTTAAGTTTAACAATTAACATTTTAAAGTAGAATCCCAAGGGGGGAGTAAAAAGGCTTTTTATCATAAAATTTACAAAATAACAATATTTATAGGCTTTTAATTTTCAATTAAAATAGGAAATTTTAATTAATTTTTCTATCCTAGGGTCACAAGAAGAGAACTGTTTTTGTTTAAAAGGTAGTTGTATTAAGATTTTCCCTGACATGAAATCTAATTTGAATTTGCTTTCAGGGAATTTTAGAATAAAAGAAATAATACAAGACTCTAAAGGGGTAAAACCACAGAGACCCTCAGCCCTCAAAATGCAAGTAATCCAAAAGACACAGTGAATGTGTGCACACATGTGCAGAAAAAAACACCTGCAGTCTCCATGTCTCAGAAAGATCTTAACACTTCATTCAAAAGTTGCTAAAGAAAACAAGAATTTCTAATGGCACACGGTCATTCTACAATTAGTTTTACACTGGTATTTGGTCATCACCATCATCATCATCATCACCATCATCACCATTAGTGGTTTGTTTTGTTTTTCGAGATGGGGTTTCTCTATGTAGCCCTGGCTGTCCTGGAATTAGCTCTGTAGACCAAGTTGGCTTCAAACTTACAGAGATAATGCTTGCCTCTGTCTTTCAAATGCTAGGTTTAAAGGCATGTACCTAACCCTTGCAGAACTTGATTGTGGCAATTAATTATGCAATCTTTATTTGTATAATTTTCATCTTTTATTATTTCACAAAGATAATTTTGGAGGAAGTCATAAATCTTCCACAAAAGTGAACAAAGCCTTTAGTGAAGTTTCTATAGCAATTTCATAACTTAACCTCATTACATGCCATATAAAGAACGCATTTTTGTTGAGATTCATTCTTAAGTAAATGAGGTTATCTTAAGGTTTCTGTCGCTCTGTTGTTCTCCTAATATGGTGCTATTTGCCCACTTTGACTTCCAAGTGATATTTTACAACTGTATCCTAGACACTATTTTTAGACTAGCCTACCACTCTTATTTATAGAAGCTGTTTGTTGTTTTGTTTTGATTTTCCTTTTCATTTAGCAAAATGCAAATGAAATATTTTTTTACAATATTTTCTCCAAGGACATTTTGTTTCCACTTAAGAATATTAACCTAGAAAATAACCCCAAGAACAATAGTATCTGAAATGCTGTTTAAAAATACAAGGTTTATTATTTCAGTATTTGTATTGATGAAATGATTGAATATAATTTAATTTTAGTTATTAGATTTAGTTATTGGTGATTGCATATTTTGAATTAATAACAAAATGACAGTGGTTTTTCTTGAGAGATGAATGTTTAAATAACAAAAACTACTGAATATTGAAGATAAACAGTATTTTTAAAAGACAGTATAGATGTAATGGTTAATGGGGTATAAATACCCCATTTTTTGGTATAAATAGTGTCTATGGCAGCAAAATGTTTTAATGCAACTGTGACACCAGATTCTATCTTTTGCATGGGTAAAATTGCTATGCTTTATGCTACATGCATTTTATCCTAATTAAAAAAAAAGAATCTATGCCATCATTCTGTGATGAAGATGCCTATAAAAAATTAGGTGTGTAGTCTTTATAGCCTTGTCTATTCATGGATTTTCTTTTTGAGAAGCCTTTGGATATTCCATAGTTGCTTTTCCTTTCAGTTGGGATAGTTATATCTTCCACCTCCACAGAAGGATTCTTAGAAGGAAATTGAAGAGAGTATTAAGAAGAATAAGGGCAGTGTAAAAAAATAACATATAAAAAAAAAAGGAGAAAACGGAAGTTTAAAAAGGTCAATGGTATGTTTTGGAAAAGATTTGCTATTTATTTGTTTAGGACAAAAAAAGTCTCAGAAATATTGAAAGCCATTTAGAACGAGCACTCAAACATGGGATATTTGACTAGGGACTTAACTAAATTGCTAAATAAAATTTTACTCATGAATATCAGCGGAGCTCTGTCTACACTACTTTTAACCACCACTGGTATAAACAGAGGCAGTGCAACCAGAACAATCTGATGCCAAGTCTCAGATTCTAGATGGAGTAATGAAGAGTGTGTGTTCAGTGGAAATTTGACTTCATGTAGCCCATAAATATGTTACTTTGCATGGCAAGAGAAAATCCAAGTTGCAAATAGAATAAAAGTTGTTTTGTTTGTTTGTTTGGTTGGTTGGTTTTTTGGCTGGCTGGCTGGCTGGCTGGCTGGCTGGCTGGCTGGCTGGCTGGTTGGTTGGTTGGTTGGTTGGTTTATTGGTTGGTTGGTTGGTTGGTTGGTTTTGAGACAAGGTTTCCTGTAAGCTAGACTGGCTTTAAACTCCCTGTATAGCAGAGGACAACATTGAAGTCCTGATTTTCCTACCACCTAACCAAGTGTTGGGATCACAGAAACATGTCACTGTCCAGTTTGTATGATGCTAGCAAGCAATCCCAGAGCTTTGAGCACAATAGAGAATCTCTCCACCATCTTCAGCATAGTTCCAGCCTTGGTTGATATTAAAACAGGAAGATTAGCTCTAGTCCAACCAGGTGAGCCCAGTGTAGACAGTGTGAGCTCTTAAGGTAGAACAGGAAGGCAGACTTGTGAGTCACATTCATACATGAGATGAAATGCAGCCATTGCAGGTGACTTTTAGCTACTAGGAATGGTCCTCACTTAAAAGCCTACAACTAGTGCTTCCAACTACAGGGAACAAAATCCTGTCAACCATCTAAACAGGCAAGGGAATGAATTCTCAACTATAGTCCCCACACGGGATGGCAAGCTTACTTATATTTTGATTGTAGTATATGCAGATTACATATGCCTTGTGACTGGAGCTTGGTCAGGTAGCCATGTGTCATTGTACTGCAGGCTGCAGAGTAAAGTCTAGCTGTGTGCTTGGGTGGGAAGTAGATGCTTTCTGGAACAACTAGTTACTCTCTGAAACATGATTCAAAAAAAAAAAACCCTATGCAAACATATTTTAAAAATCTTTAAGTACATTGTAGTTGTGTGTAATTATCAATGAATAGATCAACAAAATTAAAAATAAAAATCTTGGATGAATTAAACCAATAATTATTTTAAAACATTTGCCATCACCATGAATTAATAATACATTTAGAAAATTGATTTGCAATTTGTCACTACAAATTTGAGAACTTTCCTAATGATAATATGTGACTTGAGCAGATTGGGAGAAACAGTGCAAAAAAAAGGCACACATCTGTCCTTGAGAAAGACAGCAGGCAGCATATGAGTCATCTGGAAAGCCAGAGTCACAGTATAAATCACTGCACTTGGTTTATACGGTAAATCAAACCCAGGGGCTTATGTATACTAGACCAGCACTCTGCCAACTGAACTACATACCTAGTCCTATCAAGAGTCTTTTAGAATATATATCCTGAGGTATAGCAGCATGAAAGCTAAAACCTGGTCTAAGGACAGACTGCGAAATTTTAGTCTAGCAATATTTAACACAGAGAACAGGATTAGAGAAGTATACATTAGAACATATACATATGCATACACATATATGTGTATTACTATTTGATTAAAAAAACAGTCCATATTTTTGTGTAAAGCTTAAAAGAAAGCATTTTTAAAGTATATACAATTTGATCTAGGAATTAATTTTTAGGAACATCACCTAAAAAACAAATTTAGAAAGTATGCTGACCCCACTGCAGCATTGCATTGCTGAAGCAATCTCAATAGGAAGTAAATAAAATATATTACTTCTATTCAGTGGAACAGAACAAGCTCATTAAAAACAATATTGTAATGGTATAGGTGTTAACGTGAAAGTTATAATATGCATTATTGAGTGGGAAGCGGTTACAAAATAGTCCTTGTGGTTCCTTGTTGATAGGAATAGAAGTAGCATGGATTTCTGCATGTAATACGTGTGTAATAGGTGCCCACAGGACGCATTCCTGTAGTTGTTTTGGAAGATATTTATGTGGTTACTCTGACATGGAAACATAGGTGGCATTTCTCTTCCTTTTATTGAGTTTCTCTTTTCAAATATTAAAAAATATTATTACTTTAATAGAAAAATTATTATAAGAAGTAGAAAAAAATCACAGGTCAAGGAAAGGTTCTGAGTTCGAGTTCTGAAAGTAAAGACGTTTTGTTAACTTTAATGAATGATTTCTTTCTGTTAGCCTGAAATGCTCTGTTCTTTAGCCTCCAAGCTATCATCTCTGTTGCCCTCTTTCCTGTCAGCTCCTAGAACTGCGACTAACCACAAAAATCATCTCCTGACCCAGAGTCTCATCAGCAAGAGGTAACAATTGCAATCAGAGTATCCTAAACTACAGAAATCACGAAAATTCAATGTAGTCCATCGGAGAGTATTTCCCACACCTTGTTCATGTGGAATGGTCTATATTACTAATTGATGAGTTTGTGTAAATATGTGTAATACAAATCCTTCTTTCCAGTTTTGCTAAAGGGAAGAAAAAGAGCAGATACTCTTTTCCTCCTACAGGCTTTGGAAGATGTCACTCAATAAAATTAAACAGGATCTTTAGACTTCTGTGTTTTAGGGAACACAGATGATGCGTAAGCATAAAACCCAAGCCTGCGGTCATGAATTTAATACAGTCTAGATCAGTGACTCTCAACCTTCCTACTGCTGTGACCCTTTAATACAGTTCCTCATGATGCAGTGACCCCCAACCATAAAATTATTTTCATTGCTACTTCTTAAATGTAATTATGCCACTATCATAAATCATAATGTAAGTATCTGATATGTAGTATCCAATACTGCAACCCCTATGAACCACTGGTCTAGATAGACCATTTGCTTATTCAACATTTCATGCTGACTATCTTTATGGTCAAAGGCTATGTAAATGCATAATCTATGCAACAAATGGGATCGGTGAGTGTTGAGAGCCACTCTGCCCCATGTTTGGGGGCCAGAAATGTTGAGAACTGCACTACTCCACGTTTGGGGGCTAAAATGTCTCAGACCGTTCTGTTAATGTTGGAACCCGAATTGCCAAAAGCCTTGGGGACTAACTTGTTAGCCCTTACTGCCCCAAGCAGCTCCAGTCTGCGGGTTGGGGTTCAGCAAGAGAGAGAGTGAGGATGGACTCGAGGAATGGAGACCAGACAGAGTGTGATTCATTCCCATTTATTCTTCAGTCTCTCTTCTCTCCAAGTCCCAAGTCTTGAGTTCCTAGTCCCTAGTTCCTAGTCCCTAGTGCCTCCAAGTTCCAAGTTCTTTCTCCAAGTGCTAAGTGCCTAATGTCTAATAACTCTTCTTCCGAGTTCTCTAGTCCAAGTGTCTTCTTCTTCAATGCCCAATTCCTACTACAAGTTGTACTGCTAATGCCTAATGACTAACTCCAAGTTGTACTGTAAGTTGTACTCTCTAACCTAATTCCTAGTTCCAAGTTGTACTGAACTCTTCTGTCTGCCTCTTGCCTTTTATATGTCTTACTTCTAAGCCACACCTCTAAGTCACACCTTTAAGTCATGCCCTTAGGCCTTGTCTCTAAATCTGATCTCTAAGTCACACCCTTAAGTCTAAATCACAGCTTTAAGTCTCACACACCCAAGGGAAGATCCTGGGTATCTAAAGCAAGATGTTATCAGAGTGTGCTCAGCTGTTGTAGGCTATTGTAATCAAATCTCTTATCAGGGTATATGGCTCAAGATGGCTGCAAGGATGATATCCGCCTTCTGTCAGCTCCCCACAGGTGAGGATAGTATAAGTGGTGTGGGGCTGACCTGTTGAGAAGGTAAGGGCCAGCAAAATTAGGAAAGAAAGCACTTATGAAGCAGCTGGGGTGTGTGGAGCCATTGGTATGGATTCAACAATGTGATGATTTGGAGAAGAGAGGGAGATGTGAATTGTAGGTATTGAAGCTCTAATAAATATGATTGTATGCTGTCTTAGGATTTTACTGCTGTGAACAGACACCATGACCAAGGCAACTCTTATAAAGGACAACATTTAATGCGACTGGCTTACAGGTTCAGAGGTCTAGTCCATTATCATCAAGGCAGGAGCATGGCAGCACCCAGGCAGGCATAGTGCAGGAGGAACTGAGAGTTTTACATCTTCATCTGGAGGCTGCTAGGGGGATACTAGCTTCCAGGCAGCTAGGACTAGGGTATTAAAGCCCACACCCACAGTGATACTCCAATAAGGCCACACCTCCTAATCGTGCCACTCCCTGGGCCAAGGATAAACAAACCATCACATATGCATAGAAGGGAGGTAAATAAAGTATTGATAGAAGCTTTAAGCACAGGTGATTTCCTACTTATAGTGCAAGGATTCTGTAATATAGGGTTTATTAAGCACCTTCACTCTTTGATTCTCCAGAAAGTGGGTAAGCTAATCTTACCATTGAGTTTCAGTTGAGTTTCTCGAATTTTCCTTAGAGGGAAGAAGTTAAGTCTCAAGTGGGGGGCAGGACATTAAAAACAATTATGACAAAGTTAAAGAAAGAAATAATTGGGAATTTGTTTCATTCACACCAGTTTCCAGAAATGCCAATATGAAAATATGGTGGTTTGGATGAAAATGATAACCCCTCCCCCCCCCCCCCCCCCCCGTAATTACTGGAACTGCTTGGGAAGGATTAGGAGGTATGGCTTTGCTAGAATAGGTGTGGCTTTGTTGGAGGAGGCGTGTCATTGGAGGTGGGTTTTCAAAAGTCCAGGCTGGGCTCAGTTTCTCCCTCTTCTCTCTCAACCCCACTGGATCATAATGTAAAGCTCTGAGCTGTTGCTCTACTACCAGGCCTATCAGCTACCTACAGTGATGACCATGCACTAATCCTCTAAAACTGTAAGCAAGCCTTCAACTAAATGCTTTTGTTTGTAAAATTTGCCTCAGTCATGATGTCTCTTCACAGCAATAGAACAGTAACTAAAACGGAAGAAAACAATATTTACTAGCAGTACTGAAGTAATAGTATATGTTCCATTCATTTTCTCTTCCTCTTCTAGAGGAATCCTATAAAACAGATGCTAACATTCCCCCACATCCCAGGGTTAGTTGTTAGAAGTCGGACCGCAGTTCAGAACAGATCACTCCAGACCACACAGTTCCAAGGGGGAGGAGGTTTATTCAGGAGATAGGGCAAAGGTGGGGAGAAGAAGGTGGAAGGATAAGAAAGAAGAGAAGTAGAGGCCGGCCATGATCACGTGGAGAGAGAGGAAGGGGGTAGGGGACAAAGAGGCAAGAGGGTAGGAGAGAGGGAAAGAGAGTAAGAAATTAAGAGAAGCCCCTTTTATAATGGACCAGGCCTACCTGGCTGTTGACAGTAACTGTGGAGGTGGAGTTTAGACAGAATACTAACACCCAGAAGCCTGTAAGACACTGACTGAATTGTCCCAAACCATATGGTTAGTAAGTGTCACAGCTGAGATTTAAACCAAAGTCCAAAGTTTCAACTCCACATGTCAAAGTGCTCTCTACTTGTCTCTAACCAAAATGTTTGGGATTGAGAGGAAGAATGTAAGAATGAGGAACAAGAGAAGAAGCCACGGAGCACTGCATCCCAAAGACAGGATTCTAAACAGTAAAAACAACAGCATGTGAGTCTGAAGTCTGAAAGGGATTTGGGGATCATAGTGGGTGCTCACTGTGACTTAAAAACTATTTAGCAGTTAACTTGAAGTAAGGCACTAAAAATATCTCTGGTTTACTAGTACTCTGGTTCAGGGCTGTCACCACTAACTAGCAATTTCAAAACAATAACATAGCAAATCTCTATCGAGTGATCCATGGAGTGTATGCAAACACAAGTTACATATGGTTCAGCCTGCTAAAACTTGTCAGGTGCATTTTTGTATTTATAATTTTAGCGTGGCTTAACAGTACAAGCTGCTATTGCAGAGGACCCAGACTCAATTCCCAGAACCAACAGAGCAGCTCACAACTACTCCACTTTCTGAGGCTCCAAAGCCACAACTAAGCTTCACTTACAAATCTTGATAGATCCTACATGTTCTAAACTTAAGTTACTTAGCAAAGCAGTTAATGCAAGCAGTAATACAGACTTTATAATTTTTGCATCAAAATTTCTAAAACTATAAAATATGTGATGAATGTAACTAGAGTCTCACATTTCCAGAGCAATCCTAGCACTCAGAAAGTGAAGGCAGGAGGATCATGAATGCATGATTATTCTTGGCTAAATCCTGAGATTTGGGCTACCTTGAGATAAATGAAACCTTGCCTCAATAAAATAAAATCTTATTGTGCCCTTGGGTTTTTTGTCAACCTTTTTCTCATAGCCCTGTATCATTTATTTAAAAACAAACAAACAAACAAACAAAAAACCTATTTTTTATATAACACTATGTAAGGAGAATCAGTACTGGTAAAATAAAAATAAGTGAAAAATTAAGCCTTCAAAAACATACAAATATCAGCATCAAAATTATTCTCATTTGAATTATCCAGGCATTAACTCAGCTTTTCCCTTCACATTCCTTTTGTGAACCTGACTTGCCCAAGATTTTAACTAGCATGCAAATCCAATGCTTCAGCTGTTTTTACCACGCCTTAAATCTGATCATTTTGGAGTGTCTTCAAATGTGCCAGATGAGAAACTACTTAATTAGGATTTTAATTATTTTCTTGCCTTCTGATGGTATCTGGAAGTCGCTGGGAAGCCGCCTGCTTCTGCAGTTTCTCAGCTGCTAACACTGTTCCCCAAGGCAGTGTTTGTGGTAAATTCCCAGCTCCGGGAGCACCAGATAGAAGCAGGGCACCACAGAGCTGGGAGGAGCAGCAGCCTGGCCTGAACTCTATCATCTCAGCGGGACACAACTGCCTCCTTTCAGTAGGATGGATTTAGTGTATTTTGGCTTCAGAGTCCTGTTGTATCTTTTGAACTTATCTGCATTCCTGCAGTGACTGAGCTCCAAATAATAAAGCTGGTTGTTGAATAGTCCAGCTTTTAAGCAGAATCAGATGAAGGCACACGAGCCCCTCTGTGTGTGTGTGTGTGTGTGTGTGTGTGTGTGTGTGTAGTTCGTGTTTGTAAATTCTCTATTTGCAGCACACAGATTTTAAGGGCAAGACGATTAAGTTGATTCTTCAGTTTAAGATCTAACAACAAACTTAAAACCTCTGTTCGTTTTTTTTTTTTTTTTTTTTTGGGGGGGTGTCTCAGGGTTTTGCAGGTTTAGACATCTACTTTGTCAAATTGTTATTTTTAAGTAAAATTCACTCATGGATTACTAAGAAGCAGCTCGTGTTTGCGTAAAAATAAATAGAAAGTTAACCCTCTGTATTTGTTATGGTTGTGATTTACTCTGGAGCCTTGCTGTAACATTATCCACAGGCAGACAGACTTTGGTTTAAAGTCCACTTTAATTCTGCCCAGAGTCACTGCTGGGATTTCTCAAGGGTCTCTCTCCATTTCACTTCTGTGCAATCAAGCTTGATCCTGGAGGACAGCGGTAGTTGGCAGAACTCTAAAGCTAGCCCACCAACATTTCCTGTCCCGGCTATTCAATCAAATTCTAATCTACGCCTATTGTGTTTGTGTTGATACAAAATACTGATCTAACCACAAGATCCCTTTAAAGATTGATTTTTTTTATTTTATGTGTGTGTGTGTTTGTGTGTGTGTGTGTGTGTGTGTGTGTGTGTGTGTGTGTGTGTGTGTGGTCATTTGGGTGTACACATATGTGGGTCATGGTGCCCAGTAAGGGCTCGGAATCCCCTGGAGCTGGAATTGCAAGTGGCTGTGAGGCTCTAGGGACAATCCAGACAGGTAATTAGTTCTACAATTACAATGGACCAAAAACTGCCAACAACCTCAGTGAGCTCTGAGACACACACCCCTGACAGCCCAGACCAGAGTTCAGCATGGTTTGCACCTTGTTCAAGAGCCCAAAACAAACACCCGGCCAAGACTTCTGGGGCATCTAACATAAAGCACAGGCTAACAGGTGGCTGGTGTCTTCAACTAACAAGTTCGGGGGAATATGATAGGAAACCAAGATTAATTAATACTAGAGTGCCCCATTCAGATTGGCAGGTCTCTCTGCAAGCTGTCTTTATATAAGGACTGAAAGTTTTCCAGTTTTCCCTCAGCCCCGTGAGCCCACTCATTCCTGCTTCTTCTCTTGTTTGGTCTTTACTGCTCAATTTATCATCATCCTTGTTGCAGATAAAACCAGTAAAAATATATATATATATATATATATATATATATATATATATATATATATATATGGCTGGAGATGTGGTTCAGTGATCAAGTACTTTCTTAGAATGTGTAAAGGTCCTGGATTCAATTGTCAGGGTCATTAACACAAACAGAGAGAAAAAGAGGTAGAGACAGGGGAGTCGGGTACACCAATGAAGGACAGTATTTGTGTTTTCTCTAAAGTATAGGCTACACTCACCAACTCATATGGTCATAGATGGTTCCCAGACTCAATATTTATTAATTCTCTTCACTCTTTTGATTTAATAGTAGATAAAGTCTTCATTTGGTGTTAATACGATTTAACATATAACTAACATAGGCAAATTTCACTTTTTAGAGCAAGCCTCAAGAGCAGCCCTATCTACCCTCTATAGATAATTACAGTATCTAGTAGGATTTTATTATGCATGTATATTAATATATGTGTATGTACATTTTATTTTACTTTGATATCTGGCAAAGAATATTGACTTAACTGGTCTTATTTACAATATAAAGTTTCCTTTAAAATATTTTTAAATCAAAGTTTTATTTATGTAGGTAACTGCAGCCATATGCATGTGGAGAGGAGAGGATATCCTGTCAGTTCTCTCCTTCTGCCATTAGAATCTAGAGATCCACTTCAAGGCACCCAGCTTGGCAGCAAGTACCCTTTACCTGCTGAGCCAATCCTAAAGTGTTTTGTCTAAGAAGTGATTTTGTTGAGTCTAAGCTGCCCATCCACCATCTTGATATCTTTGGAATCAAGGTACAGCCTGTAATCTTTTGGCTTCTGCTGCCTTTGGCTGTCCTCTTGCCCCATGGAGCAGTGCAAGCAGCCATATGGTATGTACTCAGCCACTGACCTGGCCAACCCCACTCCACAGCCCAATATATGCAGGCTTTTTGTCACATTCCTCTCTCTCTCTGAAACCAAACCTAGGGGACATTGAGCTCAAAAATTCAAGAGATTTTAACACTGAACAAAGCTGCTGCAAGACAAAGGGGACTCATGCGGCGATGACTGCACAGCTTTAATGCTCATCACCCAGGGACACGAAGCCATAAAGACGCTTTTCTTACATGGGATGGGGAATGGTGGAGAAAGTATTACAGGTGGCAGATATCTAAACAAGTCCTTTCAACAGCTGAAAAAATAAAACGTCTAAGCTAAGAAGGCATCGTGGAGCAATTCAGTTGGCAATTTTTTCCCCGAATGTTAGCTAAGTGCACTTCTTTTCCTCTGTCTGTATTTCTTCTTTCTATCTCTCATTGGGAATAGACAGTAGAGTATATGAAAACAGAAAATACAGTTAAGTTTAAGCAAAAGGTTATTTGATTAATGGATAGTACAAGGCATAACTTTATGATGTTGGACACAACATCATAATGTTAAAACTTGTCTGTGGTTCAGAAGGTCACGTTCAGCCTCTGGCTGCTGGAGTGTCACCTAAACTGCTATGTCTTGAGCTGGACTTGAAGCCAGTGACTCAGCTCGCCTCCAGCTCACCTCTGTATGTTCTTTTCCTTCTTCTTCCTTTAGCCACATCTTTACATTCACACCTTCTTCATGCACTGATTCTGAGTCATTGTCAGCGGCTGAGCTTTGTGGAGAGAAGGCTCTTGCACACAGCTTTGCTAGGTGACCCTGTGGAAGGACACATGCGTGCTTCCTACTGCTACAGTCTTCATGGAAGAGCAAAGCTGGAAGAGCAACTGGGGGTAGAAGTTGTGGCCCACAGAGCCCAACAGGGTGCAATGGGAACTCCTTAGAGCACCCAGATCTCACCCACTTGTGATGGTTGGTGGACTTGTGGGAGGGTGACACTCCATACCTACCTAATGGCAGTTGCTGAACACAAGGAACACTTTGGGGACATTTCCACAGATAAGGGAGTTCAGAGAGAGTGAGCCCCCTGCAGAGCATCTCATCTTGGAGATGGACTTGGCCAGATGGAGAGCACCTGGTGGAGCATAGCACTCTGTGTAATATATTATGAAAGGCCGATCTATTTAATTTTTACCTAAATTGAAAGCAATTTGCCAGAAATATAGCTACATTATATTATACAATATGAAGTCACAACCACAAGCACATATGAACAGTGGTTCCCAAACTCACTCACGTAGGCGACACCTGGAAGTCATGATATTCTTCTCGAAGTACCATAAATATTTATATATTTTAATAACAAGTCAACTGAGAACTGTTCTATTTAAAGCTATGCCTGTGTGTGTATAATATAAAATCACTACCATGAACACATATGTCCTCACAACTGAAAAGTTCAGCTGTTTCCAAGTATTGTAAATGAGTACCATTTACTATTTGTTCATATGTGCTTTTCCACTGCTGACCTGACCAGCTATAAAATGAGGAAGACAATTAAGAAAAATGTATGTGTAGAAGCTTTAAATTCAGGGGGTAAATGCCTGCTCATTTTCTCCTTCTCCTTCTCCTTCTCCTTCTCCTTCTCCTTCTCCTTCTCCTTCTCCTTCTCCTTCTCCTTCTCCTTCTCCTTCTCCTTCTCCTTCTCCTTCTCCTTCTCCTTCTCTTCTTCCTCCTCTTCCTCCTCTTCCTCCTCCTCTTCTTCCTCCTCCCCTTGTTCCTTCTCCCGGTCTTTCTTCTCTTACTCCTTCTCTTCCTTTTGTGCTTCTTCTCTCATTCCCCTTTCACCCTCCCTTGGAAGAAGCAAGACGAATTTCCAAAATCCCCAATCATACTAGTAAACTGGTCCTATTGTACAGAATCCTTCTCTGAAAAGCACCAGTGTAGAGCAATCCCCTAATGTACTATTCAAGATGCTGGCCTAGAAAGACCATGATTTGCCTGAGGTTTCAGAAATAACTCATGATCGAGTCATATCTCACCCTCTGATTCTGTGCCTTTTACAAACCAGCTTTTATTTAAATTTAACCTGTCTTTGAAAACCAGGTGTTTTCTTTCAAATAGAGGCTGGAGGAGGTTGTAGAAAAGAGGATATACAGCATACCTGAACAGGCTTTGTTAGTCCTAGATCCTCAAACTAAACCTTATTAAGACCTAATATCTGGCCTCTTAAGTAAAGGTTTGCCCATCTTTGCCCTATATTGGACAGTATTTCCATCAGAAAGGCAAACACATTTTATTTCATGCTTCAAGTTTGTTTATTTGAGAAGAGAGTTCTTGTGTCAGGGTCATGCAAGAGTTAATTTTATGTCAATTTGACTAGATATTTAGATATGTCCATGGGGATGTCTCTGGAAAATATTAGCATATGAATCACTAGACTAAATAAGTCAGATGAGCCTTTCCAGTGTAATGGATATTGCCTTTGCAATTGAGGACCTTGAAAATAATAAGGTGAGTGAGGGAAGGGTTCACAAGTTCTAGTCTTGACTCCTTGAAATGGACCATCTATCTTCTGCCTGTGATGCTCTTGGCTCTCAAGCCTTCAGACTTGGACTAAATCTATCAGCTCCTCTTCTCTTGGGCCTTTTAACTAAACCATCATCCATCTTGGGTCTCCAAATTGCAAAAATAGATCCCTGAATTTTTTTTGTCTTCATAATGGTATGAGCCAAAAATAAACAGATGAGAGACAGATCAATCCATTAATAAGTAGGTTTGTAGGTAGGTGGTAGGTAAATGATAGATAGATAGATAGATAGATAGATAGATAGATAGATAGACAAATAGATAGTCTTCTTTAGTTTTGTTTCTTTGACTAATACACAATGGTCTAGAATTGCTTTCAGTTAGCAACCTTTACATGTGCAGGAGGATTGCCTTTTGCATACTTACTGTGGTTATCAATGATGGTTTAGATCATCAGGAAAGAATGCAATATTATTTGCAGACTATATTTTGCATAAGTCTATGCCTTGCACATTTCTTAAAGCCTTCCTTAACTGTGGTCACCAGGTGGTGACATGCATTCTCATGCTGGTGTCAGTCGCTACTTGAAAAAAGAAATCATGTTCCTTAATTGTACAAGGTCACACGTGTCAAACGATTACCCTTACTTTGCATCATTTTCCAGTTTGCTTCTACTACCTTATAGCAAGTTGCTGAATCTTTCTATAGCTTCCTCTTCTAAAACACAGGAGTAACTATAAGGTCTGCTTCATAGAATGAATTGATCAGCCTACAGCTCTGATCCAAGGTCTGGTAAAGAGAACTATACTGTCTCCGTCAACCACCACTGCTGCTGCATACGATCTCCCCTCTACAGATGAGGAGACTGAGGCTAAGGACTTTATGTAAGGCCACGTGAATGACATTGTTAAATGACACGAGTTACAATTCTTGACAGAATCGGAATTGGAACCAAGCACTCACCACACTTCTTTGTCCCTGGGTGGAGAAGTTAAAGGTGATTTTTAAGTTTTCTTCTTTGTCCTTGTCTTAGAGTTTCCATTGCTGTGAAGAAACACCAATACCAAGGCAACTCTTATAGAGGTTAGCATTTAGCTGGGGCTGCCTTCTAGTCTCAGAGTTTTAGGCCATTATCATCATGATGGGAAGCATGGAAGCATCCAGACCCTGGATCCAGACAATGGAAAATGATGACAGACATGATGCTTGAAGTGCCAAGAATTCTATATCTTTATCTAAAGGCTGCCAGGAAGGGACTCGAATTCCACACTGGGTGGAGCTTGAGCATAGAGACCTCAAATCCCATCCCCACAGTGACATACTTCCTCCAACAAGGCCACACCTAATAGTGCCACTCCCCGTGGGCCAGGATTCAAACACATGAGTTTATGGCAGCCATTCCTCATCAAACCACTGCAGTTCTTTTCCCTCTAACCTTAAATAACGGGCATGTATGACATCAACAATCAGAAAATATTAAATTGTATGACATTACCTTAAAAACAATACAGAAGTTGTCACACACAAATGTCTCCTTTACATTTAGAGCGCCAGGCATTACCATGGAACTGCTGTCCCCTTTGCCTTCTGTGTACTGTGTCTCCTGACTACTGACATCCCAGATCTTTACCTCCAACTGCACTTCATTTCCCCTACAGTAAACAACGAGCCTCTCTACTGCTTAAAATGTATAGAACGCCATCAGGAAGCGTTGTCTTGATTCTCAAGGCAGTTTTTGCACATTATATTATTATTCCTATTATTATGCACACTTCAACTATGATATCAGGCTTTTAGGAATTTAAGGTCATTTAATGAGCAAGGAGCCAAATCCAGAGTCATCATGTCCAAATGCTCATCCAGAGTCATGTCCAAATGCTCAGACCCCAACTGTCTTCTTGTGTAGTTGTCCTGTCTTCTGCATGTTTTGCTCTTCCTGTCTCCCACGCACTTGACCTGTGCCGCATCCACACTGATGATCTGACCTATGAACCCTTGGTTTCTCTAGCATGATTTCACATTGCTGCTGTTCACATTTCTCTCATGTTTGATAGGGCCCCACATTATATGCACAGCTCGTCTTAAGTATGTCAAATAGAAGCTTTTCTTAGTCAAATATTGTTCTTTCCTGGGACAACATTAAGTAGTCTTCAGGGATTAGCCATTATAAACAATTTTCTTTGCTTTCTTTCTATTTTTAAATGTTTATTTTTTAATTAATCAGTTAATTAATTTAACTAGAAGCACTATGAAAATGGATGGACATTTAACACACATAAAATACAATTGTTTTGCTACCTGAATATAAATATACCCTGGATGAGTAGCCAGGCAGCCAACAAAAACAGGAAACTGGCTCTTTATGCTTTGGTGTGAATTTTATAGGAGGAATATTCTGAGCACATGATCACTGATATAATAATAATAATAATAAAAGGCAGCATTATGCTTTCCACCCCTAGGAGTCACACCTAGATTATAATAGATCGGGCAAGCAAAAGCTTATATGAAGTGATGTTCATTGTTGTTATTTAGAATAGCTAAAATTATAACAACTCATATGCAAAATAAAGTGCTATTAAACAAAAGATGACATTTCGTGTGATAGAACACTGAGCAGCCATTAATATCATGCTATAGGAGACAATTTAATAGCATGGGATTTTTCATCATTTGTTATTAAATTAAAAAGAAGCTTACAGAACAATATTTGAAGTGTGTTCCCAATTTTATTTTGTTTCTATGAACACAGAAAATAGATTGGATAAATAAACACTAAAAGGTTAACTCTGTGGTTTCTAAAAGATGATATTATGAATAATTTAGATTACTTATTTGTGCCTTTTTATCTTACCATTTTTATAATAAGCACTACTTTACAATCAAAAAAAGACACGCATCACAAGAAAAACAGTGCAGACATGAGAAAAGGCTCTTACATCCTAAGATTAATTTAAAGAAGACAAGTTTCTTTAGAGTACTTCTGAAAACAATATCCCCTGTACATATTCACAAGGCCCCGACTTTCTGACGCTGTAGCAGACTCACACAGCTGACTAAAATGCACAAGGAAAGGTGAAGCTGTGGCCTTCAACGTTCAAGTTCATTTTATTAGTTTATTTTCATTTAAGACATTCACAATTATGGTATAAAACTCTGCCTTTTAGAAGAACTTTAAAAAACAGAGAAGTTACCAGTCAGACTTGCTGAACAGATTTTTTTTTTTTTTTTTTTTTTTTTTTTTTTTTTGGTCAATTGTTATTCTGCATTTCTCACCAATCACCTGTCTTCTGTGTTACATAGGCTATGGTTCCCAGGGGCTGTGGGACACAAGGGTGTATTACAAACAGTATTACAGTACTGTTTTAGAAAAGTCACCTAGTTTGTAATTTATTAAAATAAGTTCTGTTATATTTTTCATGTGGTAAATTTAATTTGATGCCTATCTACACCTTGTTTCTCTTTTGTCTGTGACTCTTTCCAGACCCTCCAGCCTGAGCGCTGACTATGTTTTATTAATTGTGCACGAGTGTAGTCATCATTTGAATACAAATCAAAAGTATTCTCATCCTTCCATTAGCATTATTCTTCTAATCCTTCTTATGTATCATCTGCTGACTCCCTCTTCTAGCTCATTAATAATGTGACTAAACAAGGTGAGCTTCTGTCCCTGCCGTACCACCAGAAACTGCCTATAGCTAATAGATTACCATTCATCATGACTGGTTCCTGCATGGAGCCAATTTTTAATACCTGTGACAAAAAGTCTCCTTCTAGCCAACTTAAATCTGTTGCATAGGTAGTTTTGTGAGACACCATATATGATTTTTTTTAACATTTTGTATCTAAAGTCTAATGCCCCATCTCCTCCCCAGACTTCTGAGTCCTGCCCTTTCTGAGTTCTTTTTTTTTTTTCTGTCATCACAAGTCACCTAACTAAATAAGACATTTTCTTCAGCTGTTTGTTTGTTTGTTTGTTGTTTTGGCTCCTGCTTTTAGTCACTGAATCCCGTCTTCCTGTCTCTCTCCCTTAAAGAAATTTTACTACTGCTAGTTACCCTATGGTGTGGTTCTCAATGTGTGGGTTGAGACCCCTTTGAGAAAGTTCAGAGCTTAAGGAAGGTTGAAAACCACTGCTGTGTGGTATCCTGCCTCCCTCCCTTCACCTGAAATATCCAAGACAATTTCTTATCTTCCTAACTTCTTCCATGAGGCCTTCCAAAATTATCTACCATTTTCAGCTACAGCCACATGTTCATGCCCTCTGCCTCAGAACTAAACAGCCGCCCGTATAATCCCAAAGCTCCAGGCGTGGTTATAAACTCGTTAAACCCAGCAGCTGCATAGGATCCAGAATAACTAGGGATGCCCACCCAGCTTCTTCACATCTGACTCTGTTCTCACCCACATACTTTAAGCCAAGACACTGTGAGATCCAGTGCAGCAACCATGACAACTGTTTCACTACCTGTCACTATTTGCTCCTTGTTCCCCTCCATGCCAATGGCATCAAGAGTTAGATCTGAGACTAATAAAAGTCACATTCCTAAGAAAAATGGTCCTGCTCCCTTTAATTTCCCTGACTTTATCTAACAATTTAGGTTCTGAGTTCAAAGGCTTTCCCTCCTGTGTAACTGAAAGCAACATTCTGATCAAACAATCAATTAGTATGTGGGTTAACTTTTTAATTGACCCCTAAATTTGTGTCCAACATTGCACTATAAGTGCTATAGAAGGATTTTCTTTTTTTTTAAATAAACAAAGTATCTTTTTTTATTTTATATTTTATTTACATTTCAGATGCCATCCCCTTTCCCCATTTACCCTCCCTAGAAAACCCCTATCCCATGCCCCTTTTCCTTTTTGCATTTATACACTTTTTAAAAAAATGTTAATCAAGGGCTTTATAAGTTTGGTAATGCTCAATCAGAGGTGTAACCCACTACCCAACCTAGGTATATCAACTATCTTTGACTGGTGGAGACACGTAAATATCTGCCTCCCTGTCTCCCTCCTCTTTCTCTCTCTCATCGCCTAGCTTCTCCTCTCCTTCTTCTCCTCCTCTCCTTACTCCTTCTCTTCCTCTCAGTACTCCTCCCACCTTAGCTCCTCCTACATATCACCCTTCTTGTTAAAATAAAACTTTTCTCTCTAAATACAATTAGAGCATAATTATGCCAATTTGTACCAGTGAGGTACACGATAGTCCTAATACCCAGTCCATCATTTTGTTGACTAACCAGAACCTCTGTCATCTATCCTAACTAAAACACTTAGTTCTGAACCTGGCTTTTTCCTTGGCTTTAGAATGAATGTCAGCTGAAAACCATCCACTCAAATCTTTTCTCTCAAGGTAAATAGCCAGGATTGGCTATGAGACTATAAGTTTTCAACCCCGTCAGAAATCCAGAATGACTGAGTTAACTATAAATGTGTTACATTTACACAATGGAATATTACTCAGCTATTAAAAATAATGAATTCGAGAAATTCTTAGGTAAATGGATGGAACTAGAAAATATCATCCTGAGTGAGGTAACCCAATCACAAAAGAACACACATGGTATTTACTCACTCATAAGCGGAGATTAGCCCAAAAGTTTGAAACAACAAAGATTCAACTAACAGACCACATGAAGCTCATGAAGAAGGAAGAACAAGTGTGGATGCCTAGGTCTTTCTTAGAAGGAGTAACTAAACACCCAAAGGAGCAAATATGGAGACAAAGTGTGGGATAGAAAGATTTTCAAACTGCATTGAAACCCATAAGGAGATCAATTGAGTGTCATAAAATCAATTTGGTAGGTAACAACTAACATTTTAAAAGCACATCAGATCATATGATATGTGTATTCCTGGATCTAAATGTCATTTGTATTTTTTAAAGGCTGGGTCTCAGTTTAAAAAAAAAAAAAAAAAAAAAAAAAAAAAAAAAAAAAAAGAACAATATTCTAGACAACATAAAAGAATACATGCTTATTTCCTTTGTGTGCAGATGTATAAAACTTATGCACAGGAAAGCAAATGATTCTGTATTCATCTAACTCAGCTCTGGTTTACAGGCAGATTTGCATGTGGGTTTGAAGGATCAAGGATCTTTGATAGGTAACGTGGTACTGTGGCTGGGACTACTGTGGTACTGTGGCTGGGACTACTGTAAGTAACTTGACTAGGAATTCTGTGTGAAGACAATTTTATTTAAAAAAAAAAAAAACTTATCTGGTAACTAATGATTGAATGGAGTGAATATACATAAAGATTCCAAAACAAGATTTGCTAAAACTGATTACAGGGGGAAGCGATGTCTGTGATCTACTGTAATGAAACTCCAGAACTGCAGAGACTGCAGCTCCAACTGGCCCACCTACCCATGCACACATCTCAGCCTTGATGGATGCCTCCTTTCCTCAAACAGCCCTTCTGTAATTTCCCATAGTTTCTTTAATGGAATGCCACTAGTAGCATGTAGTACCACCACTGACCGTTATTACCTCTTTGTCCTCTACAGGATTGTCACAGTACAGTGACATCATTTGATAGTATCTTGACTTTTTCTTTTCTATCGCTGGGTCTAGAACAGGTCCAGATACAGGGCCTGCCTATATTCCATAATGCTCACTGAACAAATAGCATCCAATATATCTCTAGATTGTCTGGCTGCTACAAATTGTTTTCTATTTTGAAGTAGCATTAGGGAGATTGAAGTTTGGGTAACAAAGGATTTTAACTTTTGCTGACATATATTTCCTAGAAAATGTATAAATAGACATCTTATTTAAAATAAGTAATAAGGTTTCGCTTCAGAGGAATACGCTTGGGCTTTGTCCTCTCACCTCTTGGACACATACCTTTTCCTACCTCTAAAGCCCCTCTTCATTTTCAACATGAGCGGTATGAAACTCTAGCAAAAGCATCACTAGGTCCTCACCTTTCCCGAGGAGGATGGACAGATGTGAGCTGATGAATAAGCTACGAACAATGAAATGAACACGATCCTGCACACCTGAAAGAACAGTCCTTTAAATGATTTAAGCTAATCATTTAATAGAGTGATAATCAAGATAACTTACATTCATTTTAGATTTTCAGAGTTCATTTCCTTTTGAGCTCTTTGGCGGTCAAAAACACTTGTGAGCAGTGGGTAGAAACTCCTAGTAAATGTGCATTGTGCCAATCAGGCCTGACTTTCAAAGTAATTTCTGGGAAGGCCCCAAACCAACCGTGGGTGTTGGAACAGGGACCTCTGCTTTCTGCTGTGTGTGGAAATGTTCACCAACATCAAATTACTTGATCTACAGAAACTTCCTATGGCTAGGCCAAGCTAGTAATCACCACCACAAACAGGCATTTTAAGTGATTTAATGTGATTTCTGCCCTATCACACAGTTGGTAGCAGAACACAGACTAGATTTCAGGTTTATAACTCTATATTTCCCCTCAAATATGTTTTATTCACATTCAAGCAATAAATAAAGCTTTTATAAAGTACCCACAGAGCCGAATTTTGCAAGGTTTTCATGGGTGTATTTTATAATAGGACAATAATGAAGAGGTCAGAATTCTACATCTTTCTCCATTTCCTTCTTGATGTTGATTCTGGGGCACTGACTGCTCTCCAAGAGCCTGCCAGCTTGGCAAGCTAAAGCAGGAGAGAAAACTGCAGGTCCACCACATGGCAGGCCAGCATCCTCTCTCCAGGCCAACAGACCATTCTACTAATGGGCTTTTGTATTTCATAATTAAATAAAGAAGTCATGTAATGTATGTTTATCTCTTTACTTGATGGAATTTTGGTCTCTTGAGCTACCTAAGGTATGTGTGTCATAAATAAAATTCTAAATATATTTTAAAAGCATATAGCATATGTTTGAAGTAGAAGGAGAATTCCCTTTTAGAGAAAAAAAAAAAGACGTGGGAAAATGAAGGGAAAATTTAAGGAATTTGTGTGTTGTTGTTGTTTTTCAAAAGAGAAATAAAACCCTGATGGTTTCTTCTCCCTTGGTTTCTGTTTTGACAGTTATGAGTGTGACAGCCAGTATCCCCGCATCATTATGACTGATAATTGTTTATGGAGTAAACAGAAAGCACCATCCCAGGATGCTCTCCTTCAGAACATCTCTGTCTCTGGAGCCAGTTACCACATTATGATTATGACAACAAATGAATTGATGACAGCATCTGCTTAATGTGGCGTCTGTCCATGTGTCACAACTGCACTGTCCTTAACTGAGACTTTTTATTTGATGTAGTGTAGTTTCTTCATTTCCTAGTCACCAAATTGAGCTTAATCTAATCAACACCGACTGAAAAGCTGTCAATTTAACAGCTCCTCACCTTCTTATCTTTAGTGCTTAAAGAACAAATAAACCAAATATTGTCTTCATCTAAGTGGTTGGATTTTCTGATGCCACATTAATATTTTAAGACTTTTTCTGCTGTTTGTTAAAAACTAAGAGCCTTATGGAGTTTCTAAAGTTCCTAGAAAATGCAAAATAAATATTAGCTGATACTTGTGATGTACATTTTTATGCAAATGGAAGAAGCCAGTCAGTAAAATTATAAACTCTTTTGTAAGTTCTTGAATGACTTCAGAATATGTTTACTATGTCAGTCAGTTAATATTATGTTCTCTATGAATTACAAATAATCTTAATCCTACAGTTGAAAGATAAATAATTCAACAAGAACCCACTTTCCACCTTTTACCTCTAATAATAATAATTGTGTTTTAGTAATGAACTAGAGATGATTTTCCTATGACAGGAGAAAACATCATTGACCTTTCATAATAAAAATTTGTGAAATGCTCTAAAACAAAGAAAATTAGGTTTGTCTGCCCTCTGACATTCAGATGCCAAACAGACTCCCAGATTAATTCTACTTACAATTCGAACAGTTTTCAGGTTCCATATTTGTATCTACGTGTGATGTTAGCAGTGTAAGATCGGTGCATCATCTAGTTATTGATATTCAAGTACCATTTGCGAAACAATCTATAGTTCAAGCATAGTAGACGTATTATTACACTCACTTATTTTTAATATGTAATCATATACACGGACATCACAAAACCCAATATCCCCACCCACACCGATGGTCAATAAAAACTAATTATGTGTATAGAAACCCATTCTATAGCTACTCTGTCTTCCACAAGAGCTTCAGAATTTAAGTGTATGGCCAATGTTGCCCTCTAGTGGTTAGCATACCCAGGTGAGTCAGAGTACCGGAGATTCCCCTCCTGAATTGTTTATGAGACAGATATTTTTTGACAGGGTGACAAACTTGTAAGTTGGTAACAGAAACCTTAATAACGCATATGAGATATAATTTGAGTAGAAAAACTGGCTTCATCATTATAACATCATATTTGGTTGTCTTTTCTACTAAGGCTATACTCAGTGCAAAGATTAGCTGGACTGAATTGATGTTAGGTTAAAAAGAAATTTTTGAGGAATGTTCTGAGAGTTATAAATAAAATTTTATTGTTTTAATATTGATATTCCCCATGTAATTTGTTAATTCACATTTTCATAGCATGAAAGCACATTGCTGAACTGCAATCTTCATCCCCTGTGTGTTCTTATTGAGGAAGAATGTTCTGCCTTCCTTCTTGCCCTTTCTTACCAGTGGCCAGTGATTAGCATGGGCTCCAGTGCCATCACTTCTCTCTGCATCATTCCCAGAGAGGCGTTAACTCTATGTTTCTGGTTCAAGGATAAGTATCCATATACCCTAAGATAGAAATGGAGCTCTTGCCTTCATGGTGACGTTCTTCTCTTGCTAGAATACTCTACCACAAGGGTTCTTAACCTGTGGGTCGTGACCCCTTTGGGTGCCCAGTGACCCTTTCACAAGGGTCACCTAAGACCCATTGGAAAACACAGATATTTGCACTATAATTCATAACAGTAGCAACATTATAGCTATGAAGTAGCAACAAAAGTATTTTTATGGTTGGGGGTCACTACAACATGAGGAACCATAGTCAAGGGTCACAGCATTAGGAAGGTGAGAGCCACTGCACCAGCATTTCCCCCACCCCCTTCTCCGTATTGTCTATTCATCATCTCACACAAAGACACGAGGGATAGTGCAGCTTCAATGAACTCAGTTTATCTACCTGCCACTGCATTGTAGGAAGCTAAGTTGTATGCATGCTTCACTGTTTAGCATTTGCCTTCTGAAGTCAAGATGAAACTAAAGTTATTCACTATTCAAAACTTAAAAGGTGAAAGGCGGCTAAAGCCTTGTCATTAATAAAGCTGAGAGTAGTAGCACATGTACAGGCTCCAATACTATTAACAACATTGGCAAGAAGTTGGCATGGAGATATGCCCTGGCAAGTATTTTGTGCCCTCCAGCTGCACTAGCCATAACTCAGGAGAATCTAATTTACATTACTCAGCATTAGACCTGGAAAGACCTAGCTCATCCATCAATGGTCCAGACACCAGCAGCATTTGAGGTGTAATTTGAAGTTGATGAACATTTGCTGTCTAGGAGATAAGGCTATTTTCTCTCTATACAAAAGAATTTGCACCTGTCTATGACAGTCAGAGCCAATTATGGGTAAAACTCTAATTTGTTTATGGTCTAGACTCCTAAAACAATAATTCCCGGCTGGATTACTTTTCATCCTCAACAGGGAGAGACTCCCTGGCCATCAAGAGGCCTCCTGGAGGTCACTACATATGTATCCAGCACCATAGATTTACACTTGTGTCTTCTATGCCTCATTTCTTAGTCTTGTCCTACCTTGAATATTCTCCTAGCTAACCATCACCTACAAAACAACGTGCTTCGTTTTTCATTGTTTCTCTTACCACTGGGCGATAAATAATGGTGATAAGTTAATAAAATAAAATATATTCAGTATTACTGGAGTCACTTTTAAAAAGCACATAGTTCTCTTTGTATAAACACACCATAGTGGGATACAATCTTTAAAGAAATTTTTACTTAAAAGTAGCTGTCAATGATAAAATTTCAAGCGAAACTTCGTGGAATAGATATTTCCCAAGAAGTAAGTGTCTTAGATTTTTTAAATCACACCTACCTTTACACTACTCAATCTTTGTTTAAAGAACTATACCCCTTATAGAGCTAGCCATTCATGAAATACTCTCCCTAAACCGGAGGTGTTTAAGTCTACGGACTTAAGTGATCAAAATCCAGGTGTTATATCACTACCTATCCAGAAAGACTTAAATTTTTATGTCAGATTATTACTAATAACCCAGAATTACTACTTTCTAATAATTTCCAGAAAGAATGTGAGAACGCTTGAATCTTCCACACACTAGAGTGCAGGCTGGTGCAGCCACTTTGACTGGGCAGAAGAACTTAAAGTATAATCCACCCAGCGTTTCCACTCTCAGGCAGACACCTAACACAAATACCTGTGCTCAGGCAGAAGTCCATCTAGAATGTTCAGAACAACACTGTTTGCAAAAATCAAAAAGGAAGATAGTGTGGTGGCCTGTACAATTCAGCAAGTGTTATACATTCAGGCAGTGAAATCCTACATACAGCCAGAACAGATGAACTAAAGTGCCACATAATAAGTTGGATATATATCAAAAGGCTTAGAAGTGTAATCTCAAAATAATGAGTTTAATTTCTTGTCATTCTTAAGTTTTATCATTGTATCTATAAACAATTATTGATCTATTCATCAAATTTACCAAATTTTGTGGTTAGTCATGTAATATTCTACTTTAGAGCCATGAAAGTGTAGTTGCTGTAATTATCATCCTCATAGCATAGTGGGTGGCATTGTGAATATTAACGTCAATAACTCTATCAACTAAGACGCTTTCTTAAATATTTTCAAATCAATTCTCCATTTGCATATGCAAAGTATTTATGAAATAGTCACATATTAGTATTCACATATGTTGTTCTTATGTCAGAACAGAGAAAACATATAGAAGAAACAAACATTGTTCCTGGGTCATAGCTACTAACAGCCAAACTGGTGCTATCAAGCATCTTGCCAAAAACCATTAAAAGGGAATCCTGTCTGCTGATCCCTGAGTTGTCAATGGGAGTTAAGAAAATGAAGAGTAACCATGACAGACACAGACTGCAGCCAGTAGATCAGGTGCTAAAACAAGACTGGATTCTGTCCTTGCACCTAAAGCAGCCTTAACACTTCATACTCCCTAATGCGTTTATCCATGTTATTCTGCACAGAAATAAACGCAGTTGCAGTTCAAGGATACATCTGCTTGAAGATTACTGAATTATACAGGCCTGGCCTGAGAATAAGTCTTTTTCTTTTTATATGAACACATTGAAGAGAGACTGCTTTTCCACTTGGCTGCATCCCCTGCATCTTCTCTGCATTGCTGATCCCTCAGTACCAGATGCTCCATCCAGCCACTCAGAGACATTAACACAAACTGTCAGATTCAGGTTGGGGAGGGAGAAGTAGGGTGGGGCTTGAGTCTTACATTTCAGATCCTGCAGGTCTATGGCTATTTTGAGTAGCAAGATTCTAGATAAGGAGAAGAATCACTTTCCTCTTTGTTGTAGGGTGCATACCTAGGTAGAGTTCAAAAGGGGAATCACAAACACAAAGCCTTGCAAGCAGAACACTTTGAAGTCAGGTGGCTTCATGGGATGAATGAGGACAGGGAGGGGAATGGGGGGACGGATAATTGTTAGGACAATTTCTGCCAAACCTAACAAACTCATCATGGTGTTGGGATGAGCTTCTGGAATAAAAGTGTTCACAGTGACAGAGCATGTATTAAAGTGGTTTCTGCATGTTGTACAGATGCCGGGCCCAGAGATTAAAGGGTAGATAGGGAAACTAAAAGGATATACAGGACTTGCATAATGAGGAAGATTTACTGCTACTGTATCCCAGACTAAATCAATATCTGGCATACTAATCGAGCCAGATATCCAGAGAACATGATCGTGCGTCACTTCTTCACTGTAATGGATTTTCTTGCCATTGAGTAACTTGAGCCTACAGATTGTATTTTAAAAGTTCTCCAAGACAAAACTCTGTTTAAGAAGATAATGTGTTTGTTGAAAACTATGATACCTGAAGCCCAAAGCCACTTATTTTTTTCAGGTAATTAAATGGCTCTTAAAAAAAAATTATTTCTTATTGGTTACCTTAAAGAAGCATGCTAGAGTATAATACATAGGATTTGACTCCGAGGAGTCAGACCTATGCCAAGGCTAATGTGTTCGGGTAGCCATTTGGAAAGGAAATGAAAAGACATTAGTTCATGATCAAGTAAGGCATAGGGGACCCGAAGGAACCCTGATGAAGTGGTGGGTAGTCAGCAACCTCCTCCAGTTGGCTGAATGCCCACCTTCAAAGGCTGTCAAAGGCATGTAAATGCTGTGCCTAGCCCACACTGTTAGGCTGAACACTTTTCCCTGCCACTTTAATTCCTTGCTGTTTACCTCTGCCTCTTTGTTCTCTCCCAGCCCACCCCGACTTCTCTCTTCTTTATCTTTTTTCCTCCACCTACTCTGCTGTTCAAAGGGCTGAGTCAAGGAAAGGTCCTCACTTTGTGCCAGAAAACTGCTGAAATCATCACCAGCCACATCTTGACCTGACTTAGAGTTTCTTTCTGTAGTCTAGAGCAGTGGGTCTCAACCTTTCTAATGCCACTCCTTTTAATACAGTTCCTCTTGTTGTGGTGACCCCCCAAGCATAAAATTACTTTGTTGCTACTGTAATTTTACTACCATTTTGATTTATAATTATATATATATATGATATCTGATATGCAACCACCAAAGAGGTCACAACCCATAGGATAAGAACTACTGTTTTAGATACCCTCAGACTAAATAAATAAATACTATTTGGAATACAACAAAAACCATCTGATCTAAAGCAGGACCATAGATCAGGAGGGTACTTTTGGGTCAACATAGAATTGACCCAAAATCCTATGTTTACAGATGTCAGTAGACATATTCTATAGATTCAAGAGTGGCTAGAACAATGTGCCTTTATATCACTAGGGTTCAAATCTCAGTTCTGCCACTTAACAACAGCAGCACATTGCCCATGTTACTGTGTGTTATTCCTGTTAATAAACTGGGATAATGACAGTGTTAGCCCACAAAGAGGTTTTGCAAGCAATCTTGACTGTTACTGTGCTTGGGTTGAGGGATGCCTAGGAGCTCAGGAAAGTATTAAACCTGAAAACTTTGAAGAGAAAGACCAAATCCACAAATGTCTAATCAGAGCAAATTTTATTTTAGACATACAACCAGGACTGGCCAGACAGCTGGCTATAAAACCCTAAATAAAATTTTTTGAGAGAAGCCCTGGATGTGAGGAAGACAGACTTATATAGCTGAGGAGTAGGGGTCTTCCAAATGAGGGATTTGGTTGGTAAAATAGGCAAAGTTACAGGAACAGAACATAAGCATAACAAGGTAGTCATAGTGACCTGAAACAAAGACATGATTGTCATTCCTGGAACAGGCAATACTGACCATTTGTAGTTAAAGTTACAGGTGAGGTATAGCCCAATTCTTGAGAAAGAGAGGTTTAATCATAAACAAGATGGAACTAGTTTGTCTTTACTATAAGATAGATTTAATGCCTAGGATGGGGGCAGGCTGATTCTTCAGAAAGCATACTCCTCATAGTGTCTATGTGACCACTTATAGAGACATATCAAGGGAGCTCTGGCCTAACGAATGGCTCGCTCCATTAATGGATTAAAAACTTTGTCATAAAATTGGGAACTAGTGGAACTATGGGTTCTTGTTTAGAGAAGTCATGGGCATTGAAGGTTGTCTTTGAAGGGTGTACTTTGACCTGCTCTCTCTTATTAAAAGTCTACTCTCCTTCTGGTAGACCAAAAGGTCTCTTTTCCCCCCACACATTCTCACTTGCATGATGTTTCTTTCTTGCAATGGGTCCAAAACATTCAGCCAACTGACCACAGATTAAGCCCTCTGAAACTGTGTGCCAAAGAAAATCCTTCTTTCTTAGAGTGTTTCTGTGAGATATCTGGTCACATGGCCAAGCAAGGGACTGCATGACACAGTTCCCATCACTGAAGCAGAACTAGAAGGGTGTGGCCTCCATGAGTATTGACTGTTGTTAGGTATAAGGCCTGTTTGTATTTTACTTTAGGTCCTCTCTGCCAAGGTTAATGACTCCATGATAATTAGAAACAGCTCACTCTGGGAGGTGAAGGTGTGTCTAATGCTCCTCAGCAAAAATGGTATAAATGTTGAGATTTTCAGAATAGCCCTTCAGACTGTGGGAAAGAACTCTGAAAACATGAGTTCAAGAATGTTTAATTCTCAACTATGCAAAATACAAGGATGCATTATGAATTATGTGAGGGTCTTCACAAACTTTAAAGAACAGAGGCAGCTGCACTGTGAGCCAGCTTGTCAGGAAGATATTAAGGAAGACAAAGATTTAGAGAGTCACAAGGCAAGATCCCACTCAGATAAGTTTATTATTTATTCTTACAAAGGCAAACAGATTCCTGAGTTCAAGGTCAGCCTCAGACAAGCTAGATTAGGCCCAGGTGATGTGAGAATGGTGATCTTGGAGCTGGATCCCACCCAGCTAGTTTATTATCTGTGCTTATAAAGGTGGTCAGATTTCTGAATGCATTTGGCATGTAAAAAAAATGTGCTTGCTGTCTTCTTCTAAAAATTAAGGAGCTAAGGTCATAAAATGCTGATTCATGGGATAATCAAAAGGGAACCTAAAGTCATCAATTGAATTGATATATAAGTAAAAGACTGGGTCTGTAACTTCTTAGTGAGTGAACACAGCTCTTCTAGAATTTTTCTAGCAGGGTTTCTGACTTTGATTTGAAAATCTAAGACTTCTTCTCTAGCAGCTTTTCTGACTTTGGTTGAAAAATCCATGAGCTATCCAGAGAGCTTTTAGATTTTTTTTTTTTCTAGCAAGAGCTGAGCTGTCTAGAGATCTCTGTAGAGCTGTCTTGAGCAGAACACAAGGCTGTCAGCTTGCACCCCACCGAATTGAACTCAAGTCATTTTTTGCCACTCCCAAACACCCCTTCCTCAGATACCCATCTCCAAGCCAAGACTGGTCTTTGGCAGTCACACAAACTTAAATTAATAAAAGCAGCATTCAGATGTAATGAGTGGCTACACTTGCAGCATTTGAAACATGCTGAGCATGGAAAAGTCACCAATGCTAGGTTCTAAGTCAGGCACAAATGGCTTTGGGCAGAGTTTTGTTTAAATTTGCCTAAATCAACCATAGGCACATACATATACAATACAATTAGCAATCAAAAGAAACTGTCTTCCTCAAGGGCTTCTTCCCTAGAACCATGTCCTGGCCTCTGTGGGCACCACAGGCAAGTGCACAGACACACATGTGAACAAAACGTCCTTACCCTGAAGATGAAGATAAATGTTATTTTAAAAAGAAAGAAATTTTTATTTTTTAAAAAAATTAATTTTTCTCCCCCAATTTAACTTCTGACATTGGAAAAATAGTTTTAATTAAAAAGATTAAATTTTCTGTCTTTAGTTTCCTCATTTATAAAACAAGTATAATAATAATAATACCTACATCTTAAGAATATTATGAGCACAAAGAATGTAATGTTTATATGATACACATACAATCTGGGGTTACTTTGCCCCATAAGATTTTTTAAATTGATTTAAATTCTTGCTTCAACACTTTGAGAAGTCAAACATCCTCCGTAAGAATTCCGCACACTTCCGTGGAGTTGGTTCACAGTTCCCTTCCCAGCACTGCCCTTCTTCCTTCATGAGTGATAAGACAAGGACATGCTTTTGATTGGGCAGTAGGCTGTGATGAGATTATCCCCAGAGCAACTCTCACACACAGATGGGAGGTCAGAGCACATCCATTGTCACAAGGAAAAAATGGTGATTTTCTCTTCCCTTTGTTAGCACAGCAAGTTTTAAAGCTTTCTGTGTGTGTGTGTGTGTGTGTGTGTGTGTGTGTGTGTGTATGTGTGTGAGATGCTTCTTGTTCCTGTCTCCTGGTTTGGTTTGGATTTTTTATTGTGCTGAGTATTAAACCCAGGGTCTGGGGCTGGAGATGTGGCTCAGTGGTTAAGAATGCTTACTGCTCTTGCAAAGCACCCAAGTTTGGGTCCCAGTACCCATATTAGGCTGTTCACAACTTCTGGCAGCTATAGATTCGGCGGATCTAATACTTGTAGCCCACAATGGCACCTGCACCCATGTGTATATACTCATGGTCAGACACATACCTATAGTTTAAAATAGTAACAGTAATAAGTATAAAACTTTGATTTTTTTTTAAAAAATTAAAGTATGTAACTTAAGCAGATATCACTTAATATTACTTTAGTATTTTTAGCTTATGCATGTTTTGTTATGAGTGTTTTTGCCTGCATGCATGCATGTGTATGAGTATAGTGTTTGTGGAGGCCAGAGTGTGGCATCAGACCCACTGGAACTGGAATTATGGATGGTTGTAAGTGCCATGGGGAGAAAAGAGGCTCATTTAGAAATCACTGCTCATTCTTTGGGTCACTTTATCTCAGGTCACTGAACGTTCTCCATGTCCTAAAGTACCCCCAAATAATTTACTATTACTCTAAAATTGTGTAAAGCCTTCCTTCTTCCCTCTCCTACAGAAAGGATGAGTAAATTCTTAAATCAAGTTGAGCCAAGGTGTGGCTATATTGCGAGATTGCTGCTATTTATGTAATACAACTGTGTCTCCTCTCCAATTAATATGTCTATATTGGTTTATTCCAGCAAACCTTCAGAGTTCAGGGGTTGGTGCTGCCTTCATATTATAACACAAAGTATAAAAGAAGAAAACAAATGTAGATTTGCATTCTCTCACCTAGCAATAAACCACTAATAACTGTCTGTATGTAGAAAAACAATTTTTGAACAAAATTGGAATTATATTGTATGGTTATTTTTTTTTAACCTAAAAACATATCATAAGTGTGTCTCTATGTCCTTGCTTGTCTCCAACAATTAACTCTACATAGTGTTATAAACTTCTATTGTATGGTCTGCTTACTATCATTGTCAAACATTTGAATCCTTTTCATTTTATCTACTGCAAATGATGCCTTATAAATGTTTTTGTACACAAATTTATAAATCTTAAATTATTTTCTCAGGACAAATTCTTCACGTTAAAACTATTGGATAAACGCAACGAGCATCTTTAAAGGTATTAATTTATCTTTCTCAAACACCTTATAGGAAGGTTGTACACTTCTTAAGTCTCAAAAGAGTACTGTTTGTATAATATAATTATATGAAATGCCCTTAGTTGGTAAATGCATGAAGACAGAAGTGGAGGCCTTAAAAGCTCTGTGGAATTGGAGGGGACTGGGAGAGTGACTTTTAATGGATACAGAAGACATTTTGAAGTGGTAAGATGGCCTAGATAAACGGCTGCACAATTTTTCTTTAAAACTATCAATTTTATACTTTTAAGGTTTGAATTTTAAAAGCATGTATAACTTATACCTCAATATACTAGTTAAACTATAGCTAGGGATATACACAAACTATCATATGTGTTACAAATGTATTTTTGTGCTTGTCTTAGTTTTTATTTTTATATTTATATTTGTTTATATAGAAGAATTTAAGTATTCATATGGTAATGTTTCAATCTGTTTATTTTTCTTTCCATGCTACAAAAGACCCTTTTACCATTACCATCAGATAAATGATTTGAAATACTTTTAAAATTAATACATATAATACATTTTGATCACAATTTCCTGCACTTTTCCCCCTAACTCCTTCCAGATTCACCCTGATTCCTCCAAGCCCCTTCCTCCAATAAAGCCAATTTGTGCTATTCGTATACTCATGGGTAGGGGTAATCCACTGAAGCATGGAAGACCTGCCAGGGATCACATTCTTAAAGAAAACTGACTCTCTCCTGAGCAGCTATTTACTGTCAATAGCCCTCAGAAGTGGGGGCTTGAGCCCCTCCAGCTTTCATGCTGAGGTGTGGACTGGCTTGATCTTGTGCAGGTTTTGTGTAAGCAGGCAAGCACAGCTGCTGAACTCATGCACACAGGGGTCCTGTCATGTCCAGAAGGTACTGTTTTGCCCTGCTTGTTCCTGACCTCAGTCTCTAATAATCTTGCTACCCCTCTTCCACAAAGGCCCCTGAGCCTTGGGAGAGGGCATGTGATACAAGAGTTTCATATATGCCTAAGCACTCTACAGTCATGTTTGGTATTTATATCTAAACAATCATTTAGATGTTTTAGGTTGGAATTTCTTTATATTTAATTCATTTGGAATATGTTTCCTACGTTTTATAATTAGTTTGAAGACATTTTGGGGATGCTATTTTTATTTTGTTTTCTTTTTTGATTATTGAAGGGGAAAAATGAGGATCTGTAACTTTAGTGCCCCAAATTTAACTTTATTCTCATTCTGTGATTTATATTCAGACTGGAATAGGACTTAGCTTCTCTGATAAATCAGAAACCACTTTCCCCTCCCCTCCACCCCTCCCTCCATCCACACTACATCCTCCCCAATTATACTTGGCAAATTATATCTTTGGATATGTTACTTGTTGAGTTGACTTCAGAGCTATAATCTGGAAGTTTGTCTAATTGGACTGATTAGTTTTGGTCTTGTGGTCATGAAAGAACCTAGCATAGTCTGAAATATCAGATACGTTCACCGGCCAAAGCAGGGAGGTGTTGATGGCTCCCCTTTCATGTAAATCCAAATGGCTGGGGCATGTTTGGCTCATATTCTTTTGATTTTTGATTTAATTTTTTTTTTACAAACTGTAGGAAGAAAACTGCTGCCAATGTTATGGCTTGAAAAGCTTGCTTTTCTCTCCAAAGACACAGAAAATGTAGTATAATGAGTGGGCTTACACAATGAGGTGGGGGAGACAGAGTAGACAAGGCTGACAAGGCAGCGTGTCCCTTCCTGCCATTTTATGGGAAGTCAAAAATAGCAAGGAATAAGAAAGAAAATCTGCTTATTATTCTTGAGCCTCAGCCTCTAGAGTTCCCATGTTGCTTCTTAACTTTTCTTTATGGTGTCCAGTCTGAGGGACACCACCTAAAGTACATCCCAGAGAACTCAAACTTTGTAATATATAAAGTCATGGCGAGCATCCTTTCCTTCTTACAGTCCCTCTCTTTTACTGGGGCATTTGGAATTGTGGACGGGGATATTATAGTACATGGCAAATGTCTCCATCAAATGGCTTGAGGAACACATTGTCTTCTTTTCCAGGGTATAATGTGGTTTACCACTCTGCTCAAACTACCTTTCCAACGTGACCAGTTGTGTCTTGGTTATAAGTTAATGGCCACCCTGGGTCTTCATTCTCTTCTAGTAAGCAGAACTCACCCTTGACAATCCTTTTCTTGTAAAAGCTCCATGTGTGCAAGTAAGGAATCAAGAGATCAGGGAGAGACCAGGCTTGTTCTTGTAAGGATTAACTCAGTCCTAGGAAAAGAACATAGACTTTATGCCAGGGTATGGAACCTATGATTTAATCATCTTCTAATAGGATTTAACACTTGGGACTAAGTTTTCAATACATGAGCCTTTGGGAGAGAGATCGGATCTCATACAGCAGCAACCAGCTTTACACAGGTACAAACAAACCTAAATAAATAAATAAATCTCATAATGGGTTCCTAACAGAAACTTTTTTCATCCCAAGACAGGCTTCTTTACTGACTCCTTTGTAAGAATCCTGCAGTATAAACATACAGATAGCTCCTCCTTAGGTATCCTTGACAAATGGAGACAAGAGTCAATGGGTCAACATTCCTCCCCCTTGCTGCCCTTGAGCCCAACCCTAATGCCACACAGAACCTTACAACGACTGTCCTAGTCCCTCTTCTGTTGCTGTGATAAAAACATGTGGACACAAATCAACTTGCAGGAGAGAGTTTATTTTGGCACACCATCCCATCACGGTGGGAATTCACAGCAGCAAGAGTTTAAGGAAGACAGTCACATGATACCCACAGGCAGGAAGCAAAAAATGATGAATACTAGGGCTCAACTTGCTTTCTCCCCTTTATAGCATCTAAGATCACATCCCAGGGGTGCCCCCAGTAGATAGGTCTTCCTACCTCTATTATTCTAATCAAGATAATTTCCCATAGGCTTGCCCAAAAGCCCACCCCCAACGTGATTCTACATCTCATGAAGTTGACAATTGAGATTACCTAGCACAAGAACCCAGAGCAAAGACACGAGCTACCCTTAGTGAGAAACCTGTCAATCATGTGTTCTTTGTTTGGATCCCCACCCCAGCTCTTTCCTAGCATTACTCTCTTCTAATTTCTACTCCTTGGAATCAAATTTCCAGAAAAATCTCATAGTGCAAACCTTTGTTTCAAGTTGCTTTGGAGAGAAACCAGGCTGAGACCTACAACTCTTAAGTCAAGTCATATTTAACTTCAATAATTCTCATTCTGGACTTTTCTCTCTAAATGAGACAGCTGAGTTAGTTTTTGGGTCAAGAATGGATTTTCGTTGTTACTTTAGTATGTATCATTTATTATATAAACCTAAGTAGCCACACACTACCAGGTACAACCCAAGGGTCCTTACCTGAGCTTATGTTTTCTTGGTAGTATCATCCATCTCAGATCCTGTTTTGACTTTTAAGGGGTGGAGAGATAGCTCAATCAGTTAAGTGCTTGCTCTAGAAGCACAAAATTCTATGTTAGCATCCCCAGAGCCCATGGTAAGCTGGGCACAGTAGCTCACATCTGGAGTCCTAGTACTCTCACTTTGAGATGGCATAGGGAAACACAAGGATTCCCCAGTCATCAAGGGGCCAGTTCCCCTGGAATATGCCATGGAAAAACAATACAGATCCTGTCTCAACAAGGTGAAAGATAAGGACTACATACATGAACACATGCCATAATAGACACACACATATGTACATATCCAGAATCATCCTTGTGATTAGCTTCTTATGTGATATGGATTTTTTTTTTTGGACTGATAACTTTTATTTGTTTACTTATATCACAGATGCGACAAAGGGAGACATTTTTCTTACTTGCTCATATGTCTTGAAACTCTGCTGTTCCTGCACAGTTGCTGCTCCTGAAGAACTGCTGAGGTCCTGATGAGTGTCAGAGAAATAAGATTTGAAGAGGAAAGATGAGCAGGAAAAGCAGAAGAACCTTTCAGTGGGGCTTTATGGGAGGGTAAGATCCAAGGATTTGGGGGGCTGATGACAAACAGTGGTAGAAAGTGTTTTTGCCCCTTCCTTTTTTCCAACCTCCACATTTACCTAAAGAAATTCTGACAACCCCCCTCCCCCCCCAAAAAAAAGTGGCTTTGGCAGCATGAGAGAAACACAAGCTTGACTCTGACATCACTCACTCTTGAAGATCCTGCCCACGTAGGCAGTGTGTTTGTGGGTAATACAGAGCCCATAAGGAAGACAAGCGGAGAAATAATGGCACACAAAGTAGGCAGGCTGCTTTGTTTGCCCACACAGGACATTCTTCTGATCCTTCCAAAATTTACCAAAGCAACTTTAGTTGGACAGTCACATCTCCATTCTCTTGACTTTTCTTATTTCTATATCTGGTAGTGTGTTGCTACCAGACAGTACTATTGGGACCAGGGATAAATCTACCACATGAAACCCAACATTATTTCACTATGTGTATTACAAATATTTTCCCTTGCCTCAGAGCTTCCTTATTTATGCTATGGCTTCAGAAGCCATGAAACCCTCGCAGAACCTATGCAAGTGCCACTAGGAAGTGTAAGAGTTTTTATTCCACAGTACAAACCTTTGTCCTATATGAGATGGAGCCAGAGAATTAACCTCATTTCACTTCTTTCTATTGGGTTCCCCTTGAGAAACTTGTTATTTATATGGACTCAGAAGACTGAGCAACCTCACCCTTCATACCAGAGTGTTGCAATCTCATTAGCACACCTTTATTCTGGCCTTCACCTTTGCTGCCCATCCTATCTTGCTTCCTAGCACTTCGGTTATCTAGAGCTATCGTCCCTAGCAAACAAAGATTGAAAAAGGTTTTGCCTCAAGCCCTGCCTTCTGAGGAACAAAGAACAAGATAGGGTGGTTGGGCAATGAGCCAATGGGGCTGGATCCAATTTAGGATATTAAAAGGTAATGATCTCTGATTTTATAGATCTCAGTCTGGAAAGGCAGGTTGTATCTCTACTAGAACAGAATACAGAGCCTAAATACTCTCAAATACAAACCTTCCATTTATTTTCATCCCTATTAAACAGATCCACTCCAACCACTCCATAGTACTATGTCTGTCTGCTATATTTCCACAATGAACCCCATAATTGGGATAGAACACTACCCCTAACTAGTAAAATCATTCATATTCCATGTTGCCCATTTCCATCTTTATCCTAATTTACCAGGCTAGAAAAATCATCCAAGCTAGCTTTAACTCATCCTTCTCTAGAACATTCCATGGGTAGTCATGTCATACTGGTTTCTGCTTCCGCCATCTCTCTTCAGTTGCTCCCTTTTTCTTTGTCCTGACTGCCACTGTTCTGACGGATGCCTTTGTTCTTACTTGCCCATAGGTTTGTGGGAGTTTCCTACAATGTTTCCCTTGTTCCACTCGTTTTCTTTTCTACTCCATCTTGTCATAGTAACTAGAGGTTACTATCACAGTAAGTACTAAGTGCTGACCTGACAGGAATCTAGAAATGGTTGGCAGACAAATCTCTGAGCATGTCTGTGAGGGTGTTTCTAGATTGAATTAATTGAGGAGGAAGATACACCTAAATACAATATAAAGACACTATTGTATTCTTTATTTATACCTAGCTTTAAGGTTTTAAGACTATAATCAGATATCCTTAAAGTCATAAGGAATCATACTAGTAACTACATATAAACAAAGCCCCATAATACACAATAAGTCTGTGAATAAAAATATGTATATAATTTAAATAAAACCATCTGGGCTGACAATGCTCCCAACAGGAGCCAAAGACCACATGACAAAACCTCAACAGCAAACATGAGGATACCTCTTTTGAGTTGTTGGTCAGGGTTGTCCAGGGACTCCCCAAACAGACAACCATCTTTACTGTTCTTGGTCACCCTCCAGAGGTAGAAGGCTGAAGACACAGGCACTTCAGACACCGGACCCAAGGTCTCTGAATTAGAACTGACCTGAAGTCTTCCCTGAGCACTAGCTTTCAAGATACCAGAAGATATCATGCAAGCTTCAAGAGGACAGAAGCAACCAGCAGTCCTGCTCAGCTAGGGTGACTATCAACTACAGCGACCAGCATGGCAGGGCAACCCTAAAGGTGTAGTAGTGGCATAAATACCTTGGTGGTAACCAATAATTCTCTAATTGGACTTAACTGATCAGCAAGAGGAAAATCATGCCTGGTATTTGAAACCTAGCCTAAATACTCAGGGCTAGTGAAGTTATGAATCATGTAGGAGAACCTACAGCTATCTTTACTAGACCAGTATAATTGCTAACAATACTCCAAATATCTATCCTTATACACACAGGGAAGTGTAGTCTGCATCCCTCATCAGAAAAACTGCTCATTGAAATTACAACTTTTATTATTAATAACAATGACTGCTATTCATTGAAGAAATACTTTGTATCAGAATCTAGATTAGGAGCTTTTGATAAATTGTTTATGATTTTCAAATTTACTTTTCAAAGATTCTATAAAACTATTCTCATTCTGAACATAGTCTACAAGTGGACTCTTTACACTTTGGGGCTATGAAATCAAGACTCATCCCACAAAGTGTCTCTTAGTGTTAGAAAACCTTAATCTAGGACAACTTGATATTAAGACAGTGATATTTGAAGACTAAGCAAAAAATATTTCAATAAAATAGACATACTATTTTCTTGACATTTATACAATATTCATTTCATGCTTCTGAAAAAGTTCTCTCAGTCCTTGACACTTTTTCTAGAGATTACATGTCACTGCTTGGCATTAAGAGGAAGAAAATACAAAGGAAGTAGATTGCTTTCTATTTTCTTATATTCCTGCAACACATTTCAAGGACTAAATTTAGGAATTTTTCCCTCTCATCAGCCATGTGGACAGCTCTTTCCCTATAACACTGTTCTCTGTACATCAACAGCACTCATGACACGAGTTCTCACTAAGGTCTCACTCAGTTGCCCAGGCTGGCCTTGAACTAACTCTGTAGCCCAGGCAGGCCTTAAACTTGGCATGTGTTTGCCTGTATCTCCTAAGTAGCTGGGATTACAGACTAAGGCCCCTAGGCAAGGAGATATATATGGTGTGTGTGTGTGTGTGTGAGAGAGAGAGAGAGAGAGAGACAGAGAGAGAGAGAGAGAGAGAGAGAGAGAGAGAGAGAGAGATGCTGAGAGATTGAATGCACAATTGTATGTTTAAAGAGAACAGCTCATAGAAGACAATCAACTATGCCTACAGACACACTTTGCCAGGGGATTCCAAAGCTTTTTATTGCCTAACACCTCCTCGTCTCCTTCTGGCCAGCTTCAGGTTAGATTTCTTTATGGTTAAACAGTTCCACATCCATTTGTCTTTCTTGGGCCTCCAGTGGCTGATCATCATTCCCATGGTGACCTCAGTAGGCGTTGTCATTGGATGTTTCCCTTGAGTCTTCTTTGCTCCTTCCTCTGTTTATTAATAGAGTTAACAAGAGAGCTTCAGTCTCCAAGAAACCAGATGAGACAAATAATATCCCATGGCCCAAATGAAGACATTTTTACCAGAGAAGAATGAAGTGCAGCAGTCTCCACTGACCAGAGACTTGGCAGCATATTTTATAGATCTCATCATGCACCAGGCGGACCACTGGCAGCCAATGAAACCCAAGTGAAAATTCCAATCATTGCCTCATTTTTACCTAACTCTACACTTTTTTTTCTGTATTCTTGTCATTATATGTTTGGAAAATGTGGTACAAATTTAAATGTTTCCAAATAACATGTGGGGTTTCTGTTAACTTGCTGTTCATCTGAGTGCCTTTCCCTGCCTCTTGGTTTAGTTTTTTGAACTGGAGTCTCACACTAGAGTCTATGCTGGGTTATTGTGTGGCCCAGGCAGGTCTTGACAATCTTTCTGCCTCGGCCTCCAGAGCATTAGATTACAGATGTGAACTTAGCTCTTTTGCATAAATTTAGAGATGGCCAGTAAATTTTATTCCCAAACTGTCTTGGTGCTGGTTTGTTCTCGATCAAGTGGGGTTTTGTAGTTGTTGTTGTTGATGATGATGATGCTGCTGCTGCTGGTAGTGGTGCTACTGTGTAAGAGAACATCTTTCAAGAGTTATCTATCTACCATGGTTTTCATTATATTCCAGAGAAACATGATCAGGAAAGCCATTCAGATACAGAGGTGATCACCCACTGCATGCCATTGAGAATTAACTATTCCTGGCTGTAGGGTGTACTGCCAGGCTCACATCTCCGCTTTAACCATTAGATAATAGGTAGAGCTCCAGAATGCTAGCCACCAGAAGTCAGAGTAGGCCAACAAATCAATGAACATGCAAAAGAACATAAAGCTACCCCAGGATAGAACAAAAGAGAAAATCACTAGATGTAGCAGTCAGGGCGCTGAGAATGGTAGGGATAAGCTAATAGTCTGATGCCAAGACAAGTTGCTTTAAAACAGACGACAGTGCAGAATGACAGTAAAACTGTAGCATGTTTTACTTTACTTGGTCCTATCAGATGCAATTCATTCCCTTTTCAGAATGTTTAATACTATTTAGTTATAAAAAACATTATGTTTTAAGATAGAAACTTGCACAACTAAGATTTATGTTTCCTTTACCAATGCCAACTCACCTTAAATTTTTTTAATTAAGATTAAACTATTGCTTTATAAAGCTTATTTTAAAATACATATATAATGTAATATAAGCACACACACACACACACACACACACACACACACACACAGTAGAAATCACTCTCCACAGGGGGATAATGTTCTCTCCAGAAGTCATAGACCACCTAAGAAAAGCCTCAGTGCCAGGCAAGAGACCTCTCCCTTTAAATTGCTGGTTGGAGGGTCAAAGAGCCCCCCAAACAATATAGACTGTTGCAATTGCTCTTGGTTACCTGCCAGAAAATGAAGACAAGACTTTATAAATAAAAACACAACATACTTCGGTCATAGGACTTGAAGAAACCAAACTGGAACTCACCCAGAAAGCTTCTCTCTGAAGACTGTCTCTCTTAGTGTGGCGAAAATTGTCAAAGGAAGGAAGTTATCAATACCCCTAACCTGCTGCAAAGCCTAAGAACCACAGCAATGACTAGCTGGGGAGATGTGGCCAATGCTACAATAGTGGTACTCACATCTTGGAGTAACCAACAGGACCTGGGGTCTGTTCAATAGAAGGTAATTTTTAAAATTATTTTATTTATTTATATTCCAAATGTTACCTCCCTTCTGATCTCCCTCCCTGAGTTCTTCACCCCCTATCCCTCCCCTTTGCTTCTGAGAGGGTGCTACCTCATCCACCCTACCATCCCTACCTCATCCCGCCAGCATCCCCCTTCCCTTAATTTATACCTTGTAGTGTAAACCCAGTCAAGTATCTATGGCCTGAGATGTTATAGATTCTAGAGGAGAACGTACCACTATCATATTGCTAAATTAATATAGTTCTAACTGTCTTTAAATACTTCTCTCTCTCTCTCTCTCTCTCTCTCTCTCTCTCTCTCTCTCTCTCACACACACACACACACACACACACACACACACACACACACACACACACACACACCAGCAAAGCAGTTTCTTTACATAGAAGGTAGAAAGACTAGTAGAGAGATATACAACTGGGGAAATACAGAGAACAAGTAGCCACAGGTGCCCTTCCGTAATTGGTTCATCTACAGCACAATCCCTACTCCTAAGGTCAGGAAACATAAAAGAGATGTAAGGACTGTAAGAACCAGAGGACAAGAATGACTGTTGTGAGAAAGTGTCCTCTGGACATGGTCAGGAATGCTGTGCTCATGAACGCTTAACAATGTGGCTTCATGAAAAAGACATGCAAAGACCACAAACAGCAGGCATGCCTGCATGGATGGGAATACTTTTCACAAGGTCCACTTCCAGATGCAGAGCCACAGGCAGTCAAGGGTTAATAAGGGAGGGAAACTCAGTTTTCTCTAGAGGCAGGGCCCCTCCTAGTTTTCCCAACCCTAGGTGGTCTGTCCCAACACAGGTATATAAGGGCTACACAGATTAGAGTCAGTTGTGCTTGTCTGCAACAATAGTAATTATAGAAGAGGTTATGAATTCAAGAGAAGGGGACATGGAAAGTTGGATGGGGAGAAAACAGAATGAAAATTAACTAAAAGTAGTGTGCTTATATATATGAAATTCTTAAAAACACAAAATTACTAAAGGAGATGGGAGAGCTCCATTCTTTATACACATCATGCCACGCCTGATCCTCTGTTTCTAATGCCATATTGACTGACGCTTTCCATCTGGGACTTCCAGGACCCAGCACAGTTACCTGGAACCTGGGACTCATAAATAACAGATGGTCATCTATGCCTGAGCTGGTATTCTTTTCTGATGCTATATTAAAAGTGTAAGTGATGATTGGAAGCAGACACAAAGTAAAGGCAGGAAAAACATGCTAACTCATCTCTGCATCTCCTGCACAGCACAGAATGGGGGCACTGACCCATTCTGTCTTCAATGACCTGCCTCTATAAAATGCCGGAAGACCTGAGAATACCCGGAGTTCTCAGTGCTTTCCTTAAACCTTAGGAAAAATAGGAGTGCAAATGGAGACTCTATTGCAAACATAGAAGCAGCCAAACATATTAACAATAAAATTCTCAAATATTTTGCCGACCTCTTTTTTTTAGGGGTTATTTTCACACTCTTCTCTTCTACCCTCTGATATTATTGCAAATGCTAACTTACACCTTGTTATATAAATATGGCCTGCCAAGTTTAATTGCTATGTGCAGTTTATGCTAAATCACAAAATAAGGGTACATATGAAGCTGCTTACAGAAAAAATTGTGAAGTATTTAAATGATGGGAACACAATGTTATGATTGGCAAGGATATACATTTACTCTACCTAAAATTGAGGAGGCTACATAAACAAGATTGGGTTTCCATACACAAATGACCTTTTCCTCAAACACTCTGTAAGTAACACCAAAAATGAAAAGAATAACTGTGAAAAGTGATCCCCGTGAGACAACGCATGTCACTGACATCAGACGACATGTGAAGGCTTTTATTGTGAGAGACCACAGAAGAACATCATCCCACAAGATTCTTATCTGGATTCTGTTCTCCGTTTACCACCTCATCATCTCTACCAAAAACATCTTAACAGAAAATAAAGCACTGGAATGAGGAGATTTGCAGGGATGGCTGTTACTGCTTTCCAAGTGCCTCCTTCCCCTCTTTCTTCTTCTTCTCCTCCTCCTCCTCCTCTTCCTCTTCCTCCTTCTTCTCTCTCTCTCTCTCTCTCTCTCTCTCACTCACTCTCTCTCACTCTCTGGCATAAGAGGAGGAGGGGAAGTTTGTTTTCTTCAGACTGAAAAGTAAACTCTGGCAAGTGGTCTAATAACTACCATGCCAGGATACATGAGCCGTGCATTCCTTGACTTTCAGGAATTGAAAGCTTGGGCTGGCCCAGCTTCAATATAATGAGCATATATCTGGACATATAGTAATATAATAAATAATATAGATAGTATATATGTATATACTATAGATGCACACATTTGTATTCTCACCTATGAAGCACTTTGCTGTCTTACTATCCTTTAATACTTAGACGAGGCCCTATTATACTGAGATTTGCACACTCCTTTAGGCCACCACTTTCAAGTATTCTGTCAAATTCTCTTGCTCATTGAAAAACCACTATAACTTTTCTGTACTAGTCAAGAAAATAATTCAGCACTAGGGATTGCCTTGAGAAGGGTTACTCCTCCATAGGGTCAATTAAGCATGTATCTCTTCCAAAAGTGAGCCCTCCATTAACAAGATGCCTTTAGCTGAATAACTGAGAGTACCGTTCTTAGAACTCACTTCCTGGTTTGGGATTGAGTAGGTAGTGCATAGTCACATACTTAATGGCCTCTCATCACTGAAGTAGGCAGGTTCATAGTAACTCACTGTTGGATTAGAACAGCTAGTAGGATATAAGTTAAGACGTGAAGCCATATGTGGTGGTACACACCTGTAATTGAAACACTCAGGAGGCTGCGGCAGGAGAATCACTGCAAAGCCTAGGCCAGCCTGGGCTACATAATGATTGTTAGAGTAAGCTGAGGCTACAGAGGGAGACAGAGTGAGCTGGGGTAAGGAAAAACATCTCAAAGCAGCTTTAATTGGCATTTTCCTGATGGCTAATTATGTTGAGGATTTTTTTTAAAAGGCTTACTGTTTGTATTTTTTCTTTTGAGAATTCTCTGTTCAGATCTATAGAGAACATTTTATTGGATGTTTTTTGATGTTTTGGGTTGGTTTTTTTTTTTTTTGAGATCTTTATGTGTATTATAGATACCAATCCTCTGTCAAACAATGAAAAAAATAAGTTCTTAAGAAATTTTAGCATTTTGGAACTATATGTCATATGGTTTGGTAGTTAGTCAGCAATATTGTAGGGTGCATTTGCAAATTGATGACAGAGAGAACTTTATGTTGTTTTATAACTATTGCTACCTAGGTAAGTCAGGTTCTCTCTCTCTCTCTCTCTCTCTCTCTCTCTCTCTCTCTCTCTCTCTTTCTCTCTCTGCCTCTCTCTCTCACTGTCTGTCTCCCTCTCTATATATCTCTGTGTCTCTATGTCTCTCTGTCTCCCTCTCTCTGTATCTCTCTGTCTCTGTCAGTTTTTCTCTGTGTGTATGTATGTGTGTGTTATGGCAGGCTGTGCTTGTATGCGCAGGCTGGAGGTTGATTTGGGGCATCTGACTTTCTCTATCTCCACACTATTACTTTTTTCGAGACAGTACCCAGCAGTGACACTGCAGCTTGTTGACTTGGCTGTACTGGCTGGCCAATCAGGGTGTTGGGACTACCTTCATTGTAACTTGATCTGAAAATTTTTATTATCATATTCATGATACACAGAGGTGGATTTCATAAAGGATTTCATTCACACATAGCACATTCACCCCATCCATTCTACTTTCTCACCCCTTTCTTTAGTCTCCTTTCTTTCCCTTAACCATTCTTAGTGTAAAATTTTTCTCCCTAGAGGTACTAAGCCATGCCTAACTTTTCCTCATCAGGTTTCAGAGACAAACCAAGGTTTGGTTCACTCTGGGGAAACCACTGAGTTTATTAGGCTTACTTTAGAGAGCATGAGTGAATGGCTGGGAGCATGGGTGACCCAAAGGCAGTTTCTTGGAAAGGTCTTTGCCCAGTGTGGATGATGACTCTGGGGACTCAGTTCCTTTCCTTCTAGTTTTCCCCAGCCTATATATTATAGACTTTTCTTGATGTCCCAAGGGCCTGGGTAGTTGGGACAAAACTACACACAACTGGTTGGGAGGAATGACTGAATAACCAGATAAGGGTTCAAAGACTCTCCCACCTTGTCTTCTACGAGAGAACGTCAACCATCAACCAGCTTAGCTGTAATGACCTTGTGCAAGTAGCAGGTCTTGTAAAGATGGTGGTTGTTTTGAGAGGAAGATAATACACAATAGTCCCTTAATATTCAAGTGTGTGTGTTTATATGTTTAATTTATGATCCACATACAAAATAAAACATGCAATATTTGTTTTTCTGAGTCTGATTTATTTCTTTTAATATGATAATAACTGAGTCATCTGGAGGATCTATTTTTAATTATTTGATGACTCCATAATGATTTTCATGGGGCCTAATGTAACTTATAGTTCCACCAGTACTGTAGTCCCACCAGTTCCCCTCACACCAACACCAGTATAAAATCATGTTTAAAAGCCCGCTATTCACTTTGAGAGAAAAGATCTGAGTGGATGGTCTTCTGCTGACATTCATTCTAAAACCAAGAAAAAAAAGCCAGGTTCAGAACTAAGTGTGTTAGTTAGGAGAGATGACAGAGGTTCTGGTTAGTCAACAAAATGATGGACTGGGTATTAGGTCTATCTTGTACCTTACTGACACAAATTGGTATAGTTATGCTCTAATTGTATTTTGAGAGAAAAGTTTTATTTTAACAGGAAGGGTGATATGTAGGAGGAGCTAAGGGGGAAGGAGTACCAAGAGGAAGAGAAGGAGGAAGGAGAGGATAAGAAGAAGAAGAGAAGCTAGGTGATGAGAGAGAGAAAGAGAGAGAAAGAGGAGGAGGCATGGAGGCAGATGTTCACGTGTCTCCACCAGTCAAAGATAGTTGATATATCTAGGTTGGGTATTGGTTACACTTCTGATTGAGCAATACCAAACTTATAAAGCCTTTGATTAACATTAAAAAAAAATTGTATAAAAGCAAAAAGGAGAAGGGGGTATGGGATAGTGGTTTTCTAGGGAGGGGAAATGGGGAAAAAGGATGGCATCTGAAATGTAAATAAAATATCCAATAAAAAAGAGAATAAAATTTAAAAAAAAAAAGTCCGATAGCAAAAATTCGTGGTTAAACCAAGTATCCCACAACCAAAATGATTAACACCTTCTGGGATTTCTCAAGGTCTCTGATGGATCTTGTTCAGAACACACTTACTTCTGATGGATCTGCCTACATGCTCATGTGGTATGTGCATGTGGTTTTGAAGGAACATCCAAAAGGGTCATCCCCTGCTCCATATCATCAAACCCCACCATAGGACCTTCTGAAGCCCTCTTCTTACACCTGCCCACACTGATACCACACCTGGGATAGAAGACAAAAGGTGTCCTCTGGTTAGTTTTTCTGTCAACTTCACTCAACTAAAAGTCAGCTGGGAAGAGTTTAGGCTGGAGGATTACTCAGATCAGACTGGCCTACAGCCACATCTATGGGGCAATTGTCTTGGTTGTTGATTGATGTGGGAAGGCCCAGCCCCCTGTGGGTGGTGCCACTCGGTGCCACTCTTGGGCATGTAGTCCAGGGTTAAATGAGAAATTTGGCGAGCATGAGCCAGAGGGAAGCATGCCAGAAGCAGTCTTCTTCCATGATTCTCGCCCCTGGTCCTGCCTTGTCTCCCCACAATGATGGATTATAACCTGAAATTGTAAGCTGAAATACACCCTTCCCTCCCCGAGCTGTTCTTAGTCAGAATGTTTTATTGCAGCAGCAGGAAACAAAGTAGAACAAGGTGCTCTCAGTCCTTTCTTTTGGGTGAACCAAAACCATTTGCCTTTGGTGGGTCATTTCACATCAAGTTTCTCATTCGGGTCCCATTAAAGACATCAGAGTATGAAGAAAATCCCACATCTGTGAACTGTTTAAGTAATTTCTTTGGTCCCCCCCCCCCCCGGTGATTAGGACCTCCAGACTACACAAACAAGTCTTAACTGGAAACTCTGATTTTTATTTTAATTGATTATTTTTGATTATTATTTTTGATTGAGACTTTTAACCAATAGTTTCTAATCTAACGCTCATTTGCTTATACAAGTAACATCTATTCAATCCTTATTACGTTCTAGGCTCTGTCATAAACACTGGTAATAGAATGATTAACAATACAGACACAGCCTGTCTCTCTGGAGGTTTGCTTTTTTGAAAATGAGAATGGGGTAAGTGAGGAGTGTAAGGGATTACAGCGCATTCTCTTGACATGGACACAGTTGCAGTGCAAATGATGAAATCTAAGGGCTTTTTCTCAGCACACACAGGGGCCTTTTCTTTTTTTAGGATTCTGTACTTAGCATAGACTGACCATGGAATTTCCTAGCGTGGAATATGGAAACCAGTATGTCAAGAGCTCTATGGTTGGAGCTGTTGTTAAAAGCTCTAAATCAAGGACCGATCTTGGAAAAAGCCCAAGTTCTGGTTGAAATTTCCTAACTTAATTTTGGTGGTTAGGGTTTGGATTTTTCTGACCCAGTATTTGATATAAAAGCAAACACAGGATGCATTTGCGTATCTATGAGATCAAGTGTTACACACAAGCACAGTAGGGATGATTTTCAATATTGGATTATATGCTGAAAGAGAAGCATTGTAGAAGGAAGATAAACGTTCTAGGCGTTATTTATGAATACAAAATCGATATTATAAAAAAGCCAGGCTCCATTGTGCATAGAGATAAATGACGAATTCCTTCCACCGTGAGGTGTGAGTGCTGCATAGCAGGCCCTTCTAAAGCAAGAAGGACCTTATATAATTGAAACCTGATCACATTTTTCCTCTAAGGCACTTTACCTACTTACAGATGTCCTCCGAAGCAATAATATTTGTATTAGTTGGGCTACACCATGGTTTTCAAGTGAACTTTCTTTTTGATTTGGGAGTTGCCCGTGTTGATTTTTCTGAAAGACTCCCTAGTTTAAAGGTTAAAGAGTCAAACAATAATAAGGAAAAATAAAAGTATCAGATGGTTTTTTTGTGTTATTTTAATTATTCTTGCTTAAATCCAGTGACATTGTAAGATAATATTTACCAACTTGTCTTCCCAAGCGTTAATGATATAATGACAACAGCTGGTATTGATTGAATGTTAAATCTGGGCCTGTCTCTGTGCTGGGAGCTTCCCGGGCCCTGTCACATGTTAGCCTAACAGGGTCTAACAGGGAAAATCATGTAATCCCCATTCTACAGACGAATAGACTAAAATGGAAATATTTGAGGAGTCACTAAGAATAAAAGAAGCAAAGAGTAAAGCTATATCTTAAAGCTAGGCAGTCCAACATCACAGTCTCCCCTCCCCCTTTACTCCATAGAAGGATGGCAGGAAGAAAAGAGTTCAAAGGCTATGTGTAAAATTAACCCAAGTAAACCAATATCGGAAACACCACCTGGTAAAGAAATTTAGCACAGCCCACATCCTGTGAGAGCCCCGTCTTTATACCCTGCCCAATAAGTGTTACTTCTGCTTCCTCACCAGGTAACTATTATCTTTACTCCTACCTGGAATCCTAAGCTGGAACATACTCAAAGTTCTACCTTTCTATACATTTTTTTGATAAATGAAACCATACAACACTTTCCCTTTGGGATCCGCCATCTTTCATCAACCTAATGGTATCTACTGTTAACTCTTGTTAATAGTCAACCATACAGTTGTAAGATTATTTTATTTATGGTAACAGATAGTTTTTAATTGCTATTTTAATATAGGATCGCACTATAACCTATTTATTCATCCCGTTGTTGAGAGGATTCCATGCTTCTACTTTGAAGAGCACATTCCTGTCTTTCGTACTTTCATACAAACCAGTGATTTTTGAAATGTTTGTGCCAGTTTACACTTCCCCTTACACGAGAGCTAGTGTAATTCTGCATCTTCACCAGCACTTGGTACTGTTTGCCTTTTTGTTTTGGCCTGTCCTGATGTGTCTGTACAACACTGTACTGTGGTTTTCAACTGCATTTCTCTGACAATACCAATGAACAATTCATTGCATATTTGTATGTCCTGGATATAACTCTCTGGCACCTTCCTCCTCTGCCTTTCCTTTTCATGATTTCAATGGTACTGGATATGAACAAGCACCCTAGCTCATCACTACTGAACCACACTGCTTCAGCTCTGTAAGAAGATGGCCAGTGTCAGTGTGTGTCGTAGAAATGAGAATCTTAACATCTTTATCTGTAACATCCCTAAGTCGTGCTTTGTCTCTATGGCCCAGTGAACCATGATTGGTTATTTACAAATGCTTGGGTTGTCCTTAATGACCAGACTGACTTGTGTGACACTTAAATGTCTATGAACCATTCTCCTAGAATACCTATGAACTGCCTGTGCTTAAATTTTTTTGTGATGAATATGTAAACACAATGTCATCTATGAAAACATCTCTACAAAATCATACTATTCACTTAACAAATTTAGGAATAATGGTATAAATGAAAACTGACATTTTCATTTTTCCAGTCCCTATTTGGGGTTATTTTTAAGAAAAGAAATTTATCACTCATGTTTGTTTTGTTGTTTCTGGTTTCTTTTTAACATTTACTCCTCTGGGGACTTGTTTTCTTAGTTTCTAAAGGAAATGGGATTTTTTTACTCATGGGTATAGCAGAGAAAATCAAAGTTAGCACCCAACAGATACCTATACTCCATTGCTATGGAATCAGACTAAGTGTACATTTGCAGAATGGATAAAGAAAATGAGGCATAAACCACAATGGGATATTATCTAGCCATAAAGAGTAAAGTTACTTTGTTTGTAGGAAAATGGATGGAAAGGAAAGAAACCTGCCAGACTCAGAAAAACAAATAGGTTTTCTTTCCTATGCAAGATCTAGGTTAAAAACCAACAGCATGGGGTTAGGAATTTAACTTAGGAAGGAACCACTTGCCTAGTGATGAAGCCCTAGGCTCTGTCCATAACAACAGAGGAAAAAAGAAAAGACATGAAAAGAGAAGGACTGCTTTGGAAGAGGAAGGAAGCTAGGGAGTGACAAGAGGGTCACAGAGGGGCAAATATCATCAGGGTGTCTATGCTTGAAAATATCACAACAACCCCATTATGCTATATGATTCATATATTCTAGTAAAATTAAGTAATTAGTATCCAAAAGTGTGATTCTTTAACGAAATTGGCATCCACCCAACTTTGAAAATGTGGTTCTCAACCTTCCTAATGCTATGATACAGTTTGATACAGTTCCTCAGGATATGACTCTCACTATGTTTATTTTGTTCCTTCTTTGTAACTGTAATTTTGCTTCTGTTATGAATCACAATATAAATATCCAGTGTGCAGTATATCTGATATGCAACCCACAGGTTGAGAACCGCCACCCTGGTGTGATATACACAGTTTCCACCTAAGTTCAATGGGCCTAAACTAAGTCTTATGTCTCTGTGTACAAAGGAGGACTGGAATCAGAGGGAGACAGGAGTAGTTTGACACAAAAGATCTATGTATCCATATGATAACTCCCTCACCCCCACCCCAGTAACTCAGTATTCCTCAAAACATGTGGGAGAGAGGGGGGAGACTATATGCATGCACTCCATGATTTAAAAGTTTGTAAAGTATTGGGTTAATACTTTCAAGAAATTATTGAAACAATCAACACTCTATAAATCATTGCAGGACTCCTCAGACCCTTTACAATTTATTTCAACTGAGAAATCTCTTGAGAAAGGAGCTATTGTGCATAGAATTTCACTACATGTCTCTTTTGACTAATTCTCTTGCAGAATTAGTAGGCATGGAATCACTATTCCTCAAAACACGCGTTAGGGAATCTTGCTTTAACAGTAGGCAGCTAGTAGATGGGTTTAGACAGAGGCCAGATGTGACAAGACTTGCGGGCTTACAGGGATCGCTTTGGCATCTAGGTGAGGAATGGGTTGTCCGGAAGGAAAGAAGACAGATAAGAGGCTGATGCAACGGCCCAGGTGAGAGCTGACTGAACAATCTATCATTTCCCAACACTTATGCATGTGGCCTGCTACCAAGAAGAACAAGGCAAGAAGGGGGGGGGGAGGAACACAACCAAACAGTGATCATTTATTTGTGAGTTTTTCTGGCAGCACTGACAGACACTTTGTGATCAAGATCATTCCTTTGAAGGAATTATCAAGGTGTACAGCTTGTTTGTCTGCGGCCTCTTTCCCCAGCCACACCCCAGGACCTGCAACTTACTCTTGGGCCTGGCTTTTCTTTGCTTCTGAACACTGGTTTATCACTGCTTGAGGGTCCCTTGACTTGATACTGTTTTTCTTTGACATCGTTTACTTCCTGGAGCCTGCTTGAAGTCCTGCCACTTCTTGTCTCCAGGTCCCCAAGCTCTGCAGTACCCATGCTAGAAGCTGGGCTACTGCTAGCTGCCACCTGCAGGTGAATTTCCGCTATACTGGGTTTGTAAGCCTCCTGGCTCTCCCAGCTCAGTCTCCTGTTTGCTGAGAACTCTAACCTCATCACTCTGGCTGGGGTGTGACCCTGATTTCCCAGGCCTGAGCATTTCCTGGGACCAGCCTGCCTCTGTTTCTTACTACCACACCAAATTGGCATTTCCTAATCACCAACCACTCCCTTCTGCCTGAAGCCTCTCAGGTCACCACAGCTGTGCCAAAAACTTGGCTGAAAAGACAAAACTAAATGCTACCTGGGACTTTTCCCTAGGGGATTTCCGAGACTTCTTTATCCTTGCTTAAGGGCCTCTTTGGACCTAGTGATTCAGTTTTTCTAAAACATTTGCCCAGGGAGATAAAGGGTCTTGAAGGGGAGGACTTGTTCCACCCTGAACCTACTCCTTCCTTTTCACTTTGAAAGGATGCTTCTCTGTGTTTGGCCCTGAAGGAAGGAAGCAGGCAAGGCTTGGGTGTCTGAGGAAAGCTGGCTGGGACTGCAAACTGTGCAGAAAGGGTTTCCTCTCTCCTTCAGGCCCTTGGGACATCGATTTTCATTCTTGTCACGTGGCTTCAAGGCACTCCCATCGTAGGACTGCTCAACCTTGTCCAGTTAACCTTGTTATTCCACGCAGAGCACATGCTGTCCCAGGAGGGGCCCAGCTGGGAGGGGCGCAGAGGTGCTAAGCCAGGAGATTCCAGGGAAAGCAGAGCCTGTTCACCAAGAGGGGTGTCTGGAACTGAGGTCTGTAACAGGCAAGTTCTGAGCAGTGCCAAGGGGCCCAACTGGAGCAGCCCAGGCAGGAATTACGTAGCAGAGACTCGGATACTGCTGCTGGGTGCTCTGGAATTGGGGCAGACATATATCAGCCTGACATCCTCCTTGCTACCCCTGCACTTCCTGGATGTGGGCTGGTCCTCTGCTGCGCCAAACTATGTGATCTCTTTTAGTGAGCTGGCAGGCACACACTAAGAGCTGGACTGAACAGTGTATGTCCCTATTCAGTGGACGTCGCTATTTTACAACGCGCAACAATCAGCATACTTCTGTGAAAGCAGCCTGTCCCCTTTCCTGAATTCTTGAAGCAGTGTTCATTCAGGAACACATTTTAAGCTTTCTGGTCCTAATGAATGTCAGATCCATGTTAGGGAAAAGAAAAATCATGTAGGGTTTGCTAGAGGAACAGTTAGTCTTCCCCTACGTGATAAAGATGTGTAGGCACCCTTAAAATACTTGCTCATAATTATTCTGCTTCTGAGAGACTTACTTGACTGTTGAGACCCAAGCCAGCTCTAGAAACATCTGAAGCTTCATGTTTCCATCTGGCCTGGGGGCTGCTGAGCGCACAAAATTTCTAGCCAAGGCAGATTTTTCTCTAGGAGAACATTTTCTTTTTCCTGCAGATCTGAGCTTGAGGAAAAGCAACAACAATCAGTGTCAGGTACCTCTTTTTCTGGGAGTGTGGTCGTCTGTTTATTTTATGGCTTTAAAACATCAGGTAAGGAGAGGAGGTTAATTTTCAAGAAGAAAATCACAGTTGATGGAAAGCAGGCTGGAGAGAAGTTGCCCAGTCACTCTGGGGTCTTCCGACAGTTCATTTTACCAAGCCGCTGGACATCTGAGCTGAGTACCTGTCTAGCAACAGTACGCACTTCCAAATTACCTCCCAACCTAGAAGACCTTTTCACTTTAGGTTTCGATCAGCTCAAAATGCAGTACACTGTTGAAGGAGTGAATTAGATCAAACCCATGGATTTTGTGGGTAGTTTTAAAGTTTTTAGAGTCCTTGAAGTCAAGCACCAGGATTTCCAAGGTCACAGTTAAAAACATACCCAAAAAGGGCTGGAGATAGGGATGGGATGGATGGGTAAAAAAATGCTTCACAACCCTTGTTACATGATTTCCTCAGAACCCATTTAGGAACTAGACATAACTCGTGTGTCAGTAATGCAAGCACAACCCAATGGGGTGAATACCCTAAGGCTCACCAGCCTGGCTCACACAGCAGGGAAGAGAGCTTGTCTTAAGCAAGGTGGAACGTGTAAACACCAGAAGTTGTCCTCTGGCCTCCACATGTGGGCATATGTCCCAGTTTGCTTCCTGCTGCTGTGATTAACACCAAGAACAAAAGCAGCTTGGGGAAGAAAGGGTTCATTTCTATTTACAGGCTAGAGTCCATCCTCAAGTCAATGGAGGACTGCTGCTTACTGACTTGCTCCCAGGTCACAGCTGCTGCCTTTCTTATATATCCCAGGCCCACCTGCCTAGGAATGGTACTGCCCACAGAGGGCAATCAATTAGCAATCAAAAAAATGCCTCACAGACATGCCCAATCTGATGGCTCTATTTTATCAGGTATGTTAAGTTGACAACCAAGATCAACCATGAAAACATGGCACAATGGCACAATCACATTCTCTCTCTCTCTCTCTCTCTCTCTCTCTCTCTCTCTCTCTCTCTCTTTCTCTCTCATACATACACACATATAATTAATATTTTAATTAGCTCACTTTTTAAAAGATGGGTTGTTTAGGTCACACATATTTCTTCCTATATTTCAGGAGTTGGTTGAAGGAAGAATGTCATATAGTTCTGCTTTGAGCATCTCTGAAAATATAAAAGCTGTGATCCTGAAGGCCCTCACACTCTGATAGTAATGTTTCCTTTGCTAGTCGCCTAGGAAATAATGTCATTCATTATTGTTTCTTCTCCTACCTGCCACTTGCATCCCAGGCATCCTTTCATCTGAAAGGCTTGCAGCATAGGACATTCTCAGTCTCTACCCCCAAACCCTTCTTATCTGCCTTGAAAAATCTCCTGAGCAATAAATTAGGTCCTAAGGAACATTTTATATCCCGAAGTTCTTCTTTCTAGATGCCAATGGTGTGAGCAGTTGCTGGTATAATCTGATATCTTATAGAAAAACTTCTTTCCAATAAACCCTGCACAATTGCAACATTTGTCACTAGGGAAATGCATCATGGGCCCTCCTGCCTCCTTGGCTAAACTCAGTGTGACAGTGGACAGGAATGTGTACATGGGATGCCTTCATGGACTGGACTGGAAACGCAGCAGGTAAATGGAATTAGGGAATATTTCATCCTATTTGTTGATTCAGTCTCACTGTGGATGCTCAAACCACATGAAATGAGGGTCTTAGCACAATGGTGCAGTTTCTACTGACATCAGCAGTCTCTTCCTAGAGTGTTCAATGGTCTAAGTGCAAAACTTACCTTAGACCATTTCTTCTCTGTTTTCCTTTTAAATGGTTCCAGGAGGAACAGAAGGGCAATTGCTGACACCTCACCCACCTCTGCCAAATTATAGGCCTAAACATATGTTTTATTTTTATTTTGTCCCTGTGTGTCTTTGCTTTTTTTTTTAACCAAATTAAAAAAAAAAACAAATTAGCATTTCTTTATTAGTTTCTGGAAAATCCTGGTACCACACATAAAAGATGAAAAACTAAAATGATTAATCTTTAGACAACTATACTATACATTACAGATGCTGTCAGGAGACCATTTACCAAATAATATATAGATAACTAAATGTACAGGTGTGTCTGAACATGTAAGCACAGTAATCTAGGTATCACAGTGAAAAATATAGAGAAGGATTTTAACAATACTCCAGAATTCCATGAATTTTAAAATCACCCCCAAATTAGCCACTTACAGCAGACAAATGCTTAATGTATTTATCTACAAAGATTCCTGGAAGAGCATTTCAGAGAGTGCCCATTGTGTAAGAGGATAACGGGGACAATACCTATTCTAATCATCCATGATGACATAGCTATTTCTGTGGTTAAAGATTTCTTACAACCATTAATTGACTAATCTTCACAATAGTTCTGTAGGAGGCAAGCAGTGTTCTAATCGCTTCATTTTACTGATGGAGACTCTGAATCAAGGAGAGATGAAGTGACATGCCAAGAGACAAAGCACCAGAAAAAAAGAATTAGAACATAGCAGGTTCTTCACTTCAGCCCTCATTATAAATCACAGGAGCAAGATAAAAATACATGATAGCAGATGTTATTTGACAAATAGGATCTCAAAAAAAAAAAAAAAAAACCTGAGACTTCTAATGTTGAGCAATCATAAAATTGCCAATAATAAATGTCTATGTTAAATAAATCACGTACTTTATCTCAAGTCTCTGCTGAAAATAAATCCCCAAGCCAAAAAAAAAAAAAAATCAGAAATTATTATGTTCCTGGCACAAATGATCCTTATCCTGGAGGTACAGAGGTGGTTCTGAATAGGCCCAGGTCGTTTTGCCTATGTTTTAACATCAGGACAGCCACCATTTTTCTCAGCAGTTCTCAACCTGTGGGTCAAGACCCTTGTGGAATGACCCTTACATGGGAGTCACATATCAGATATCCTGCATGTTAGATATTTATGTTACAATTCATAACAGTAGCAAATTTAGAGTTTGTCACAACAAAATAATTTTATGGCTAGGAGTCACCGCATCATGAGAAACCTTAATAAAGTGTTGAGTAGCAAGGGAAAGGTTAAGAACCACCATTCTAGAGGATACAAAGGACTCCAAAACACAACCAAGCAAGCAAACCCCATCAATGAATGTGCTAATGAAATGAACAGAAAGCTTTCAACACACAAAATGCAAATGGCCAATAAACATAAACAAAGTATTCAACCCAACTAGCTTATATGTTTGAATGTGAACGTTCCTACCCACCTGTATTGCTTGACACTTACTTGTTTGAATATTTGGTCCCCAGCTAGAGGAAGGGGAAGGTAGTGGAACCTTTGGGAAGTGGAACTCTAGGAGTGATCTTGAGGTTTTATAGCTCAGCCTCAATTCTTGTTCATGCTGTGCTGTCTGACTGCAGATACAGTGTGAGCAGCCAGCCTCCTGTCTGTGACCACATCTCATTGGGCATGATGAAATGATACTCTTGAACTATATATAAGACCTTTCTCCCTTAAATTGCTTCTTGCTGGGTCTTTGGTTAAAGCAACAGAAAAGCAACTAATCCATTAGCTGTTAGAGAGACGTAAGTCAAAACTACATTGAGCTCCCATCTTACCTTTCATCAGAGTGACAGTAAGATTAAGTAGCAAATGGTAGAAAAGATGCAGACGAAAGAACCTCTGGCACTCTGCTGATGGGAATGGGAGTTCATCCAGCCACTATGGAAATCAATAAGGAGTTTCCTTGTCCTGCCTACAAGAAGTACTGCGGTAAAGGTAACACAGGAACTGTGGGAGTGACCAAGCCATGACTGGCCCAGCTTGAAGCCCATGTCATGAGGGGAACCCACTCCTGACATTGCCTGGAGGGCCAGGACACAGTGGCAGGATAACCCAGAGACCTAGAATAGAAAAGGATTCCTAATAATATTCTGCTGTGCTCATAGACTAGAACCTACCCAACTGTCATCAGAGAGGCTTCTCCCAGCAACTAATGGAAACAGATGCAGAATCTCACAGCCAGACATTAGGCAGAGCTCAGGGAATCCTATGGAAGAAGGGAGGAAGGATTGTAAGAGACAGATGGGTCAGAGACACCACAAGAAAACCCACAGAACAAACAAACTTCGGTTCACAGGGGCTCATCATGAATAAACAATCTGGAAACCAACATGGGACTGACCTAGGCCTTCTGCCTATATGTTACAGTCCTGTAGCCTGGTCTTCCTGTGGGAGACCAAGGGCTGTCTCTGACTCTTTTGTCTGCTTTTGGGCCTCTTTCCTTCTACTAAGTTGCCTTGTCCAGCCTTAATATGAGGGGTGATGCCTAGGCTTACTGTAACTTGCTATACCATGGCTGGTTGATACATAGGAAGCCTGCCCTTTCCTGAAGAGAAGCTGAGGAGGCATGGATGGGGATAAGGCAGAGGGGAGGTTGGGGCCAGGTTTCTGGGTATTTACCCAAAGGGCACAGAGCCAACATATCACTGTTCATAATAAGTAAATTATAAAACTGAACTAGGTGTTTAATAACAACAGAGAAATGGACAAAAAATGTGAATATATATATATATATATATATATATATATATATACACACACACACACACAATTAGATTGTCTTCAGCCATAAAAACAAGCACAGAACTGTTGTTTTCAGAAGACACAAGGAGAGATAATTGTGTTAAGTAAATTAAGCCATTCTCAGGAAAAATAAATATCACGTTTTCTCTCAGTTGTGGGTCCTTGATTTCAAATAAGAACATAAAATTATTTGTGCATATATGACATGAAATTAGAGTCTTCAGGGCTATGGAAGTGGTTCAGTCAGTAAAGAACTTGCTATGCAAGCAAGAAGAAGACCCAAGAGTTTGATTCCTATAACCCAATACAAATCTAGAAGCAGTGTAAATACTTATGATCTTTGTACTAGGAGGTTGAAGACTGGAGAATTCCTGCAGCTTGCTGGCCAGCCGCTCTCAAAAATCAAGATGGAAAATGACTGAAGAAGACACATGATGTCAACCTCACGCCTCTACACACACACACACACACACACACACACACACACACACGTGGCACACACATGCACAAATGTATACATACAAATGAACACACACAAGCAACTGTAGCTACACACAAAATAGAAGCAAAACTGTCTACACTAACAAGGGAAGACTACAGGAAGTAAGGGGAAGCGGAGACAGTACGAGGAGCGTATTCTCAATGTATATAGGTAAAGGGATAGTTAAAATGAAATTGATGTAGCCTAAGCATGCAGTGTGTATAAAGGATGGAGAGGAATGTGGTGATGTCCTAGGCCTTCACGTTCAGATACTATTTGCTAACCCACCTGGACAAAATTCCAAACTGCAGTTTCCTGTAGTATGCAATACAATAGCCGGATATACAAGTTTATGCCTGGGAGCAATAGTTTATAGCACACAGAGCAGGTTTGTAGTAGCCTATGCAGTCTGGGTCTATAGAGTGCATAGAGTGCAGTCTATGCACTCTATGAAGTTTACATAATAAGGAAATTGTCTAGCAATACATTTTTTAAAATAATTATATTTTATTTCACCCAATCTTTGTACATACTTTAACTTTAAATATATATATATATATATATATATATATATATATATATATATATATTAAAGTATAGGCTAGGATGGTCAAGGTGACCCAGCTTATTCAGTGCTAGCCGGCTAAACCCAGCAACCGAAATTCAATTCCCTGCTCCCAGAGCAAAAAGAGAGATGATTCCAAGCGCTGTTCTCTCAGCTCCACATGTATGCTGTGGCATACATACACTTGCACTCATGTGCATACATGTCCGAGATAATATCATTTAATTTTAACTTGGGTGAAAGGTCTACTTTTGATTAAGAAGTTTTACAAATAACATTTTGATTATCTCATCAGTTCTTCAATACCGGCTTGTAATCCTTTCCATAGAGCTGAAGGAACGGGAACACAGAGAGCTAAGCAATGGTTTCCTAGCCTCACAGCTGGTCAGAGGTTCTGGAACTTTGTTTTTCTGAGTTCTCAATAAGTCATGTTGAATTTTTCAGCATGGCTATATCTTAAATATTAACAAGTATCTTACTGCCAGTGGGAGTCAAGAAACCCCTGTTATACGAGTGAGAAGGAACAGAGGCCCTGAGAAGACGGGAAGAGCTATGGGACCCAGTGCACAGAGAAACGAAGGCAACACGTTGTCTTTTGAATGATGCACAAATAACTAGAAAGAATAAGTTGCAATGTAATGATCATTGTTTCAAAGATAAGATCAGCCCCCTAAGCCACAGGCACCCGCCATAAGTTCTTTTCTGGACTACAGCAGCATCACACAGATACCCACCTACTGAAACTGCATCCATTTGTTTCATCATCTGAGAAGGGAGGAAAGAAACAGCAGTCCTGGTGAACTGATTCATGAGAAGTGGACCAAATCACTCAAAAGAGCAGAAGCCAATATAATTTCCACCACTAAAATAAAGTTCTCATATTCCTTAGAAAGTATTTCCATTGTTAAGTGAGGCATGGCTGTGTATATATAACGAGATTTTTTTTTTCAAAAATCTTATGCAATTATGGAGGCCAAGAAGACACATGAGTTAGAGTCTCAGAAGAGATGTGAGCCTAGGAACCAAAAACACCAATGCTACAGGCTCTGGTCCAAGTCCTAGTTGAAGGTTGTGACAGGTGATTCAGTAGAAGACCCTGAAGAAGAGAGGAGGAGTTCCCACTGTGTGGTTTCATTTGTTTCTTTGTTTATCAGATAAAGCGATGCCATTGGGAGGGTAAGTAGTTTTGCTGTCTACTAATCTAAGCATCAGCCTCATCTTGAAATAACCTAACGGTCTCAACCAAAACACTGCTGGAGCAAATATCTGGGCTCTCATGAACCAATCACATTGACAGAATTAATTCTGTCATAGCATATCACACATCTCTCTCCAAAGTTTCTACTTGCACCTGCCTGTCATTCTACTCAGACGGCAGCAGGCACCAGAAGTAACTAGCGCTAACAGTCGTCTTTGGAGGGGGGAGCTTATATATTATTTATTTTTCTAGTTTAACTAATCCAATGTATAGGCACTGTTAGAAGTGCCTTATGGATAACTCATTAATCTCCATGACAACTCCCAAGCTAACTATTATTATCATTCCCCTTTTAAAGATGGGGAAACCAAGGCAAGGTGTGGGTTCCAGAGTCTCAACAGCATCATGTGATGGGACTGCCTTAGTCAAGGGTACATAGTCATTGTGACTATGAAAGTGGACAGAAACAACCGGAGGGAGGAAGGTTTCCTTAGGCGAACAGGTTTCTGGTCTATCATGATAAGTAAGACATGGTGAACAGCCTCATGCAGGGAGCACTGAGTAGAGATTGTTCATGCAATGACAGGCCAGGAAGCAGACAGTGTGACAAGTAGTAGAAGTTGGGTAGCCTGGCTCCTCTTAAAGGTTCTACAAAACCTCTCAAATGTTCTCTCAACTAGCAGTTGATAAGCATGTGTGTCAATAAACAGCAGTGTTCAGACATGCATGTATGGGGGACAGTTTGGATCCAAGCATACCACACTCATCAAGTTGGCTTTGGAGCCCATGCTTCTACCCACTATGCTATGATATCTTGAAACTCAGAGCAGAGAAATTGGAGAAGGGTCTCAGAGATGCAAAAGTCAAAAAAACAGATACACTAAGCATAGAGCTGATAACCATACACAATTGCTCTGATGGTATACAAGTTATCTCCATTGAACTTTGTCTTGGCCTGGAAGAAATTCCCCAAATTGCATGGGGCTGGATTTACAAAATCATTGTTCCATATTCTTAGAGTGAGATTAAAGAGCAGCAAGCCTCCCGTTGCTCCAGTCACCATGGGTCTCCCCAGTCACAACAGTGGGGTAAATAAACACTGGGCCTAGCAGACACCAGAGAGGGTGTGGGGATGATACAGTGCCTCTGAGGACCCAGAGTTCCAGAGCAGCACAAGAGCATCCAAGTGCTCCTGCCCTAGCCCTAACTTTTCAGAGGGAAGTAAAAAAAATCCTAAGGGCTCCTGCAGCCTTACCATCTTACAAAAACTGTGCGCTACAAAGAGGATCCTGAGATGAGCCCATGCCAAGGATATTAGCAGGGAAGAACCCCTACATCTGGAAGACCAGATGTCCCAATGGTTCCTACCCCTTGAACACTGTAGTCTGGCTTACAACCCCAGAACTAAGAGGCAAACCAGGAAAATGGACTGAATAAATGACCGCCTGAAGATGAATTCAAATGGAACATGAGTAAGTTTAAGTTCAGGTAGAAAGAAACTTTTTTTTTCCTCACCTGGCTTTGTAGCACAAACTATACCTGCTTAGCTATAAAGAAGTAAGACCTGATGACCTTTGTACCTTTGCAGCCAGTTTGTATTCTCTGCTCCCATCTCTCCAACCCCTTCTCTTTCAAAGCCAAAGAAAAATTCTAAAACTGTTTTGGGAAACAAAAATCACTATTAAACTGGGTATACAATTTCCAAAAGGGACCCAGCACAGAGCAAGCCTCCCTTCTCCAAGTGTGCTCCTTCTGCCTGTCTCTTGAAAACATCAGTCACATTAGCACAGACTGGGACTCACTAGACCCCGTCATCAAAATGACTGAGTGTGGGTTAATGATGCTTGCCATCCATTCATTCAGATGAAGCTGCTCAATTTTGCTCCATTTGAGGCTAAGATGGAAAAGATTTAGGGTTTTGTGAAGTCAGGATCTAATTCAGCTTGGAGTCTAGCTACTGTTCGAGCCAAAGCTTTGAAGCTTTTCCACACAGTGGAACAAATATTGTGTTAAAGGACCAAAGAATGAAAAGTTCACTGCAAATAAAGCTAAGTTCCTGCAACCTAAAGGTAGTGATGGCTTCCGTAACTTCAGGCCGGACTATGAAGCTCTACATGCTGAGGTAGCATTTCTGGAAAGCTGAGCCCCGGCACTGCTGCTGGCAGAGCTCTTCATGATAGTAACAAGACAGAAACAAAATCAAAACGAAAATCAATTCTCTCAAAATTCATCACTAGATCCTAAGTTTCCCGGAAATCGTCTCAAAGTTGTTTGTGATCCAAGAAGGCTTTTTTCTCTCAAGCCCTTAGCTTCAACTAGAGGTTTTCTTAATTACTGGTTTGCAGAAAGTTATATAAGAAAGAAGCCTTCCTTACCTGGGATTGTCACTGGGGGAAGCTAGGCTTCAAGTTGCCCACCAGGGCGACACACAACTGTGTTATTGTTCTACTATGAAAAAGAAGTCAGATCAGTTTGAGTTAAAAACAAAAACAACAACAACAACAACAAAACAAAACAAAACCTTACCTCACAGTAACTTTCTGGAGAAATGAAACACTAAGTATAAGCACCGTCTCTAAAGACGACTTAGGAGAACATGACTAGAGAGATCAACCTTTTAGACAGACATAATTTTTGGAACACGTGATTACTAAAAACAAATGCTACAAACCAAATAAAGTTGTTGATGTGTAAAATCCTCAGATTTGGTGAGCTTGCCTTTGAAAATGTATGTAGGCTCCTCAATGTTATGTTAAACTGGCTGATTAAAGCAGCCCCAGAGCCATCTTTAACTCAGTCTCTCTTACACCTTTCCAGAGAATCTGTGTGTTAGTTAAACAAGGCCCATCAGCCCTCAAGTTGACTTTATCAGCATTTGTTGCTTTAAATCATCCTTTTTACATTATTTATACTAGAATTTTTTATTCAATATTCAAAATGATAAAACATATACATTGAGCCACAAATAAGGACATAATTCATCGCCATTTGAAGCATGCCTTGTAACACTTAAGTGGTTTATTAAACTTGTCTGCTCCTATATTAGATAAATTCTATCCTTGACACCAAGATGTGTGTATGACACATTTATCATGTTTAAGATTCCTCTAAGTAACATAAACTATTTCATCTGGGAATTGCTAAGAGTTCCAGTCTAAAAGCGAAAATACATTCAGCTTCCAAATATTTCTTTTAAATATGAGTTAGACTGAAGCTATCACATAGAGTTATTTAAGTTATTTTGGTGGTCTCAGCTCTATCCCTTGTGGATAGAGCTGAGTATAGTACCAAAACAGCATAGTATAGTATATAGAGAGCATAGTACCAAAAAAAAAAAAAAATCTAGAGTAACTTGCCATTCTTGGAACTGGCAGCCTCTGATCAAAGGAGTGTGTAGTAAGCTTAGGGGGGCAGACTGACCCCTGCCTAAGAGGATGGCCATCTCGGGTGAGACTGAGGTTATGTCTCTGTGGAAATCAAGCTGCCGTTTGACTTGAGGATGATAGTCATCTTCTGGGGCAGAGTCCCCATTTACTGATGAGTGGAAAAGATGGGTATTAGAGGTGAATAAAATGAAAGTGATTTTCGTCAGCACAGTGAAAGAAGCTGCAATGTTCGGTAGAATAGTAAATGTCAAAGGTCATTTCTGTTGGAGAACGTAAGAACCAGAAGGAGAAGAGGAAGAAAATAAAACCACGGTCCAGAGCCAGCCGTGGAAGTGCACACTTACAACTCCAGTACCTGAGAGGACTATATGGGACAAGTCTGTTTTACGAGGGAGACTCCATCTCAAAGCAAAGAAACAAACAGAACCCCACAACCTCCCCCAAAGTGCTTAGGTTCACTTTAGAACATTAATAAACACATGCCTTGTTTATTGCTTATCTTCCACTGTGCCCCTCTGAGGTTTTCACAGAATGGATATTACAGCACTATTGTCTAACCTCTAACCGGTAAGTCGCATTTCTTAAATTATTCATGTAAGCAATATTAGCATGTACAGAGCCTGGGATGTTGACACTAATAGAAATCACCAGTGTTTTATAACATGCCTAACACGACACGGCAATTACAGATATTTCAAATGCTAGTTACATTCTTGCTCTTTTGAAATAACTGTGTTTACTGGACCTGCTGCTAGACCTCCCTATTTAGAGCAGAGATAAAGAGCCATGCTTATAGCAATGCCCATACATTGATTTTGATATTTTGATACTTACACTTTAGTAAGTCTCTCTCTGAATATTGTGTATCTCACTTCATTCTTGTAAGGCACACGTTAGTAACTGGCTGTCTCTGAATACTGTGTATCTCACTTTACTCTTTTAAGGCATGCTTTAAGTGAGGATGGAGGACATTGTTCTGAGGACCAGAGGTTTCAGTAAACTGGGCAGTGAGCTTGCTCTCCCCGTGCCTCCCTGCTGTAGTCAGTCACTGTGTAAAGGACAAAGGTTCTTCTGACTGGGATGGAGAACAGATAGGACTCTCTTCTAGATGGAGCTACTTTGGGCTGTCTTCTGCAAATATGATCAGTTTGGAAACTACAAGTGATTTAATGTCATCCGCTTGATTAGATTTTTGCTCACAGTGTCAAGTAGAAGGGAGTCCTTACGTCTCCTCTTCCCTTGATTGGAGCAAAATGGAAAACAACGTGAAGAGCCCAGGTCCCCCAGGGTCATTTCCCATGCGCATGCCCCAAGGATCTTCGGCAGCCATTAGAATTTTATGACACCAAGTTATTGGCTATATTTGTGGCAAAGGTACTGTGAAATAAGAGAAGAAGCATCGGCTGTAAATCTTGTCTCTCCGCTGTTAAAAACCAAACAAATTCAACTATCAGCTGGTTAGTATCTCCTTACCTCTCACTAATCCTGAAAACATCCAAAATGTGCTTTCTTACAGCCTCTGACAAATAAGACTGCAGCTAACATTATATTTTTTGGTTCCCTCTGGGATACTTTTATCCAGAGCTCAAGAATAGTCTAACCAATGACCAATGATTAAAAAAAACAAATCTATGCCAATATTATAACTGGATAGATCACCAGTTATGTTATTGAACAATTTATACTGCCACTTTTCTTTGTTACATGCGGACAGCAGACTTCTGACTCTCGCATGTGAGTGAAGTACAGGGACATTGGAAGAGAGAGCCGCATAGAACACAGTGACACCACATTTGGAAGTTAGATCCTACTTTTTCCTAAAGAACAAGCTTGTCGCCCATTACCATGTGTACTGCCTTGCAAACAGACAAGCCAGCAGCCTAGGCCTTGTGTTCTCTTCACAGCATGGTTTACTCTAAGGAAGGGAAGAGAATCTAACTAACTCTGTGAGAACTGGCTTTAATTGGTGCCCATTTACCCAAAATGCCCTTTAAAGTGTCAGAGAGACAGTTCCATCTGTACTTACTTTGAAAAAAGGGACTGAGGCAGGGGACTTGAAAAAGCCCAAACCACCTTCCATCTTCCAGTTGCTGTCTTGAGCACCGCCAGGAGTTGTAGGAGGGAGATTCTCATGAAAGGTGTTTCCTCCTCTGGGTTTCAATGTCACCTTTATTTTTTTACCCCCAACTTGATCTACTTTATACAATGAAACATAGAAAGACCCCACTGAAGATTTCATTCTACAGAAACAACCTCATGTTGAAAGAACCATCTGATAGTCCTCACAGAGTCCTTTCTTCTAGAACCAGCTGGAGAAAGAAAATGTTCCTAGCTTATTCAAGTATTCTGACTACTAGAAAAAAAAAAAAAAAACCAGATAACTAGCTTTTGGTAACAACACGTTCCTCTTCTTCTTCTACCATTCATTCATTCATGCACTCATTCATTCATTCACCAAATTAGCATCCAGGTGAACAGGCACACTTGTTACAGCTCTGCCTGTTGAATGGATTTTTTCTCTCTCTCTTGTCTTTCAAGTCACTGAATGTGGCTATAAGCAGCTGCCACTCATTTCTGGCTTGCTCTCAAACACTGAATTAAATTTTTCCTTAACCCCAGAGCTGGTTGTGTAGGACTTTCTCCACTCTTACAGCTATGGATATGAGAAGCAAGAAAGCAGGGCTTTTGAAACTCCTGTGAATGGCAAGGGGTCTCGGCCACTGCTCACACAGCTCATCCAGGGTGTGTTCTTTCTATTCTCCAGTAGGTATTTGCTGTGACTGGTCCAGTTTGCCTTCCTGAGTCGGTGAGCCTGACAGAACAGCTAACAGCTCTGGATGCATACTCCATTGACTCTCAGGGGTAAGTTTTTCTTTTCTACCAGGGCATTATTTGCAGGGGCAGTTTAGCAAAACTTGTATAATTCTCTGCTGTGGTTGTTATAATCTTGGTCCAGATTCTCAGGATCCTGTAATGCCAGTTTCCCACTGGGCCTTGTCACACTGACCATTTAGTTATGTCTCCATGACCTAATGATCTTGGCAAGTGGTATGTCCTTAATCTTCTAGTCAGACTTTGACTGGGCATAAGATATCCATTTTAGTATGAGTATTTCTCTCAGGCCTGTTCCTCCCTGCATTACCAATGCATGCCATGTCTACTGTCCTGTGCTTTTAAGGACCATGCTAGCAGCAAATATACCTATTCCCTGAAGTTCCTGCCAACATCTTAAATCTTGTGTCCTGAAATCAAGGAATTCTGCCCTTGATTAAATGTTTACCAAATCAAATCTCAGGAGACTTTCCCTAGCCACTGCTGTATATGTTAGCTAGTTCATAGTGACGCTTCAACGAGTAGTAATCTTCCTCTTTGTCATACTAGCATATCTCTAGCTGATTATGCTAAAATTTAACTCCAGTTATTTCCTGGGAATGTGACAGGGAGATGGAGGCTGCTTCCAAGACAGATGCTTTTTGCCTTTCTGGGAAGAAGCCTGGCCACTGCTCCAGCCTGAGAAGCTTCCCCCACACCCCGAGAGCTCCAGTCTCCAGAAGAGAAGCTCCACTTCTTACTATGAAAAAGTAGGTACCTTTACTGTCACTGAGGATGTGAGGAAGGATTCAGAGTTAATGTTCCAAAGGAGATTAACCCAGACTTCTCTGGCTATTGTTCCCATCCAATATTTGGGGCCCAAGAAATCCTGATCTGAAAGGGCTGTGACTTCAGCCAACAGATGTCCTTAGCTGAGCCTTCTTAATTAAACATCTCTGGGTCCAAGCTGCTTCATCTATCAGATCTCCTATTCTGTCCATCTCAGTTATGACAGTTATTCCACTGAAGGCGATAAGAACTTCTCTGTTAGCTACTAAAAGAGGCCCCTAGCTCTCTCAGTCCTAGCCTTTAACTCCAGTGGCAACTCTTGGCCTCTGTTAACCCCACACAGGACATCAGGGAAGCTTGGAAGTAAGCAGTCGACACCATCATGTATCTGGGCAGGACTCCCTCTCTCCTAACATTTGTCATATTCAACATCCCTCTCCTTCACCAGGACAAGCCTCAGTGTGCCACAGTAAACTGATTAGAAACTGAGCCACCACCTAGCCTAGAAATCCTGCATCCTGGTCACTACACAGGATGATCTTTCTATCACAGGGGGTGTCCGTGCACCTCATCTCACCACCTATTTGTCAGGTGACTCAGGACAATATGTGATACCTCATGTCCTGTAGGAAGCAGAAACAGAAATTTAACAGGGAAAAGATATGTGTGAAAGATGAAGGGAAGGAAGCTAAGATAACAGCAAGAGCCTTAGCTGTGCTGCATGGCGTGTCTCCGTGAGGGAGATGAAGGAAGGGAGGGTGGTTGGGTAAGAACTGCCTCAGCCTTCAATGAGATTCATCCGAGTTGAGATGAAGCTCTTCAAAGTTAAACAAGTACTCTATTAATGAATTTTGTAGAGGGGACAGGAGAGATGGTTCAGTTCATAAAGTGCTTGCCTCACAACCATGAGGACCAGGGTACAAATCCCAGAACTCATGAAAAAAGCTGGACATGGTGGCAGGAGACAGAAACTCCTGTGCTGGGGAGATGGGGGATGAATCAGTGAAAGATCCTGAATCAAATTAAAACCAATTAAAATGTAATTGAACAAAACACACAACAGTGATCTTTTTCCTCCACTTCACACACACACACACACACACACACACACACACACACACACACACATATACACACACATACACACACACACACACCTTTGTATAATAAACAAGAAAAAAGCTGTCCTGCTAGCTTAAGCAAAGTGTTGTCATCAACATCACAGTCTATCTTGGCCTACTTATCTGGGGAGAATGGCGGTCTATCCACACAGGCCGCCTCAGTCATTAGGAAGAGACATGTTTCCAGAACGTGCAGTCCAATGAGCATGCACCAGTGCCCTCCCACCTCAGAGAATCATTCCTTTTCGTACTGGTCTCTCATTTCCCCTCAGAATCTGTTCTAAGGAAAGGAGCTAAAGTTTGTATTCGTTGGTTTTGTTTGGTTTGTTTTGTTTTTTGGAGACATCTGACTACACAGCGTTGGCTGCCCTGGAATTTGCTTTGTAGACCAGGTTGACTTCAAACTCGGAGATCTTCCTGACTCTGCTTAAGTGCTAGGATTAACTTTAACTTTAACTTTAACTTTAATGACTCTGATGATGAAAGACTTACAGCTAAGCAAATGTGAATACCAGATGCCAGTAGGATAAAGATTCTATAATAGATTTTCTGACACAGAGACAGTATGTGGTAACCATAGATGGCTATTTGAAGCAGAAAAAAGGGCCCTTTCATCACACCCTGCAACTGCTTTTTAACCTGTGGTGACACTCTGCACTCTCAGGGAAGGCAGATAACTCCACAATCTAATCACATTTTCTCCTAGAATATGTAAACTTTCAAAATAGGAAAGCAGGATCCAGTGGAGACTATGTGTGTCCATCCACGGAAAGCAGGATCCAGTGGAGACTATGTCCATCCACGGAAAGTAGAGCACCACATTTTTCAAATGTTTATGAAAATGAAGCAAGAGCAAGAGCTCTAGGATGTCATCCCTCTGAAGGTGCTGAGCCAGCTCTTTACCTAGCCAGCTGTCACCTCTGCTGGTACCAGCAACAAGAACCCCACAACCTGTGTCTTTTATTGCAGCATTTACCACGGAATTCATGTCAAGACAAAAGTTGCTACTCACACTGCTCTTTCGTGGATATGATACGTCGTGCTTTAATTATTCTTCTTTCTCCAAGACAGGCATTCCTAAGGGCTGGACTCTAATTTGTATTTTTTGTTTCCAGGGTTCAGGTTAATGGCCAGCATAGAGGTACTTAGCAAGTATTTATTAAATATTTGAATGAAAGATTAGTATAGAGATAGACATCCCAGATCTTGCCCTCTTGACCAAAATACAATTACCCTATGCATCAGACTGGGCAAAGAGTTAATTCAGATTGCTCCTTGATGCTGCCAGGCTCTTTAATCCATCACCATCTCTCCCCTTTATTTTCTACTTGGTAGGATTGGCTTCGTGTTAGGTAATACATATGTAATAAAAACTCTAATTACCGGTTAGACTCGTCTGTTTATTATGATACTACTCTTTTATTAAAACTAGATTTCACTCCACCACGAACTCAGCTATAAAATAGAGCTCTTTTGCTTCCCACCAATTCTATTGGCGCCCCTTTTTAATTCAAATACTGCTCTGGGATCAACAACGCAATAAGACGTAATTATGTTTTAAGATCCATGAACTGGGTGTGAAAATGCGTGTATTTTCTCTCTGGGTAGTTGCTCCAGGAGATACACTGAGAAGTGTATTTTTATCTTGATGTATGGGGATTTACAAAGGAACAGACCCCTCAGAGTTGGAAGCAGTATTTTGTAGAAATACCGGAACAAATACCACCCATCACCACTTGATTATGTTCACAACATACTCCATTATCATCAGTAGGTGGGCATAAATCCTCATAAGAAACCTCCCAGTATTAAAAACCATAATTATAACATGTATTTATTCCAAACATATGTACCACCATTTCAAACTACCCACCAGCTGAATATATTTTGCAGCTTTCAAAATCTGACTAGCGCGAAGATGGCTTTTATAAATGTGATTTATGACAATTTAGGTGCAGAAAACCATCGTAATTACAAGTACTGTAAATGTTTTCTCTCTGCTTAAGTAGCCTCACTGAGGAGGACAACGTTCATTTCCTGTGGGCTGGGCCCTTTGGCTCCAGCCTGCTCCGCAGCCAACAGGCTGCTGTGTTCCCAGCTCAGCCTCACCAGTGAAAGATTAACAAAACTTTTCAGCGCTCGGTTTGCTTTTCCCTCTGGAGCTATCCGTTTTCCCATCGCCAAAGAGGGCAGCCTCTCCTAACATATGTTGGAAATTGTTGTTCGACTTCACAGAGTACACAAACACAAGACTTTTCTCCGTTCTCAGTGCCAGAGCAGACGTTTCAATGGAATATTTCATTCTAATGCAGAGCCTGTGTGCCAGAAGAGAGGCTTTGCAAATGAAATTCAGGAGGGCTTTTTTTTCTCTCTCTCTTTTAACTTTGTGGTATCTGGGGTTTCTAAAAAGCACAAGAGACCCGGCTTTCAGTATAAAAAGTTTAAACTTTTAACCTACCTGGGTTTGAACAGGATAATAAATTGTCAAGTAATGATTCTTTGCCAAATGTTAATAATGTTCATGAAAAGTAAAACCGGAGACTCGTGGAGAAGGCTGTGATACTCTGTACCTTTCCAGCACCTTCCATCTCATTAACTTCCCACCGGTGCCCTCCTCCCCTGATCCCACCTCTCCCTCCAACCCCCACACACTCCCTGCAGGCATCTCCACACCAGGGGAAAGTCAAGCCTTGAGGAAAGGAACTAAGACTTCCCTAAGGTTACTATGGGAGTGAAAATGCAGAATCTCCAGTTTACCATTACTGCTGTAGCCTCCAAAGCTCCCAAGGCCACTTGGTAAATTATACTGTCAACAGCACTCTCTTTTCTCTCTTTCTCTTCTGTAAGTATATACTTAGTAGTTTAAAAACTGGCTGGGGGAGGGGGGGAACAAAAAAAAAAAACCTTAGCCGCCAAGTATCTTGCTTACAGTCAATTATCTCTAAAGGACGATTCAAAGATCTGTAGTTCAGCATCTTGAGGCCAACAGACATAGCAAAAGCTGAAGTTCACTCTCTTCTTGGTAAACCTCCGACTTTAAAGGAAAGTTAAATGTTTGAATTTATTAACGCTGCATACTAATTAGCAAGTTTTTATTTTATTAACAAATAATATAGAAGGGAAGTCTGAATATATAAAATATGATCCAATTGCTGTTCTATCTCAGTTTATCCCATAAGTGAGCACAGAGAGCTTTATGTACAGGCATTGATGGAAACTCACCATATAGATGTTATTTACAGAGAACAAGACCTGGGTCGGCATGCATGCTTGCGTGATGCAGGCTTTCCTTTTGCCAGCTTAGGGCTCTGAACGCCAGCTCAGCCAGCTCTGTGAACCAAATCTTGGCCACCAGTGGAGGAACTTGCGTTTCTTACAGCCAGATTGTCCTGGCATCCTATTATTCCATAACATTTTTACTCCACAAGTATTTCTTTGCATTTGTTCTGCGGTCAAAGGTCCACGCCTCCAGAATCGATAGAAAAGCAGGAATGACACAGAAAATCACAGGCGTGCCCTTGCAATAAGTGCAGCACAGAGGATGCAAATCACAAGCATCCTTGGCTGTTACCTTTATGGAAATTCAGATGCCATATGTTTTAGGGACTAAACTCAGACATGAAAGCCCATGGGGGGGGGGAGGGAAAACCCCTTCTGCCTTTTATTTTGCTGTGATCAAAAATATTTTACCAGTCCTTCCTTACTTTTATTGGGAAAGCACCTCTACTTAAAAATGACAACTTGGACTGATGATGACATGAGTACTGTAGGTCAAAGGTTATGATCTGAGAGAAAAAGAGAAAGCAGCCCTGAGGAGGTTTTGCTGACAAAGCTGTATGTCACCAATGCACTTTCACAGAGAACAAGTGTGAACCTTATTTTTTCAGTTCAGTAAGCCGTAGTGAACATTGATATAGGCTTAATTTCTTACAGAGTATAAACCTTAATGGCTATTCCAGTTGATACATTAGGATTAAGTCGTTTCTCATTATTTCTTTCTGTATGGTCTCCTTGGATTTCAATTTCTCTGCTGATTTATGACAAAGACTTGAACCATTCTAAATTTTCTTAAAAGTATATATTTTTTCTCACCATGTAAACTTGAGACAGTTATTCTCATAGGCTAAAAGAAGTCTCTACTGTCTGTGAATTAAGTTTAAAGGCAAAAAAAAAAAAAAAAAAAAAAAATGCAGCCAAACTCAACAGGTTTCATTCAGAGGTGTAAGCGTGGCTATGTTCATACACTCAATCAGACAACCTCTAAAGTCTGTAGAGGAATGAGGGCAGACAGGAAAACTGCACCTGAATGAAGAGTCATCACAAGCAAGCTGTCATACAGAAGGGTGAAATGGCATGCAGTCTGACCACGTCCTACAGTGTGCAATGCTCACTGTATATGCTCACTTTTCTATCTATTAGTTCTCCCTCTCCTTTAGATCCCTCGCTTACCCTGAAACATTTGTTCAAAGTTCTGTGCAGGATGAAATGCCCATATGTAGACCACTGTCTGTTAGGGGTAGAGGAATTCAGGAGACACACTGAAGACATCACACAGGACTTCTTTTTGCACCATTCCCACCCGCCTTCCACATCCAGTTCATTCTGAACCAGCCAAATCCTGCCATTGGCTTAGGGCTCTACTCTCCTTCTCACTTACCCCACCAGAATCCTCATGGCCTTATGGGCAATGTTTGTATGAGAAGCAAGGCCCTTTGGAGGACAGTCTCCATTCAAACCAGAACAGTAGCCTTGGCTACTACTTGTATTATCATCTTTCAGACTTCTGTGGGAACTGAGGAGACAGTCTGTAAAGAGCTTGTTGCACAAACATGAAGAATCAAGTTCAATTTCCAGAACCCATGTAAAAAAAGTCTTGTATATAGTGTGCGCTAGGACCTTCCACACTAATACAGTCAAAGACAAGCAGTTTCTGGTGCTTATTGGCCACAGCTTAGAACAGTTGGCATGTTCCAAGATAAGTGAGACATCGTTTCTCAAAAAAAATAAGGTAGACAGAACCTGAGGAACTACGTCTAAACACAGGAGCACATACATATATCCACATATTTAATACACACACAATACATCTGTACACATAGAGAGACTTCTCCTTAATTAATATATACAAATACATTAGTACATACAAATAATTCAATATTTTTTTAGAATTGTATATCTGTGTGTGTGGTGTGTGCTCTTTGTGTGTGCATGGGTGCACAAATGTATGCCACAGCTCCGGTGTTGATCTCAGAGGACAACTTGTGGGAATAGGTTCTTTTTTCAACCATGTAGTTCTTATGGATCACACACAGGTTGGAGGTTGTCAGGCGTGGCAGCAACCATCTTTACTTCTTCCACCATCCCGTCAGCTCCAACAACTTAGACCCTTTTTCCAGTTTCATAGTTTTCTAGACTGGTTTTCTAGATAGATGAAAGAACACAAATGAAATCCATGATCTGGTGTAGGGATTCAAGCCTGTAGTTCCAGTTGCCCAACTAATTAGGAAGCAGAAGTGGGGGAGACTCTGTGAGCCTAGAAGTTGAAGGCCAGCCTACACAAGTAAGAACGATGATCTGAGTACCTCATGAGGGGGTCCAGCTTGTTCTTTTTTAAAGTTTTAAAAGGGATTTATTCATATTTATATTTATTTTACATTTATATTTATTTATATTGTATATATGTGTGTACATATGTGCCTGGTGAGGATGGAGGCCAGACTAGGGCGTCAGACCCCTTGGAGATGGAGTTATAGGTTATTGTTAGCTGCTTGATGTGGGATCTAGGAACTGAACTTGAATCCTCTAGGAGAAATGCATACAAAGCAAAGACACAAATAAATCCACAGATGGTTTTGTAATGGGGATGGGGATTAGGAGGGTGGGGTGGAAGTAAGCCAAGTGGAAATGAACTCTCTCTTCCCTTGTTCTGTAATTAAAATGTTACTGAATGTCACTGTCTTTGGCCCTGAGCTACACATTCAGGAAACAATAGAGACAAATAAATTTGTTCCCTGTCCTCAACAAACTAAGAGGCTAAGGAGAGAAGGTGTGTGATAAAGAAAAAAATCTCTGATTAAATATAAAAGTAAATATTGAGAGAGTTGTTTTGATGCTTGTGACCAGGATAAGTAACTGACTATTCAGGGAACCCAATAGATATACTTATTAAAGGAAATCACACAAATTTATGTATACATAGCGAAAGAGCAAAATATGACAATGAAGACTCTTGTGAGAACCCACACCCTAATCACAGAAGACCTCCACGAGGAGCAGTTTTTGAAGCCCACTCTAAAGGATGGAGAAAAAACTCTAGGCAGAGGTGCAGCATTCTTACCCATCCTGAGCTAAGAGGAATGGAGTACACCCAGTCACAGAGAGAGACCAGAGTACTCAGAATGAAGGAGAACCATGAGATGCCCCATGGAGACGGAAGGAGGTGAGAGATAGGGCCCTAGGCATGTGGACACTACAGCCCCAGTCTTCTGTGACTGTCAGCTTCCTGGCTTGAGCACTGGTTCACATGTGTTCACCCTGACACTCCATGTTTACAGACAACTTCCATTTTCAGCTCACATATCTGTAGAAAAAAATCCAGCATGGCTCATCTGGAGTGCCTCTCCCCAGGGTCTCATACGACCATAATCATGGTGACAGCTTTCTGGGGACTATACATCTGAGAGTCCTGTCTTTTTGTCTGCCAGCTGGATTTCCACAACCCCTCCTCTAGGTTTCCTCACTTGCCCTCACCTGTCTCTGTCCAGCTTTAAGGCAACCGTGGTGTGAAATCTTTCTCCCACTCCGCATTTTCATAATTGCTTTTGCAAACAGTCAGAGGAAACGGTCATGTGTTTGAAGGACTTGTGTAACTACATGTGCCCCACTTGGAAAAAATCTCCCTTTACATTTGCAAAGTTCCTATTACCACAAAATGGACTCCGTGTTTTGTTTGTTTCATTTTTGTATGTTTTGTTTGTTTCTTTTGATTTTCATTTTTTGTTTGCTTATTTTTTAGGAAGAGGAATCATAAAGTTGGGTGGTGGTGGGGGGGGTTGGGGGAAGGGGAGAGGATCCAGGTTGAATTGGGAGAAGGGAAGGGATATGATCATAATATATTGCTTCAAAGAAAATTTTAAATGAAATTTCTGTTTCATGTTTTCCAGTTTGCTTCTCTGCTACTGTGATAAACGCCATGACCAGAAACAACTTGGGAGGAATGGGTTTATTTACCTTATATTTTCATGTCATAATCCATCATTCAAGGAAGTCAGGATAGGGACTCAAGCAGAAACAGACACAGGGGCCATGGAAGAGAACTGCTTACTGACTAGCTTTCAGATACCTCCCAGGACCATCTGCTCAAGGGTGGCACTGCCCACAGCGGGCTGGATCCTCCACATCAATCATTAATCAAGAACACGCCCCCACAGGCTTGCTTACAGGCAGTCTGATGGAGGAGATGCCTCAATTAAGGTTCTCTCTTCCCAGATAACTCTAGCTTGTGTCAAGTTGACAAAAAAACTAACCAGCACACCATGTGATATATCACAATCCTGGGAGTAACACTAGAGAGCAAAGGTCAGAAGCCATCTAAAAATCTGTCTAACACAGGGGTCTGGAGATAGACTGAGCTGCAAACACTGACAGGACTGTTAACTGTCTCAGGATCTGGAGCATGTTAAACAGACGTCCTCATCACTAAGAGGACAACAATGACAGAAGTGCTCAGGACACGTTTGCTGCCTCTCCTGAAATAATGTCTGCGGAGTGCCCGGTAGATCATGGATTGCTTCAGAGTGCAACAAACATTAGCTATTATGTTGGGAAGAAATGTTAGGCAATTTTCTATAAACAAAGAAGTAATTTTGTGTGGGCTTTGAATTCAATTTAGAGATGGAATGTAGCTATTGGAGGGATAATAAGAGTCAAGGGTACATGAATATACCTTTTAAACCCTACCAGCAACCTCTCCTTACAAGTGAGCTTTAAAGCTCTGTGGCTGTCCCTTAGTAAGTGGGCTCATGTTTTACACTGAGATAGGAAGGTTTTCTAGGATAACATGTATCTGCAAAAATGAGAGACTGAAAGCACAATAACCAGAGAAGGGTCCTATCTGCTCTCCCCCCCACCACCACCCCCGTTCCAGTCTGCCTGCAGCCTCTACTTCTGATGCTCAGACATCTTTTGGCAAGTGCCTCTATGCCAGGATTTCCTTATCAGACAATAAATACAGTACTGGACCTGTAGGAATTAGTGTGAGGATTTCAAAAGCAGTAACTGTAACATGATTAACTGTAAAGTACTTGAAACAGGTACCTGGCTCATAGCTTGCACTCAATCAATGTCAGCTGTTATTATATAGAAAGCGAAACAGGCCTAACCTCAGATATTAATGTCAGGCCCTCCTCTGCACATGGCTTTCACAGACATGATCACAGTCTTCTGAGAGTTCTAGGTTTGCCAGCTTCCTAAGTAGCACTAATGAGGTCTTGCCTAGATACAGCCTGCAGTTTCTGCAGTGAATCTGGTTTGTCAAGTGTATTTCAACTCTTTGATGGAAGAACAGACTGAATTTGGGATGCTGTTCTATATTTTTAAAGTTGAAGATGGTAGGCTTTGGTTATAGGCATTATGTCCCTTCTCTTCCTCAAATCTCCAGGAAAAGGCTTTGCCAAAGCTGCTAATCCTTTAACTACTTAATTGCAGTCGGCTTCCCTCATGCAGAGTACTGTGAAGTTCACAAGCACATTTCCAGAATTCTTGCTGGATCCATCCACTCAGTGGTGGAGGAAGAAAGGACAACCCTCAAAGGGAGGAGTGTCCTGGGTCATAATAAACCCCTTTCCTACCCAAGATATGGCTTCTAAGGAAGCCCAGAGGACATGAAAGGGGTGGGGAAAGAAAGAAGGAAACAGAATACGGGGAAAGGTTGTCCACTTAAAAGCACCTCCCATCCTAAATCTCAAAGCCAAGTCCGTGAAGGAGATCAAGGATAGAAATAATGCCACAGAAGCACAGGGCTGAGACCAGGAAAACGTAGGAACTGGAACAGCATGGGCAAGTCTGACCAAATAGAATAGAGAAGCAAGATCTGCCCCATAGGGGAAGATAGTGGGAAGACTTGATACCAGTGACCCCTCAGCTCTGCAAAGAGTCTGAGCGGAGACTCAGAGGGCTCAGCCATCCTTCAAACATATTGATTAGAGAGACTGACTCGAGAGCCTGGTGCTGGAGAGAACTATCGGAGAGCCAGACTGTAGGGAAAAGCACATCTCATGTTCCAGTCAGCTGCATACTTTATTTTCATGGAAAGGACCACAAGTCACTGAGGAAATCTGGCAGAACGAAGAAACAACATCAAGTAGACAGAATGAGAGGCCCCACAAAAGTCAGCTAATAGGAAATGAGGAGCTACTGAGATTAGTGTCCTCTGCCATCTGTATAGAAAGAGACTGCTATTTTTTAAAAGCCAGATAAAAAGTTTTAAAGTACCAAAGAGATCAGAGAGTAGAGTGGACATATCTGGTATCTCAGCCAATTGGAAAAGAAGAGGACAGAACTGGCTTAGGGATGAGTAGAAAAGTAAGGAGGCACCAGTAGGCATGTCAGTGAAGCAGTGGGTGTGCCAGTGGAACAGGGGCTTCTGAGACATGAAACAGATGCCCCTGAGGAGAGAATAAAATGGGGGGAGGGGAAGAAATAGTACAAATCAAAACAAGAGTTAAAGGTCCATGACCTGAAGAAGAGATGGAGATTTATGACTGCCAAGATCAGACTGTCACCAGTGAGACATAGCACCTTGTCTGAAGACACTACCTGTCTTAGTTAGGGTTTTACTGCTGTGAACAGACACCATGACCAAGGTAACTCTTATAAGGACAACTTTTAATTGGGGTTGGCTTACAGGTTCAGAGGTTCAGTCCATTATCATTAAGGTAGAAGCATAGCAGCATCCAGGCAGGCATGGTACTGGAGGAGCTGAGAATTCTACATCTTCATCTGGAGGCTGCTAGCAGAAGACTGACTTCCAGGTAGCTAGGGTGAGGGGTTTAAGACCACGCCCACAGTGACACACCTACTCCAACAAGGCCACATCTTATAATAGTGCCACTCCCTGGGCCAAGCATATACAAACCATGCCATTAGCAATCTGAGCATAAAGAGAAAAACAAAGGGGCTGTTGCCTGAAAATGTACCGAGCTCCCTAATAAGAATAGCTTTTGTTTGAAAAGAAAACCCAAGATCCTCCATGATTCTAAAGCTCTTATAAGTTAAACATGGGAGATAGTTTTAAGGAAGCCAAGTGTTTGTTTGGAAGCATAGTTTACTGAAGTTAAGCAGTTCCATTTATTTCTTCTTATTAAATTCCAATAAATGTAATACTGCATTTAATGTTGATGGTAGGCTAAGGAATCATTAGAGTTTGGGATGCCATAGTCACAGTGGGAGCATCCAGAGTTGAAGAATGGACCAGTAGAGCAGAGAAAGGGAGGCCATACATGAAAGCAATCTGCCTCCGTGGTGATTTGAGGGCAGCATGTGAGGCTCTGGGTATCCCCCTGGAATATCTCTTCATTGAGTGAAGCTCACTACGGGTTATAAATTCCATGATGTTAAACACGGACAATTCTAAGTGTTTGCCTTTTGAAATATAAATATTGTACTGTACTGCTGGCAGGATTAATGCGTTAAATCCCTCACACCTTAGCTAGATCCTTGTCCTCAGCAATAGAAAACTGTCCTCAAATTCCACTCAACATCGTAGTCACCATGGGAACTTAAAACATATATACACATTCACATGGCCCCCAGTAGACATATAAAAGAGAAGGTAACATTACAGTAAAGCAGAAAAGTGTTGGATCAGAGAGCTTTGGGTAAAGTTATTCTTCTACCACTAATGAAACTAACTCACCTAAGTTTCTTGTACTTTGCTTCCTTCTAAAACTACTATAGTCATACTATTCCTGCAGAAATCTAGAGGATTTAAGGGAGTGAGGACAATATGATGTCTGGTACCCACTAGCTGCTCAAGGAGCAGTAATGTACCTCCTAATTTTATTTAGAGATGCATCAGAAAACTCTCAGAGCATCCACCGTTCATACCGTCTTGTGTGTAAAATTACTCTAAATACCCAGCCAAGATTCTCAGTCTGCATCAGCAATCGTCAATCTTCTTCCTGGCCACTCCTTCGATGACATTAACTGCTAATCCTTACTCTTCTCAAAGCTGTAGCCGCTTGAAGTGGTAAGTGTCTTTGTTCCAATGTGTCATGGTTACGGAAGGACTCAACCCCAGGCTCACAAGGGCTGCTCCTTTTGAAGTTCATCCAGAGAAAGAAAAACCACACCCAAAGAAGAGTGCTCCAATTTAGTCATGCCCTGAGGATAAATAAGCCAAATCTGGGGTAAGGCACAGTGGGAACAAGAAATTAAAAAACCAGTGAATGAAAACATATTAAACCACATCCACTCCCATCTTGCAGAACCAGCCATTGAGTTTTTTTTTAAAAAACAATTATTTTCTAGAAAAGTATTATGGCTGGATAAGATGAGCTGAATGAACTAGTCCAGAGGAAGGGCTTTATATATGAGGTGGGCATCCTCCAGATACATGTAAGCTACAATCCTGTCTTCCCCATTAGCTATTGTTCTTCTGATTTTTCATTGTCTTCATGGGCTTTATCTGTGCTCCAGAGTAAGTAGTTGATGTTACCGTCTGTGAGCATTACTCTTCTAAGTAGCTCTAATCTACTAACACGGTTCCTCTTTTTAAAGCCTTTGCTGTATTAGTGAGAAGCAGTTAGTGGGCAGCATTCAGTGGCCTTTTCCACCGTACACAGGTTCATCTGCTTTGCCAAAGAGCTCTGATTTGGAATGGCAATTTATTTCTCTCTGAGAAGTATCTTCCAATCCTCCCTGGGAATGATGCTGGGGTACAGCAGTACAGTGCCTGTTTAGCTTGCCCAGGCCTTGTAAGAGAATAGTAACATTAACATATATACATCGACCTGCTGGTGATTCAGGCTGTTACATAGTCCCAGCCATTCAGGAGGCTGAGGCAAGAAAGTCACAATTTCAATGGAGGGCTGGGTCATAAAGTGAGTTCAGGGGCAGTTTGGACAATTCAGTGAGATCCTGCTTCAAAATAAAAAGTAAAATTGAGTTCTGAGAGCATGACTCACTGATAGAATGCTGACTGTGCATACGTGAAGGTCTGTCTAGGTTCAACGGCCAGTTTGATAAAGCAAAAGCTCTTAAAGTAAATAAAAGTTTTCCAAAACTGACCCCAGTACACATGCCATTTTTTTAAAGAGAGGAATGTAGAAATTGTGTTCACTTTAGTGTAATCTTTAAATTCCATAAATATAACAACTGCTCAGAAATATACTTTGTAACATTCTGTAAGGGCTTCCTACAACCACAGCCTCTCAATTAACAACATCAGCTATACAAGGCCAAGATGCTTGTCAAGGAGGAGCTGTTGCCGCTGGGTTCTTACCTGGATCAAGTGGACAGGGTTGGGGAAAGTCTTCCTAGTGGAGGAAAGAGTATGTGCAAGATACCAGCAGACACTATGACCTGTGCCAAAGAGGGGGGAGCTTGTGGATGAAGAAGCAGAGCCTTTAGCAATGAAGAGTAGTAGAGTCATGTGAGAAAGGAAACTCATAGTATAGTCGAGGCAGGAAATGTAGATAAATGAACGGGGCTGGCTACAATTTAAAGACCGTAGAAAGCCCAGAAGCCAATGTTGTTCAGGTTTTGTTTTGGTTTTCATCCTTTCTTTTTTGAATCAGTTCTTTACGGACTTCTGGGCATTATTATTTTGTATTTTTGTTAATATTCCATAAAATTCTTCTATTGATCTTTATTTGTGTTCACCTGCTATCTTTGGTCCAACCCTAGCTGTTTTGGGGTATGTGAACTACTTTAGCAAACCAATGTAAGCTGAAAGGAAGAGTCCAAGTCAAGTGACTATTAACATTAGTTTCAAACATGCTTGGTGCTCTTCTTGTATCTATAGGTAGTCATTATATCTCTAAACTCATTTTTGTTATTTTATTGTAGTGAAATATATACAACCCAGTATTTACCATCTAGAGGTCTTAGTATGCGATTTTGTAGTGTTGAGTATCCACATTGATATATTTTAGATCCATAGTGACTCCCAGAAATTGTCCACCTTGCAGAACTGCAGAATTTTACCCACTAAACATAAACTCCATATTCTATCGCCTAACCGACCTGCTGGCTACCAGCATTCTACTTTCTGTATCCACAAATCTGAACAAACTAGGTAGCCCACATAAGTGGAATAATATAATATCTCTTTTTAAGATTGGGTTGTCAAGATTCACCCATGCTTTAGCGTATATTAATTTTTCCATTTTAAGACTGAAGAATATTCCATTGTGTATATAAGCTACATTTTAAAAATGTTTCATTTTAACTTATGTATATGTCAGGATGCGCTGGATGAAATATTTGTGAAGAAGAGCCTTAAATATGAGACAGGCAATCCCCAAATAAGTTCAGGCAGCAACCCTGTCTTCTTTACAGGTCCTTGCTCTTCTGATCTTCCACTAACTCCATGGGGTTCCACTGTACTCCAGAACCAACACACTCTACAAAATCACTCTTTTAAATGGCTCTAGCCGGATGCAATGTTCTAATGCATTGCCAATAGAAATGTAAAATGGTTCAACCACTTTAGTGTGGCAGTTCCCTAAAACAATAAACATGTCTATTATGTGATCTGGTTGTTCTGTTTCTAGGTAAGCAGTCAAGAGATCTGAAGGCATATGTTTTTATGCATATTCAAGATCTTGAATACAGATCAAAAACTGTTTTTGTGGTCAAAAACTGGGGGGAAGAACATCCACCAACATCTGGATGGATACATAAATGTATGAACACACTATAGTTTATCCACAGAATGAAATAATTATTCAACTTTATAAAGAAAACTACTGATACATCTTATATGAAGGCTGCATTACAAAATAATGATGGTTAGTGAAAGAAATCAGACTGAAAAAAAAAAGTGTATGTGATTCTGTTTCTATACCATTCAGACAACAGAGTCTAATGCCTAGTAGTGACAAGCATGTCAGTGGGTGATGAAGACACATAGTGAAAGGAAAAGAGGACCAAAGTGCAGTCTAAAAAACAAAAAAGGTCATAGCCATGCTAATTGCCTTTATGTGCCAATGCTGTCACGAGTGTCTGATCATTACAAAACTGTATAAAAATTTAAATTTCATGTATATATAGTTTATTGCATATAAATTATATCTTAATAAAGCTTCTAAAATTATATTCCTGACCAATTAATGAGTATGAAATAACTACTAACATGTGCTACAAACGTATATTGTTGAGTAAAAGGCTTTGGATAAGTAGCATTAAGTGGGACTGTTACTTCTCATCTTGATTATGAAAAGTCAGAGCATTAAGAATACCCTTTATTGGAGTTGGCCTGGGGATGGACACTGTAGACTAGAAATGATGTTCAAGTGACTGTGGTCCCAGGAGGATGGCTAAGAGAAATAACTTGTCGAAGGTCAACACTAACTGGAAGTATTATGGTTTCTATCTGAAATTCCCCCACCCCCAAGGGTCAGGTGCTGAAGGCATAAAGCAAGTGTGTTCACAGGTTGGGTTTTTTTGATTGGTTCCAGGGAACTCTACTCTTACCACTGGATCCCATCATAATGAGTACGTAGAGTTTGTAGGGTCTTTAAGCAATGGACCTAGTTGAAGAAAGCAAGTCACCTGTGCCCTTAAAGGGTACTTTTTGTCCCACATCCTTCATGCTCTTTCTCTTTCTGCTTCTTGGCTCCTAAGAGATGAGCACCAAGCACAGACACGCTAGGATTCTCAGAAGCAAACTAGCTTACCACGTAACTCCACTTGGTCTCACAGCTAACTTTCAATGGTTTTAAACAAGGCACTATAGCATGATTGCACCACTAACAGAGAAATTACACATGCCCTGCTATGGCTCGCCAGTGAACGTTGAACTTACTTTTCCTTATTTAGGCTACCTGAAGCTAACATGTCTTGAGGAAATTGTGTCTATTCAATGATTGATGAAGAATGGTCCAGAATGTCTCTCTGTTCTTTTGAGGCAGGTATCAGTCTATGAAACACTGTACTCGTGCATCATGCGTTTCTTCTGAAGGACACCAGGAAAGTACATCTTCCCTGCCCCGATTCGATTCCACATATCTGCCCATCACAGAGTGTGCTCCAGTGGGCACAGGAAGCACTCACAGTTCTGTATTTGTGCTTAGTATTTTATCAACAAAGATTTGCCTTTGGGGAGAGAAGTCATTGGCGGCTTGCTCGCCTTCTCCCTTCCCACCATCACACATCTTTTGTTTCTACGAGTAAAACTGTCATATTCCTGCCCACACTACTCATAGGCTCAAGCACAGAGGGGGAAATACAATGGGGTCAGGCTTTGAGTTTCCGATCACAGGTTCTTATGTAGTTTCACTACCTTCTACCCTTAAGGAACTTGTTCAAAAGAAGCATCTGCAAATGTCGGCTCCCTGTTGTCAGTGAGATTTTTACCCCCAGGGAAAGCCTGGCTGATAACAGTGATGTGGCACACATGTATTTAAAACTCAGCCGACATTTCCAGCTGTTCAGTGTGTTTCTCACCATGAAGCCCAGCCAAAGTTACTTTTAGGTAGCCTGAGCTTAAGGAGAGGAGAGATCAAATGCCTTTTGTTCCTAATAGGCTAACACTCCAAACAGCAACACCCTGGAACTGCCAGATCAGTCACTCACGACTGTGCCTCTTCACCTGATGCCAGTAACTGAAAGGACACACACACACACACACACACACACACACACACACACATTGCTCTATTGTGTAGCAGTTACAGAAAAGATTGATTTTAGAGATGTTTTATCTATGTTGTATTCTGTTCACAGACTTGTATATTAGAATATTTTTTTTTCTTCTATGGAGTTCCTGATAGTGTTTTCTTCATGTTTCTCTTCTCTCTCTCTCTCTCTCCCTGTGTGTATACATGTGTGTGCATATATGCTCCCGCTTCTACATGCTTACATCCTACTCAAAACTATTACTTTCTTGGACTATAATAATCTGGTGAATATTTGTCTTTCTTATGTTTTTTTTTTTTTTTTTTTTTTTTTTTTTTCCTGTAGAAATGATTCCATTGTTTCATTAGCTGGAAAGTCTGGATCTGATCTTTGGAAGAAGGATTTGGAACATAACGACCGTGCCTTTTAATGAAAAGATTAACAATGCTTCAGAACTAAATAGTCCTGTATTTGTTTAAAATGGACCTTGCAGTTTGCTCTCTTGAAAACATACAATACCAACTCTTGTCCTGGGTGTATATACCATTCCAGTCTCCTCACCCGTGTTCTAAATAAAGGTAGTATGACTATATGTTTAAAATAAGAAATAACTCCAGTGTGCTACAGCTTTGTTTATAAAAATGAACACTAGACATTTTCTTGGATCTTGAAAGCAATGACATCCTATACTGATGCCCTTTCTGTAATCACAACGCTAACCACTTCCAGCCCCTGGTATTGTGTTGCAGTATGCTGATGATGTTTAGTTTTACACTTATTAAAGAACCATGTCCCGCTTGATTATCCCCGTTCCTGCATTGCTGGCAGAGCACAGACCATCTAGTCCACACAGGATTACACACACTTCCACTGATTTTGCTGGCTGAGCGTCAGTGATGTAGCTTGGCCAGGAATCCTCAGTCTGCCTTTTCCTAATTTGGTACTACTGTCAGCCTGTCCCTGACAGCACCATGACACCCCACTCTCTTCTGTTTGCTCACCAGGGGAGGGGACACATGCGCGACCTCGGCTTATTGCTGAGGAAATGAAGCACACTCATTTATGCGTTGTTACACACAGATGAGAAAGGCCAAGACAAACAGTGACAGAGCATGCTGAACGCTGGAGGACATTGAAGGCATTCTTTCAGTCTAGGACTAGAGCCCAGCAAAACCAGAACCAATAGTGTGACATTTCTCCTAACTCCCTTCCTCTTCCACTCCCCTTCCAAATTTGCATGAGTACCTCTGAAGGAAGACATTCAAATGAATCTTGGTGAAGGGACAATCAGGGCCTCAGCAACTATCTAGTCTAAAGGTTTTCAGATTGTTCCGAAGAACCCCAGAGAACCCTTCAATCCCCACCGGTTATAAGGTCCTCCTGGCTGTTATGCCCCGCCCCCTACCCTGAACTCCAGCCCAGGGGCTGCCCTCCCCCACCTGCCACCCCCACCCCGGCTGCCCTTTCTTATTTTATCCAACCATTTTGGTTATCTGGCCTTTTCTTCTGCTCTCCTTAGGGCCTCCTGGCTGCTGCACCTGGCTTTCCTCTCTCCCCTCTTCTTCCTTGCTTTTCCTCTTTCCCCTCTCCTTCCTTCCTTGTCCTGAGGTCCTGTTACTCTTCCTTGACTTGCGTTTATACTGCTTATTATTATTCATGGAGCACCCTGCTGTTGCCGCAGGCAGAAGGATTTGTGAAAATGATTGCTGCAGTCATTTGCCTTAGATGCAACCTAGGCCTGCTCCACTTGGGAGTCCAGAAGGGCCTACCATTGAGCAGGAAGTGAGGAGAAAGCCAAGGCTCTGTTCCCTGGCTGCATTGGGGCTATAAGGGTATTCATGCACCAGAGGAGTCCTGGAATCTCACCTAGCCTTACTCTTGCCTATTCTCCAAGGCAACCAGGAAGAATAGTGCCCTGCAAGAAATTTACTCTTCAGGGAAGGAAAGCCTATGGGTGGAAAATAAAATGGGGGCTCTGGGAGTGGACTGAGAAGCGAATCAAATGCCCCTTAGCGTATCTTACACAAGGCTGCAGAAAAGTCTGGTGCTTAGAGGCTCCAAGATCAGAGTGAGCAGAGATGTGGCCTTGAGATACCCCGAGCAACAGCCCTGCTGCTTCCCTGCACTTAGGGGCACAAAGGTAAAACTCTCTGGACTAGGGGATGGGCAGAGACTGCGCCATCACCTGTATGGATTCAAAGGAAAACTTCACCCCTGAGCCACCTGTGGCACCTGTTTTTGCGTCATGGTATCTTTCCTTCATGCTTGAACAGGGCAGAGTGTGATTTACAAGCAGGACGCCGTTTCTTTTTTCCTTCTACTCCTGGTTTAGGAATCCCCTCGCCTTTCTTCTTTGCCATAAATAACCTCCTTACCTTAATGCCCTGTGTTAGAGCTGCCAAACTGGAGTTTAAGAGGTTTACTGCTCTACTCGCTTTCCATTTGGGGATCTTAAGATGATTCTTCAGATGAAAAGTTATCTTCTTTGTGCTTTCATTTGGACAAAGATGGAGTTCAAGGCTCTCTTAATGGCCCCACAAAGTGGTTGGGTGATGATTGGTTTCCTGGCATCCCTGTGCAGGGAGATTGAGAAAGTTGTGCTTAATTCTTCCTCAATCAAACAGGTCAGGTGATGTGGCGGGTAAGGCGTCTCTGCCCAAGTTGTTAGCCTCTCTGTCTCGGCTCCAGGCATCCATTCCTTTGTTACCTGTCCTGCCGCTGTGAGTCATGGAAGCATCACACTTTTAAAGAAAAGTGTATTTCCCAAAGACATTAAATTGATGACAGTACTTTGGTCATTCCTTTCAGAGGCATTGTGAGTCCTTTCCATTCAAATGGCTCTTTAGCCTGTCATACTGTCAAACAGTGCGTATGAAGAAAGACATGTGTTTGCACTTGTATGTCAGCTCCTGACATTTGTATTTATTTGTACATATGTATTTTGTTTGTTCAAATAAATGTTTCATCAGACATGGAGTGCAGTCAGGAGACTCAGAGAAGGAGCAGGTACGATTCAAAAGCAAGTGAAATCTTTCTCTATAAGACTTGGAATTCTGACTTCTGGTTAATTGTGAACATGATTTGGAGGAAGAGCCAGCACCTTGGGGAGCTACGGCTTGTATTCGTCTTTTAATGTTATTGTTATGTTATACAGTTTACTGCATAAATAACTGAAATGATAGTACCAACAATTTAGGGTCCATTCAACTGTTGTGTGTGCTATACTTCTTTGATACTGACTTTTCTGAACTGCACACACATCTACAACTCCCTCTTTAATGAACTGACAGTAGTAACTGAAAAATAAAAGGCTTTTCAAATGGATACACTTTTTTCTTAACTCGTCACATTTAAAAGCACTCTTCATTGTCTGTTACTAAAATACCATCTAAGCTGCCTTCTGATGATGAAGAATCTGATAACAAAATCTAGTCAAATACATTATCATATGTTAGCCATGGAGGACCACGAGACTCTAGATAAGGTTGTTACTCTATCCAGGGTGTTCCCAAGTCTCATCTCCACCCAACCTAAAAGAGGGGACTTCTGCCCCTAGACCAAGCAGAGAGGGGCCACCCAGAACCCCCTCTGTCTGGCGATCTGAATTCTTGCTAAGGCTTCGAGGGTAAGCACTGCAAGGGAATATAAATGAAAGTTAAAAATATGTTTCTGGGTTCCCTGAGGGACAAGCCTGACTGCATAGGGGTTGATGTCAAAAGTATCCCCTCTCCAGGGAAAAGACATCCGGATGGGTATGGCCCTCATGCCTCACTGAACAACAACAGGAGGACTAGAGCCATTACAAGGTCCCCTTTAATTACTGGAGGTCAGGCCTCTATCCCGCCTTGACAAGATTAGAATCACCACGGTCCTTCTATACTTGGAGAAGAGAGGAGACGTCAGGGACAGCCCTGCTTATACACTCAAGGTCTAAAATCAGCTATAAGCCTAAAATCAGCAATAGGCCTGACTTACTTGCCTGCTAACACAAAGTCTCGGGTCTCTATGGAAAAACACTGAAACAGAGGGCTATAAACTATTATAAACAGACAGCTTTTGTTGAAATCTACCAGCCTGAGTAGTCATAGACCTTATATTTGATCCCTGTCAACCAGCAGTTGGATTAGATACTAAAACATTTCCACTTTCAACCTTATTTCCTACATGGCTTAGATAATCATGTTGCTGTTAACTTTTGAACCTTGTGTCTCAAGCAGATAGGTTGCCTTCACACAAGATCTCTCTCAGCAAGCCCGGCCACTCTGTACCCCAGATGGGATGGAATCATGTATCCCATTCAGCTGCTGGCACTGCTCATTTTTATAAACTAAAAAAGGGGAAATTGTGCCCTTCCCCCCCCCACCCCCAAGCCTTGAGCAGGCCTGAGAGACCTTGTTTACCACAACAGACCAAGTGATAGGATATAGGTGGAGTTACCCACCTTGGCTGCACAGAATACAGAAGCAGAACTGCCCCTGGGCTTGCCTTGAGACATCTCTGACCGTGACCTAGAATGGATTATGGATTATCCCATCCATCTCCGGCTGAAACCAGGAGGGGTTGTGGGTTGGGCCTTCCCCTTTAAATTGAGAGCTGAACATTAAAGCTTTGAGCCTTGATCAGAGAACTTTGTCTTGGCTTCATCTCTTCTCGACCTCCGTCCCCTTTCATTCCCAGCCCCCTTTCAGGTGAACCCAGTTGACTTGTGGCCGCGGGCGGCTACATAGAACAAACTGTTTCCCTTAACTCTTTGATGTTTTAAAACTAAAATTTTAATATGCTATAACTATGAAAGACAGAAAAAACTTAGCAAATTGAATGGTATTAAATATCATTAATATTAAAATTAAATTAAATATTAAATAGATATATACTGTTTTACTGAATGTTTGGCTATATATTTAAGGTATAACAAAATATGTAAATTAGTATAATACATTAATAATTTTATTTTTATTAATGGTTTTATTAATGGTTTTACTATACTTATAATATTTCTCTTTGCCTTTTGCTCCCTTCAAACCATTCCATTTACCCCTCTTCATACTCTTTCAAATTATGGATCTCTTTTTCATTAAATTGTATTGCATGAGTACATGTATATACACCTATTAATTCCTAAATACAACTGTCCGATTCGTATAATGTTAGTTGTTTGTATGTTTTCAAGGCTGACCATTTGGTATTGGATAACCAATGAGTGTGCTGTTCCCTGGGGAAGACTATGTCTCCTATTCCCCAATCCTCGGTTGCCCATAGTTCTTTGTGGGGTGGTGAGGCCTCATGGTCTTTCCCTGTCCACTTTGGCATCCCCGTTGGTGCCATTCTTCTTCAGAACACGTTTGGGCAGGCATGATGTAAGATTTCTGGGTGTAGCATCTGGCATTGCTAGGAAATGTAATCTCACAGCAAAGTCTCTGATCCTCTGGTTCTTACCATCCCTTTGCCCTCTCTTCTTCAATCTTCCTGGAGCCTTAGTTGTGGGGATGTTTTGTACATGTGTCTGTTGGGACTAAGCGCCACAATTCTAAGTTTTGATTGGTTGTGGGTTTCTGTAGTGGTCCCTGTCTGTTGCAAAGAGAAATTTCCCTAATGAGTGGAGAAGACATCTATAAGGTATAAAGACACATGCTTAGATTGTGGGAATTATACTGGTTTAGTAAATTAATATTTGTAGGTTCCCCTCTAATATACACAACTTCACTAGCCCAGGGTAGCTTGCTAGGTTTCCAATAGGAAGACTGGTTAGAGAACTGTTAATCACGTATACAAAGGTATACGTACCACTTCTGTACCCTTTCAGGTTATCAGGCCATGCTGATAGGTAATGTTTATAGACATCACAGTTGGGTAAGACTGCTGGCTGCTTCCCTCACTTGGAAGACTGTGTGCTGCCTTCTGGTATCATGAAAGCTAGTGCTCGGAGTTGAGGACTTCAGTTCAGATCTAGCTCAGGGGTGTCCTGGCCCTGCTTCTGGAGTGCCTGGTGTCTTCAGCAATAAGTCCTTCCACTTCTGAGAGGCAACCAAGAGCAACAGCAATGGGTTGTATGTTTCAGGATTCCCTAGGACAGCCCTGGCAAACAACTTAAAACCAGACATCTCAAGTCTGGTATTGAGATTTTTTTTTTCTTAAATGAGAAATGAGAAAACTTTATTAAAACTCTGTGTGTGTGTGTGTGTGTGTGTGTGTGTGTGTGTGTGTGAGAGAGAGAGAGAGAGAGAGAGAGAGAGAGAGAGAGAGAGAGAGAAGAGAGAGAGAGAGAGAGAAGAGAGAGAGAGAGAGAATATTAGAGTTCCTTTTAGATAAATAGTAGTATAATTCTTTATGGTTTTTAAAAGACAGCATTATTGTTATTTATGTAATAACTTTTATTAGTATAAAAGAATCGATGGTCAATGTAGTGTTAGTAGCTGCCTTTTAAAATATTTATTTATTCATTCATTTATTTATATTTTATGTGTTTGAATGTTTTGGCTGCATATAAATCCCAGTAACTGAAATTACAGATGACTGTCAGTTGTTGTGTGAGTGCTGAGAATAGACCGTGGGTCCCTGGAAGAACAACCAATGGTGCTCGCATCAGGTGGGCTATCTCTCCAGCCACCAGTATTAATGTTTTCACAGTCTGTGAGGGCAGCTGTTCATAGATGTCTATGCTATAGTTCTTGGCCTAATAAACAAAACGCTGTAATGAAATGAGTTCCTTGAGGATATAGATAATAATACATGTATCTTTGTATCTCCAGAGTCTACACATAGAAGATGCTTAGGAAATACTCATATGATTTCATGGACACCAATTTGACCTGATTCTTTTTTTTTTTTTTTTTTTTCATATCTGTTTTTAAAACAAAGTCTTAAAAAAGGAAAACAGACTACAAATAAGCTAAAATTTATGAACCCCTCTTTATTTATGTATTATGTGCAGCATTTGGGAGGAAGTCAGAAGGAAACTGAGGGAGTTGTTTGTTTCATTGTCTTTTCCTTCCATCATGAGGGTTCTAGAGAGATCAAACTCAGATATTGTTGTCACAGTGGTAGCAAATTTATCTAGTGGGCCTTTGTCTAGTGGGCTATCTTATTCACCCCTGAACCATTACTTATGTCAGGTGCTTGACATCAATGAGATCATAAAAGGTACCCTACCTGAATGAAATTACAGTCTCTATTGCAATTTTGTATAAGCTGAAACTAATATGGGAAAGATTACAGGAAAACACATATAATAGTTGACAAAACAGGATTATAAACTCAGATTCTCAAGTCTATAGCTTTAAAGTTTTCTATCTCTTCTCTAATAATTTCAATAAATGTCATTAAATGCATGCCATGCAACAGCATGCATGGTTCTAAACTAAGTAAAAACAATTTCTGACCCTTGGCATTCCCATTCTTGTGGAAATGAAGTAAATTCATAGTCTCTATTTCAATACTATGGTTACTTGAGCACAGTGCTAAAATACACGGCATCTACATTCTTGTGGGGTGGAAGCAGATTTATAGTGTCAATTTGGTCACTATTTAAATACTGAAGTCATTTGAGTGCTTCACTGAAATATGTGTCACATACATCACATTAAATACATGTTATCTAAAACTAGAAAATTGGGGAGTGTAAACATAGTATCAATAAACAAAATGAACAGAATAGCAATTAGTACTTCATGAGGTTGTGGAGGGACTCCAGCACCATCTGAATAGTTTTACTTGTCCTTAGGTAAGATGAGAAGCAGAACAGAGCCTGACTCACACTTGAATACTGAAAGAAGGGAACAGATAATAAGAATGATATCAGCAATCCTTCCTTTACAGTAATCTAGACAAAAACCAGGGAGGAAGCAGGAACCAGAGTGTGGGTGCATGGTGAGGGAGGGGGAGATGCTTGGAGCCTGCTCATCACGTGCTGATGGGTGGCCTGGGTGTCTGGAAAGCTTCTATAGTTACAGTTTCCTTGTGACTGAGAATTCATCTTGAAATTCTGAACATCATGCCTAGCATCCCACTCATATTTAATAAAAAAAAAACTACCAACAGCAACTGTCCAGAAAAAGACAGAGAACAAATAAGTGAATACAGACAAGGCAGACCACATTTCTTGCTTGGTCCAGGACCCCGTGAGCTTCGAAGGCCATAATGACCACTGAGCACACTAACATAGCAAGACCCCGCTTCTGTGCTTCAGACCATGGGTGGGCTTGGGAATGAGAAGAAGAGGGACAGAAAAGAAAAGGGAGAAAGTGGAATGCAAAATTTCTGAGAAACCAAGAGTACTCTGAAGCTGTTGTGCACCTGGTCAGTTCCACGCAGTCACAGTTGACACAGCCATGGGAGCTGAGGAAAATTCAGACACAGTTTGCTCTGAGAGGCTTCACCAAGAAAACATTGGAGGAGGCATTTATAAGAGGCCAGAAATGAAAGACCAGAGGAAAACTACAGAGGTATGGCATACAAGGATGCTCAGAGGACACTTTTGTAAATTGTTGAGTCTGGCCTCACAATGAGGGATTTTGGTTTCCTGGTTTTGTTTTTGTTTTTAAACTATAATACTGTTTCAGGTAAAATAGTTGGTTTCTTATTTACCCTATATTGTCTCTTATCTAATGATAGGATAATCTTCACCATTTTATTGATAGAAAGCATGTATTAATAGAATTCTAAAAATTCATTTTTACTCTATGTTGATTTATTGGATAGATTTTAAATTATAAAAATAATATAAACTTACTCTAAAAGACCCAAAGTTATGCAAACAAATAATTGTAAACTGTAAACATTGCACTATCTTGCAATCCCAACCAATATTTCTCTTGTTATTGCTTTTTGTATGGCCTGTCGAGACTCTTCTATGTACACACAAATACACATATATGAGCATAATTTTAAAACTGGTACCCAAACAGAAGAAAAGAACTTGACAGTCTGTTCCTTTACCAGTATATTACAGTTTACTTACAATAATGGGCCTTGGAGAAAGGCTTCTTTAAATCAAGACTAAGATCAAATTTTAATTTAAAATTAGATTTATATTTGTATAAATATAAATAAATATTTAATATATATATAAATATAAATAAATTTATTTATATAAATAAATATTTAATATAATATAAATATAAATAAATATAATATATATATATATATATATATATATATATATGATTTGGATTTTATTTCTACCTATGTGGGTTTCATAAAAAGAGAACTCAGACATTGAATTTTTATAGATTTCTCTTTTTGGTTGCTGTTTTGGCACGCTTAACACTGAAGCCAATGTTTTTGTCCATGTTGGAAGACCACTGAACCCAGTGGCTACAGAGAATCTTATAAAAAAAAAAATCTATCTGTACAAAAATACATCCAGGTTCTATCATTGCTACCAAAGGTTCCAGCTTGAAAAGCCTCTAAGATTCCTGGGATTGAACCCTTGAACCTGGGAATTCCTGTATTGCCAAGCCAAGTACTCTACCATCGCTGAGCCATAACCATGGCCCTCTTTTAAATTTTAAGACAGAGTTTTACAAAGGTTTTCAGGCTAGCCTTGAATTTGCATCTTCTGGAAGGTAGGGTATTACAGACCTGGCTTCCAGTTATTTTCTTGTCATTAATATTCCTGGTTGTCTAACTGTTGATTTGTCTAAGATTATCACTCAGATCCGCACTGTGCATCAGTCAGACAAGCGAAGTGGACTATTACCAAGCAACACTCTCACCTACAGCTGGGAAATAAACCTTAAATTTTCAACCCTCATTTCTTGAATTAATGTTATAACCTGCCTTCTTCTAGACTTCCTTTTTGTGAAATAGTTGTATTAATCTTTCTGTAAAGTTCCTCTTTATGTTCTTGATTATTTTTATAACTGAATTATTCATTTTTTCACATTCATTTACATGGTCTTATGCCACTCTCCCTACCCCAGCCCCATCTTACTATATGAAATATGCTTCTTTTCCTTCAGTTTGTTTTTTTGTTTTGTTTTGTTTTGTTTTGTTTTTGACTTTGTTTGGATGTTAATGTCATTTAAACATAATTTTTGAATCCTTTTTCTGCACTGCTGGGGATTGAACCTGGGCCTTGCACATGGTAGGCAAGTACTCTACCCCTGTGCTATGTCCCCAGCCCAACATTGACCTTCTACATTGTCATGTTAACCACGTCCATTCTTGTCTTCTGGATTTTAAATAAGGCCCTTTTCTCATTTTGTGAAGCATTGTAGATTGGCTTACAGTGAGAGATCTTCAAAAACAAAAGTTCTTTTCCCATCACCTGTAGGATTGAGCGTAACCTTAGTGTTATAGTGGGTTGTCATTATGTCCACGAATTCGAAGATGAGTGTGATAAATGGTATAAACACTATTGATGCACTGTTCCTCTGGTAACCTGGAGAACATATGTGCCTACTGAACTTGTCTGATTATAAATTACAACTACAGGAACACGGCAAGGGTTTTGTATATAGAAGCCACCAGATGTTTTATAATGATTCTGTTAATGTGAGCCTCAGGATTAGCCTAGGACCAGTGCTACAGGTCAAGACTGAAGCTCATTGACCAGGTTCTGTGGGGAAGTTTGTGCAGCGCCTGCTGGCACAATACATAAACATCCAGATTTATTACTCTCTGTCTCCAGCACTGAATTTGCCCACAGATTTATGAAAGGGAAAACACAAAATTGCGATTTGTAAATATTTGAAGTTTACTTCTGAGATCTAAAAAAAAAGGCAGTAAGTGGGGGTAGTAATAAATCCAAAATAGAGGTTGGGGAACGCAGTAAGTTTGCAATTATAGGAATATAACTTAAGGAGGAATCACAAACAATAAAATTTAATAATTTCACCCTTGGTTCATAAGCCACTGAGCTCCAGCTGACATAAATTATTAGTCTAAGGAAATAAATGGAAGTGAAGAGAATGTAGACTCAGGAAGGAGACCACTGGCAGGTTGGTAACTAGAGCTTGAATTCCTGTTCCTTTGGACGAGGTGATTCTCCTCTGCAAACTAGAAAAAACTTAAATGCCTTTAAGAGATGTTAGATTTTTTGTTTTAATTTTTTATAAATTTTTTATTAGATATTTTATTTACATTTCAGATGTTATCCCCTTAGCCCATTTCCCCCACACCCAGGAACCCCTTATCCCATCACCCCCCCTCCTGCTTCTATGAGTATTTGCCCCCACCCACTCACTTCCACCTCCCCACCCCTGAATTCCCCCACACTGGGGCATCCAGCCTTCACTGGACCAAGGATCTCCTCTCCCACCTATGCCCAACAAGGCCATCCTCCCCTACATATACAGCTGGAGCCATGGGTCCCTCCCTATGTGCTCCCAGGCTGGTGGTTTAGACCCTGGGAGCTCTGGTTGGTTGGTATTGTTGCTCTCTCCATGGGACTGCAAACCCTTTCAGCTCCTTCTGTCTTCTCTCTAACTCTCCCATTGGGAACCCTGTGGTTTTAATTTTTTTTAATTTGATTTACCTTTTCACTATGTGTCTGTGTATAATATGTGCACGTGAGTATGAGTGCCTGCAGATGCCAGAAGAGGGTGTTGAATCCACTGAAGATGAGTTACAAATGATTGTGAGTTGTGTGAGTGCAAGGACCAAACTCAGGCCCTTTATAGAAGCAGTATAAGCTGCTAATCTCTCCAGACCTCTCTGTAAGAGTGTTTGTCAACATCCACAACACACAATGTCTTCTCTGTAGTCTCTAGCTGTGACTCTGGGAGACCCCAAAGGTCATGATAAGAGTTAGTTGCCTCATCCTTTTTTTTTTTTTATCTTGTCCATCTGGAATCTAGTTCCTCCAAGAATCAATTTTTGTAGCTAAAAACCTACAAAAGGTAGAGAGTGTTTCAAACTTGCAGAGCTAATAGCAGCCTTTATTCCAAAAAGGTGGTTAGATTTGGGGTGTTTAGATGGTCCTGGGACCCAGTAAATTGACAAGTTCCACCTTGTCAGTTAGCAGCTGTGAAACATTGGCAAATTATTTAATTTCCATAGCTTTGATCTTCTCGTTTTAAGACAGGGTTGTTGATACCTAACAGTAGCATAACCATTTCATGCCACATTCCAGACTGTCAAGTGGCTTAGAATTCCCTAAGATTAAGGAAAACACAATCCTTATTTTCTTTCTTTCTTTCTTTCTTTCTTTCTTTCTTTCTTTCTTTCTTTCTTTCTTGTCAGGCATAGGTGGGAGAGGAGATCCTTGGTCCAATGAAGGCTGAACACCAAGTAGGAGGGAATTTGAGGGTGGGGAGGGAGGTGGGATTGGGGGAAGGTGGAGCACATCTTCACAGAAGCATGCGGAGAGAAAATGGGATAGGAGGCTCCTAGGTGGTGGGGGGAATGGGGTAAGGGGATAAAATCTAAAATGTAAATATAATATTCAATAAAAATAAGAAAACAAAACAACAACAACAACAAAAAAGGAAAACACAATCCAATAAGCTCAACAATTGCAAGCGCTACCCACTCTTCCACAGGACAGAGCAGAACATGCCGCTCACTGTGTGGATTGTAGGGAAGGGGCTGGATTCTCACCCCGGTTGGACACTTTGGTGCAGCAGGGACCTAGGTGGACAGAGGAGGTGCAGAGATGGGCAGAGATGTATTTTAAATCCTCATGGGCAGAGATGTATTTTAAATCCTGAGAAGTGGATTCAGTGTATGGTCTAGGGACAAGTATTTTTGAGATGAAGATTAGCTGAGCAAGAAAGTTAACTGGGAGCTTCTTCAATAAGGGAAAGATCCAGGACAAGAAAGCTTTCATCCTCACTCCTATGGTTGAATACTGTCCTGGGACAGCACAAGGCTCGACATAGCTTCCTTAAGAAATGAGTATGACACCTTACGCTCAGCAGTGAAGAATGCAAATCCACCTATCGGTTTGGCTATAACAGCAAAGCATTTGAATGTGATCCTTCATAGATGAGAAACAAGAATAACCAGTTGATGTAGATTTACATACTGACATGAAGTTATATAATAGCCACAATTAATAAATTCACCATTCTCTCATTTAAATAACACATAAATATTGCTTGTACAAGAAAGCGTACAGAAATGGGGCACAGAAATAAATCTAGGTGCACATGGTTAAATGAACTTGGACAAGGATCCCAAGTGTATATGGAAAAAGAGGTAGAAAACTATACAAAATCAACCCAAATGAATTAAAGACTCAGACACAGGGTGCTAGGAGACACCCAGTCAGTAAAGAACTTGCCCTGCAAGATGTGGCAGTGCCTGTAATCTGAGCACTGTGGATGTAGGGGCAGGTAGACACCTGGGGTGGCCAGCTCTTCCAACTGCATTAGCAATCTGCAAATGAGAGATCCTAACTTAAAAACCAAGGCAGAGAAGGGGTAAGGATGACAGCCAGCACCGACCTTCTTCCCACGCACACACACAGATGCACATCCCCACAAACTCACACAACTCCACAGTCTGATCATAAGACCTAAAGTTACAAACTTCTAAAAGGAAATGTAAGAGTCTGTCAGAGGCAGTGATTCCATGGATGAGACATCAATGCTACAAGAACAGAATCAAAAATAAACAAGTGGGATTAGATCACCTAAAACACTTCAGCACGACCAAGAAAACACTCAAAAGAGCGGTCAACAACCTGCAACAACCTACAGAATGAGAGAAAATATTTGCAAACCCTGTAACTGCTAAGGGATTGATGTCCAAACACAAATAAGGAACACATAAAATGCATGACCAAAATCAAATAAAACTGATTTGAAAGTGGGCAAAGGACTTGAAAAGATTTTTCTCAAACAAAGAAATAGGAACAGGAATAGGAAAGAAACATTCATTATTTCTAATTGATGTGCAAATGCCAATCAGAGCCACACGGGATGTCATCATGCACCTGCTAGACGTTATTAACAACAGTGACAGAAACTTGTATTGGTGACATGTGCTGCTAGGGACATAGAGAGGTTGAATGAACCCTTGCTCCCTGTTAGAACAAAACTGACACAGCGCCATGAAAGGAAGTGCAGAGCATCCTAAAGCAGTACACATGAAACTGCCATGTGGTCCAGCAATGCTGAAAACATTTCCAAAAGATCCGAAATCTGGATTTGGAAGAGACATTATCACTACTGTGTTCATTTCGGTGTTTTTCACGGCAGACAAGATGTGAAAATAACTTCAAGGTCTATAAAATGGAGCAGAGCCAGGTTTACTGGTGCAGATTACCTGTAATCACTGTTAATGGGGAAGATGAGGTGGGAAGAGTACCATCTAAGGCCTACCTGGGCTTTAGAGCACATTCAGGGTCACTTTGTGCATCTTAAAGAGGCTCTGTTTCAAAACTCAACAGGGAAAGAGCCCTGGGGGTATGAAGCGCTCATAGAGCAGTTGTGTGGCGTGTGTTCAAACCTTAGTAGTACCATCATAAAAATTACAAATAACCAGTAGCATATACTATTATGAAATAGGCTGAAGTCTTAACAAAGAGGCTTCTCTGTGACAACCTTGAGGACATAAGCTAAGGAGAAGTAGTTCACAAACAAAATGACAAAGATCTACCAGTACACAAATGCAGGGAACTAAAGGCTAGCCTGGGGCTGAGGGGGATGAATGAGTTACCCACGGGCATAAACTTTGAGTTAAGTGGTGTTAATAATCTCTGGATAGCGCCAATGCAACATTTCATCTGTCAGCAACAATATAGTATTATAAAATTAAAATTTAAGAGCCTGGATGGGGCCCTGTTTAATATTCTTACCACAATAAGATTAAAATCCACTACAAAATTTCAAGTCTGGGAAAAAAGGGGATGACTCATTTGGCTAAATGCTTGTCACAAAAGTACAAGGACCCAAGTCTGAATTCCCAGCATCCACATAACAGGGCATGGATGGTGGCACATAGCTGTACTCCCGGTGGGTGGTGGAGACATGTGGACCCCTGGGGCTCACTGGCAAGGCAGCTTAGCTAAGGTGGTGAGCTCCAGTTCAGAGAGAGAGAGCTTGACTGAAAAACTAAGGTGAGAATGAATGAGGGAGCCTTCTGCATTGACCTCTGGCCTCCAAGTGCATGCATGTGTTTATGTGAACATAAACACACGCTCACACATAAGCTCCTCCACACATACATATACACATATAAAAATAAATAAGTAAAAACTCCAAAAGTTGAGTAGAAGAAAATTCATGATTTTAACTTCAACTGACATGCATTTTCCCAAAATGACTATAAACTATAGTTAAGTGGTAGGCTATTTTTAAAGGAGAAGAACTGAAATAGAAAGAGCTCACCTCATATAACTGGCCATGCCTTGTATTTCAAGCTGAGCATGTTCTGTCTTGATGCTACATTTATACCTAACTATAGCCCATTTTAAGTTATGCATCAAGAGTCTTTCTTGATTCTCAGAGTGTCCAGACTCTCCTCACACTCAGCTTGGCTTCTGAAGAATTCCCATCTCCCTGGAAGGCTCCTTTTTGTTGTTGCTGTTGTTGTTTTTGATTTTTGGTTTTTGGATTCTGTCTTTCCCTTGCCCGTTTATAGAGAAGCAAATGCAAGCACTATTAGATGCAGCTGTTTTCAATTAACCCCTTCAGCTGTGTTCCAGATGTATGACTCAATATTACTAGGGCAGCTGATGGTTTCTAAGGAGGCATACATATTTATGACATACCAATATGTTTAACAAAGTTAACTCATCTTGCCCCAGCCCTACAAGATGAAACCAAAGCTTCTGTACTACTCATAAAATCCAGTCAGGTGACTCATCAAGTCCAAATGCTCCTGTGACGAGCTGAGCTTAACAATGGGAATTTAGGATGCCAGTAGGTTCGTCGTTTGAATATGAGTCACCAAGCACTACACAAGACAGAAATGAATCCCCCAAGGACCACAGTGGGGCCTTTGGAAAGGGCTACTCTTCCATGTGACTTCATTCTGAAGCTGAATGATATCAGATGTTAGGTGGGAGGAGACGTGTGGCTGCAGCCAAGGTACCAATCGAAGTGTCAGGTTGACGCTGGAGCACACCTGCAATCCCAGCTCCTAAGGCTGCTGAGGCAGGAGGACCACAAGGTCAGTGCCGACCTTGGAAACTCGGAGATGCTGACTCATGATAAATTAAAATAAAGGACTGTGGATGTAGCTCAGTGGTCCTAGGTTCACTACCTACTGGGGGGAAAGGACCATAGTGCCAAAAAGAACAGAGCAGCCCAGCTGTGGAAAGCTGGAGCAGGGGCCAATAGGGAAAGAAAGGCAAGGAAAGTGAAGTAGTAAAAATGAATAAAAGAGGTGGACAGAAAGTTCAGAGATAAAGATAGAGCTCACAAAGACCTCTCCTTCTCCTCTTCCTTCCCCTCCTCCTCTTCCTCTTCTTCCCCCTTCCCCTCCTCTTCTTCTGCCTCTCTCTCCTCTTCCTTCTCCTCTGCTTCCCTCTCCTCTATCTCTTTCTCCTCCTCCTTTTCCTCCTCCCCTCCTCTTGTTCCTCCTCTTGTTCCTCCTCCCTCTTCTTCCCTCCTCCTCCCCCTCCTCTTCCTCTTCTTCTTTGACCTCCTCTTTCTGGCACTTTTAAAATACTTCTCTTTCCAATGTCCAAGAGTGTAGATTGTAAGGTAGAAAGGCCATAAGAAAAGTAGAATCAAAATCTGTCTATTACCCCCCACCCCCCCCCCCAAAGCAGAGAGCTCAGTAGGCTGCCATCTATGCTCTAGTAGCTGTTCCTTGGCTTGTGTAATGGCTGTTTCCCACTGCTCCCTAGCATACCTGGCCTGGGCCTGTGAGTTGTTCTTTGTTAATTGATTCTGCAAACAGTTGCTAAGTTGATATAAAGAGCTCAAATACTCAGGCGGGAGAGAGGGCTCAGAGGTCAAGGGTGCTTGTGGCTTTTATACTCAGACTTTGGTCCCCATCACCCACAACAGAGATTCGCAGTTCCTAGTAAATCCAGCCCCAAGGATCTGATACCTGTTTCTGTTTCTGGCCTCCACAGTCACCAACCTCCCACACAGATAAAATAAACCTTTTTTTTTTTTTTTTTTTTTTTTTTTTTTTTTTTTTTTTTTTTTTTTTGAAAACGAGTACAAGTAACTTGAAAGACATTTCCTAAATATAACACACTGCAAAATAGGTCTCAAGTCTTGGGGTGGACATCAGATGACACAGAAACGAAATCCAAGGGGAAGAGAGGAGGGGGTCAGTTCTTTAAGACAGGTATCCAGGGTGTGATCAGTGGAGTGTTCAGGAACTACTTGATACACAAACTTGTCATTTGAATCAATTTTTGATATAAGTTCCCACTGTTAACCCAGACTGACCCGGAACTGACTATATATGCCTTGTCTGGTCTCAAAGCCTCTCAATTGCTGAGGTTATAGGTATGAGTCAAATGTTACTCCTATCAGAAATTAGCCTAACTAGGTTGTTTTGAAACAGCTTCATGGAGAATGAAAGGTGTGATACATACCAAGTTAAATCAAGATTAACATACCAATATCTGAAGGAAAGGAATTGTTGGCAGCACAAAGGAAGAAAGAAAAGACTACGAAGGTACAGCATTGGGACAGGAAATGTTGCTGCTGCAGTGTCAGGGTAACTGTGTCAGCCTGTAAGCTGTGTGAGATATTAGCAATGGATAAATATGTAGGTAAGGCAAGACAGCTGGCCATGAATGGGTTGATGATGATGATAATAATAATGATAATAATATAACAACAATAATAATAAGGAGGAGGAAAAGGAGGAGGAGGAGGAGGAGGAGGAGGAGGAGGAGGAGGAGGAGGAGGAGGAGGAGGAGGAGGAGGAGGAGGAGCCAGGAACACTGGGGAGAGGGGGAAATAGCCCATTCCATTCCCCACAGCCAACTTGGGTTTTCTTTGTATTGCTGAAAGAAACATTCTATACTAAACATCAATTTTATGTAGCAGGTTCTGCTACAAGTGGGAAGGTTAATGTCATGGGGCAGTAAGAGTAGGTGAGGAGGCTACAGACTGGCCCTCCTTCTAATTTGTATCAAAATGAGATGGTTTTGTTGCTGCTGTCTTGTTTTTGTTTCTTGAGAATTCCCACAGAAGCCTGGGTGGCCCTTTTAGGTACACATGTCTGTAATGACAGAGCTGTCCCACGTTAGGCGGACAAATTGTAACGGCCCGCTCTGTTCTGCAGGTCCGGGTCTAGCGAGAGAGAGAGAGAGAGAGAGAGAGAGAGAGAGAGAGAGAGAGAGAGAGAGAGAGGCAGGCGACTCGAAGAATGGAGACAAGACAGAGGGTCTGATCAAGTCTCAAGTCTCATTTATTGTGTCTCTCTCTCCTTTATTGTCTCTCTCATTGTCTCCCGTATTCTATCTCTTGAAGGGAAATCTGGGGTATTTATAGGCTTTTGCCACGTGCCTTGTAGGCGCATGGATACCACGTGCCTTACAGGTGTGGATATGACGTAAGCCTTACAGGCATCTATAGCGTGGATAGCACGTGCACCGTGCACCTTGCAGGCTTGGATAGCACGTGCGCCTTACAGACATGTATGGCGTGGATAGCACGTGGATAGCACGTGCACCGTGCGCCTTGCAGGCATGGATACCTCGTGCGCCTTGCAGCTGGGGGCAGTAAACAGCAAAACAAGATATGTGGGATATCAGAGTGTGCTTCAGCTGTTGTAGGCTGTTGAAAAACAAGTCTCACGTCAGGGTATATGGCTTGAGATGGCTGCAAAGCTGATAGCTGCTTTCTGCTAAAAGTTGGCTCCCAACACATGTCCATTCTTAAACCCAAGAGAGTGTGCAAGACGAATTGGTGCTCTGGAATCAGGTTAATCCCTGTGCTTGGAGCTGCTAACAACCTGCAGAGGAGCAGGGTGAACCCTGAGCACTCTTAACCTGATGCCACTCAGTCTATTTGGGAGATCTCAGCATCCAGCCTAGTTTAAGGACTTTGAGCCTGGGCTTTGGGTCCTGATCAACAGCCTGCAGCATGAGAAGAGGGGTGGGGTGGAGTTAAACGGAGAAGATAGCAGAGACTGACCAGTCCCAATGCACTCCACTGATTTCAGTTTTGTTTATGGCATTGGCTTTGCGCTTCTATGTGACCTTTTATGAGAATAGCAGAAATCAGAGTAGAAAATATATGGGCAGAAGCACAACTAAATCTTTCTTAAAAAAATTCTGCAAACAGCTATCCTGCTTTTGATTCTGTATAGCTTAGGTCTTCATACTAACCCACCAATACTTAGCCACCAATAATGTAAGCCACTTCAATGGAGCCTCAAACTTTAAAAAGAAGGCTTTTATCTGTCTGTCTGTCTGTCTGTCTGTCTGTCTGTATCTATCATCTATCTATCTATCTATCTATCTATCTATCTATCTATCTATCTTCACTTAAACAATCAGTTCTCTCCTACTACCACATGGGTCCTGAGGATTGCAGTTATATAGGAAGGTTCAGGGCAAGTGCCTTTACTTGCAGAGTTTCTCACAGGCCCACCTCAAACTTTTGGGGAATGGCACACAAATCTTTTTGCAAGATGATGTCATACAGACACTTGTACTTCTTTGAAAGCAAAGCCCATGTCTATGTAAAGCCAGGAGTGCTTTTCCATCAGTCACAGACCTGGAAGCAAGGGTGCCTCTGCCCAACTGCTCATGTTTCCAGATGCGCAGCTCCATGTGGGATGTGGGACAAAGGCAGTTGAACCAAGGTAGAGCCATTACTAAGACTCACATCCATCTCTTATTCTTGATATTGTTGCGATATCACAGTCAATCAAATACTTCTCCTGGCAGAAAATTATTCAAATAGAACATAGTTTTATTAAGGTCCTGTGGTGAAGAAGCTGGTTTGGTTAAACTAGGGTTAATTGTAGATGCCCATGATTACCACTAAGGAAAAAAAAATCAATGCAGATTCACTTAGCTGATTAAACCAAACCTGTGTTTGATTTTATTGTTGTTTACTCCTTCATGGAATTACTTTCATTCATCCCAGATTCCCAAAACTCAATCTTTTTTTTTTTTTTTTAATTTTAAATGATCCCATAGATCAAGGGCTACTAGGATTAAATGTGAGTAGCTAGAGAGACAGTCACTGTCATTGATAATCAAGAGACCCTGTCGAAATAGCTAAATGTCTAACTAGGAAACTGTCACAACAGTATAAAGCAAGCAGGGAGAAATCCCACTAGGGGAGTAGATCAAATAAAACAGAGGAGTATTTTATCCAAGCCTATTAAAATAGACAATTAAAAACAATACAGTTGTCCCTGCAGGAAAACCACAGTGCATTGACTCACTTACATATGCAGAGCATGGTGCTCCTGTGGTACCTCTCAGACTTCTGCAGCACGCTTTCATCATCACTAAGTACAGCCCAGGTCAAATGCTGTTCGGGCTGGGGGAGCATGCTATGCAATGCCTAGGTCCAGCAGAAAAATTTTACATAGTTCAAGTGATAATTTTCACTACTATAATACAAACAAGAGATTTCATAGGAGAATAGTCATTGGACAACTATTCCTCTAAAAGATGAAGCAAGGTTCATGACATTGAAGAATATTTATTGCCAGTTGAATGGCCATAGCAGTGAGCTCTCAGTTATTATGGGGTGAAGGCGAGCATTGTGTACTTCCAGGACCCCCTCATTCATCTAAAAGAACCTTCAGTTAACAAATGGTTCTTGGATATCAAGCCTGTGCCTGACACCATCCTAGGCATAACTCAGAGGGCCTGGCCCAGAGGAAGAACGGTGCTTTTACTAAAACCACTTTCCAGTAAGAAAATGTCGAAATTGTTCTCATTTATTTTGTTGCTACTTCTCTTGGCAAGAGTCCTCTTACACTTGAACAAGAAAAGTCCCTCTGCTGGGTCTCACGTTTCCTAAACACACACACACACACACACACACACACACACACACACACACACACACACATTCAAACAAATATAATCAGACAGTCTGGGTGGAGCTGGTGGCTACCTTGGTGGTGGAGCACTCTCAGCATGCTCTGGCCTTGGGTTTGATTCTTAACACTGTAATTAAAAAACAAGAAAAGGAAACCAAACCAAACCAAACAAAAACTTCAGGTACTTCTGTCTCTAGGAACCTGATTCTCATCCCTGAAACCATTGCTGTCATTTCCTCCTGGGGAATAATTCCTATCAGCCCCAAGGGGGTGCTCCTCTCCCCACACCTCTAAAACAAAAGCTGCTTGTGGCCTGACACCAGAAAAGCTTGTGCCCCTGAGCCTTCATAGAGGGCCTCTGAATTAAAGAGATGAATGTGTTTAAGAGAAAGCACAAGCAGTTAAACAGTTGAACACTGAGATAACAAAACCTTAATACTTTGTTACATAGGAAGTACCCATGGTGCCAAGCGTTTCAACAGTCTGTTTCCATTGAATTCTGCCGATAACAAACAGGTGTGTGGAAATGACTACAAATGTTACATGCAGGATTTACAACCATTGAGTCTAACAGCTGCAAAACAAAGTTTTGTAAAATTAAATAATTACTCTGACATTTCGATACCAATAAGACCAAGATGTCACATGTGTGAAATATGGTACTACCTACAATGCCAGCCAGGTTGACATTGAATTCTATTGTTTTGTGGTCTTTTCCTGGGAGGTCTTGAACATATATTTACCCCTCCCCATAGGGCATGGATGGCAGACCAAAGTAACAATTTGACCCAAGTCTACCCTGGTGAATGGTGAGTTTACTGAGCTTTAATACAGAGCATGAGTGGAGGGATACTTATAGGAGTGTGGGTGACCTTGAAACAGCTGCATTTCCAAATAGCCTCACCCTTGTGTGGATGACAACTTCCCCATAGTGATGGACACAGAGTTCCCCCCCCCCCCCCCGTGTTAACCTTCTGCCTCCATTTATACCTCCTGATTCCAAATGCAGCTGGGCCAGAACTGCATGCAATTTGAAGCGCAGATAGGGTCTCAGGAGGGACTGGCTGGAATAGCAGGTGAGGGAACACCTTCCTTCTGGGAGGGGGTGACAAGAGTCCAGGATTCTGAATGTCTCTTGCCAGTAATCACAGCTGGGCTGACTAATGCAGTACTGGTTATTAGATTTGGAGAAGAGCATCTATGACAGCTAAGACAAACATTGGTATTGTTTGACCATATATTTAAAATAGGTTAAAAACTAAAGCGGTACCTTAAATCTCTAGGTGGAATTTAAAACTTCACCATTTAGACATCTGTGGTATAAATCTCCATTTAGCCTCTTGCTCTAGTCCATCCAGACAACAGGAGTGAGCCCGCTTCTCCCCCACACTCACATGAGTATAACCTACACTTGGATAAAAAAGTAACTGGTATTTCTGAAGTTTTAGATATGACCATGGCCAAAACAAAGGAAGCACAGAAAATGTACATCTGCTGAAGGAATTAAAATTAACACTTCAAATGCACCTCCATAGGCCCACCTTAATTGATGATATGATGAATCCTCTCTTGAGGGCTTCAGATATACGCTGTCTGAAAGCTTCCCATCTCGACCTTCAGGGCTTATTTTATCTAATGTCCTTTATTTTCCAAACTCTTCCCTTAAAGGCTCTTCTTTGTAACCAGTTGATGGACCATTTTCCTACATCTAGCCTCAACACTGCCGAATTAATTTGAGGTTCTTAATAAATAAAAGGCTAATCGACAAGTAAGTGTAAAGCCTTGGTCTAACATCATATCTCAGGAAGTCACAGCAGCTGCTATCATCATATTCTAAATAATCCAACCTCAGAAACATTATCTCCAGATTTAGTCCCCATTTCACGGTTACAGAACAATGTTCATTGTCACACAGATGTGCTATAAGAAGCCAGAGAGTGCGATTCACTAAAGACCCTGTTAGTAAGAAAATCACAACAGCTGGTATTATGGAGAACATTAAGAATGCTTATTGGAGAAATAATCCCAGATCAACTTTGAAGAGCGTGAAGCTGAATCTCACTAGGGCAGTTCCACTCCCTCCACTTACAGCATCCAGAAATGAACGGATCTGAAAACATGGCAAATGATTTATGATTTCCCTTATATCTGGAAAGGGAGTATGAACGAATAAAAAGATGAGCCCAAGAGGCTGCATGCATAAGTGTGAGCATGACAGATGAAAGGCAATTAAGAGAACAAACACTGTCATATTGAGGAATCTCGACCTTACAGGGGTTCTGAAGGGGACCAGATACTTGTTGTCTGTTAGATGCTATGATTCACAACACAGCATCCAAACAGCACAGTAAACAAAACTCAAAGCTGGGCAGTGCTTGGCTATGTGATACCTTTTCAGGAGAACCAGCCTCATTTATTCATACCCACAGGGAGCTCCGAGTTACTGGTCACAAATGACTGGGCCAGGGCCAAACCCTTGCTCCAAACTAGATAGTTATTTTTACAGACATCTGGAACTATGAGTAAGGTAGAATAAACCGAGGGACTTTGGCATGAGTCTTGTCTACTGTGAACTCACAGAACCAGAGAAGAGAGCTGACTGTATGACTCTGGGTGCAGCTGGCTGGGGAGTGTGGAAACCACATAGCTGCATAAGTACCAGCGTGGTCCCAGTTCTGTGTTCTGTCCCTGGGAAAGCTAGCTCCATTTGGACTCTGAGATTCTTCCATATCCTTCTAATCAAGTCCACTTCTGAGCAGTTAGTTTCACTTTCTTCCAAAGTGCGTGCACATAAGAGCACGTGCATGTGCGCACGGGCACACACACACACACACACACACACACACACACTGAGCACATTTGTAGCATGCCTGGAACCTTCTAGGATGTAAAAGCTCAGGCCCACATCCCCAGTAAACTCTGTAGTGAATTTAGAGAAGACTTAGGCCTGGAATGAAATGTTAAATCATTTTACTTTAAGATCTAAAAATTAAAGAATGATAGAATTTAGAGGAAAATATTTTGTATGTTTAATGAATTCCTGTTAAACCTAAGGGATTTTAACAGAGAAAGACACATAGATATGTTGTGGACAGGTAAGGAACTAGTTACAAGAAAAATTCCAAACTTTAACCTTTTTTTTTTTTTACTGCTTACCTTGGCAATGTTTCTTATATATTTCATGTGGTATCTTGCCCTAAGTTGAATGTAAATTCACTCCCAGGAGAGCTAGAGATAATGTCACTGTGAATATTAAATCAACTAGCAAGAGGTGGGAAGGTGGTGACCCAAAAGATAAGATCAGATACAAATCCAGTGAACTACTCAATACAAACCCAAGTGAGCCCAGCAGAGCAATAAACATCACCTAGTGAAGGGCAATAAAAGAGACCTGAGGAAGAGGACAGTGACAAGCAAGGCTTTGCCTGACTGCTGCCTAAAATACCACTTAAGCAATATCAGCTTCTGCAACCAGAGTGATCGAAGAACGTATTTACCTAGTTGCCGAAACTGCCACTGGAGTCGTAAGGCATATACCTTCTGTTATTCTGTGGTGATGTTCCTACCACAGGACAGGCAAGGAAAGCATCGACTTGGAGCTACAGAGTTTAAAAATGATCTTTGTGCTTCAGTGGTACTCAATGACACCTTCATAGCTTTCATCAAGAAAGAAGTCTTTTTGAGTCAAGAGACTACATCAAGAGCCGGGCAGTATAATCCTAGCACTTGGGAGGCAGAGGAAGGTGAACTTCTGTGAGTTCGAGGCCAGCCTGGTCTTCAGAGTGATTTACAGGACAGCCAGGGCTACACAGAAAAAAAAAAAAAAACCAAAACAAAACAAAAACAAAACAAACACACAAAAAAGCTACATCAAGAAAAGGATAAGCTCTAAGGCAGTAGACAAGATATACAACTCAGGTTCACCACATCTGCAGTTGAGGCCCACATTTACCATGCATTCCAAGTGTCTCAATTCATCCAAATTTTTTAGTGTACAATCATGATTAAACAGTAGTAAGCATGGATACTCATTCCTGTGAAAAATGAATTCAGAGGAGCCATGACAACTGTATGAAATCTCTTACTATGACAACCATGACAGCAGACTATACCAAGTGTTTCTTAATATTCTTTCTAAGCCATAAATCCTTTTATGTATATTTTGTTAAGATAACTGAAGGAAACTGAGCTTGCTTGTGACCAAATTTGTATCCTTTTCCCCAAGGAATTGATTCTAGAGGTAAGACTCTGTGTGGCATGGAAGTATTAAGTGAGCTGGGCCATCGTTACTCAGCAAATGCTAAAATATACTTAGTTCTGGGAAACTACATTCTGTTCTGGCTAAAACTGACCTGAAATCAATACTGTAAACCTACATAATTTTAATGACTCTAAGTAATCAATAAATCTTTTACTTAAGAATAATAATAATACCAAGAACAATTATTTGCTTAGTATACAAATGAATGCTGTTTTCCAGTGTTGAGATGAACCAATCATTTAAAAACAATGAATGAACGTTAATATGAATTTCTGCAGAGCCTATTGTGAATAAAGCTATAAAATATCTCATGTGCTGCTAGTACAAACATACATTGGTATTTCCTTTCCCTCAAGGAAAACAACTTAAAATTATGTATAAGGGCTTTGGTTTGTATCTTTAATACTGATTCTACTATATGTATATTATATATCCAAATAAATAATTAAATGTCTTCATAGTCGAGTGCTACCAATTAAAGAAGCAATATGAATTCTTTGTGAGCACTCCCCATAATTAGGTGAGGAAACCATAACACCTTCCAACTCATTCCATGAGGAAACCAAAAATATCTTGATGGCAAAACCAAAGACAACATCATGGAAAGCAAACTAAAGACTAGTATTTCTTACAATAACAGACAAATATTTTAAGTAAAATTCTAGCAAATTGAGCCCAGCAATATATAAAATAGTTATCAACATCTGGGAATTATTGCTGGAATGCAAGGTTGGTTTAATATTTGAAAATAAAGTACTATTATATTAATTCAATAGATACAAACCCACATGATCTCTTTATATATAGTAAAAAAATTTAACAGTGCCATTATTATTTCATGGTAAAAACATTCAATGGACTAGAAAGAGAAGGAACTTAATGTGATAAACAAGAATGTATAAAAATGTACAATTAATACCACACTGAGTGGTAGTATCTAACACCAAGAAAAAGACAAAAGTCATTGTTGCAACTTCTGTTCGATGTTGCACTAGAAGTACTAGCTAGGGTTTCAGCCAAGACAAGTAAATAAGAGGTCATTCAGACTCGAAGGGAAGTATGAAGACCATCTTTACTTAAAGGTGTCATGATTTTTATGTGTATAAATCATGAAGAATCAAAATTAAGTAGACCTAATGAAGGGTTTTGCAAACCTACGAGGGAAAATACCATAATATGAAATTATATTTTGTTTCCATGATTGCAATGAACAACCCAAAAAGGGATGTTAAGAAAATAATTCATAAAATTAAAAAAAAAAATAAAAAAGAAAATAAGCCTATTTATGTTGGCATGAAAATAATAAAATATTTAAGAATAAAGTAAACCAAATTGTTACATAACTTAAACATTGAATGTGACAAAGCATTAGCATGTTATAATTAAGAACTCAGTCTATATTTATTTGTACATTAGAAGATTTGATCTTGGTATGAGAAATATTTTCCAATATTGATCTACAGATTCAAAATGCCAACTACCAGATCACCACGTGGTTTCTTTGTATAAATTGCTTACCCAGGCATTAACAAAAATGAGTAAGAGGTCCGGAATGTTCTAAATAACCTTGAAAATAAAGTGCAAATTTTACAAGATTCATTCTTTCCTCACTGACACCCTGAGTAGACATGCTTTGTGATGTTCAAACCTACAACAAAGCAATAATCATCAAGATTATATAAGTGGCCTAAGAATGATATAGAAATCAATGAGCTATAATGGGGGGCCCAGGAATAATATAATATGATCTTCTATAACATGATCTATAGTTTTTAGACAAGAATGTCAGAAATACTCAGTAGGGAATTTCTTCATTAAGTAAAAATGGACACCTCAACATGCAAAACTACACAGCTGTGTTTCCCACCTTCTACTACATGCGGCAGTGAACTCAAAATGGATCAAGGAGCTAAAGTAATATTCCAAGCTCTATAGACCTTACTTCAAAGATTATTGTCAAGAAAGTAAAAGGACATCCCATCAGATAGGAGAAAATGCCTGTAGACCATGTACCTAATAAAGGAATTGCATGAGGGATATATAAGGGATTCTTACAACTCAATACTAAAAAGATACATTTGCTAACTTAAAATGGAAAAGAAGCATCTAAACAGACATTTCTCCAAAAGAAATGCACCAGTGGCCAAGATACAGCCAACAAAGTGAGCAAATCATTACATGCTCACCATAGCAGTATTTACATAGTGGCCAAATAGGAAGCAAGCCAGATGTTTAAAAATAAGGGGATATTTACATGAATTACAGTACACCCAAACACTGAAATATGATATAACCATTAAAAAGCCTGAGGAGGACAGGGAAATGATTAAGCCAAGCAGTGGAGACAGACTGCTTACTTGTGAGTCCCAGCCCCACCAGTTGCTAGATTCATAGCCCTGGGCGAGTTCCTTAACAAGTCTAAACTTCATTTTTTTTTTCATCTGTAGGTTTTTGCTAGGATTAAAGGTAATTATCCATGTGAAGCGCTTAGTATCCTACACAGCACATAAAGAATGTTAAGTAAATGGTTGAAAAATGATTATGTGCTGTCATTAAAATGTTGGCATCTTTAAGATACAGTATCATGAAAAACATGGGGTATATGTGTACATAAAACATTATAAGAAAAAAAAAACTCCAAATGAGTGTCAGGTAGCCATATAGACAGATGAATTCCTAAGATGGCCAAATGGTTGAATATATATATATATATATATATATATATATATGCAATAGAATGAAATATGGAATCTGTTCACCCTCTTTTTCAATAGTAGAGCCCATATTTGCTTTATCATATATATATAAATACATAGATACATCTATCTTTCATATACCATTCTTCTTTGACAACTCTTCTGAACTTAATATATTCTTTTGTTTTCTTTTGTATGTGCTTTCAACAAATGTCTGTTAAGAGGAGTTGCCATTACTAGAAGCCTTCATGGTCCCTAGAAAGACTAGGATGTTTTACTACTCGTCAGCCTCCTAGTCACAACCACCAACATATACACACATGTATATGCTTCTGTTCTAGGAATCTAACCCAGGCCCTCATCCATGTGAGCATCACTGTGCCCCTGAGGTCCACCCCAGCCCAGCCGCTGTCTTCTTTTCTCTACTCTCCCTGCTGGAGAGCAGCTTGCACGTATTACAAGACATCCCTTATTTAACATACTCATTTTTTAATTCTCCCTTTGTTGGTAATTAGCAATCAAATTCTTAATTAGCTTAAACCCACCTGGCTATTTTGCACCTAATAAATCAATTAATTCAATTCACATGGAGAGGAGAGCATTTAGTGCCATATCTCAGTCATTACTGACCATCATTGTGTGGGCTCCTGCCTATGCAGTGAAGACGAGACATCCAAGCAGAATGCTTATCCTCCACTGCTTTGTAGTCTGTCAGGTAATTGCAGAGTGTGGTTAGTGTTTTTAATGTAGAAAGGGATTTAGCAACAGGCCTCGAAAGACAAAACAGAAATTAGAAATCTCGTACCTGTTACACACAGGTTCATGTGTAGGCTACGGCCTTCTCACATGTACCTGACGCTGCATGGTTCCACTCATTTCAGACTCAAATTGCATTTGCTCCACAGAAAAATTGTGAGATTATATTCTCAGTTGTTGCAATAAGGGTTGCTGACCAGACAGACAGAGGTTACAGGAACGTGTCAAAAATGAAGTTCACGTAATTACTCTTTGCCCCTAAATCTCCTGGTGAGCCTGTAGTTTGGGGGAAGAGGGAAAAGTTAAGATTTCATTTTTAATATCAGCTTGAAGAGAGACTTTCATATAGAGATAAGCTACTCTCTACCATTTAATGGAATTTGTTTTGAAAGAGAAACTTCTCTGGGGGGCATGGATAGTGGTGAAGTAGCAGTGTGCAGAGAATTTTAATGTTCAAAATACAAAATTTAAAAAAGGTTAGCTCATAAAAACACTATCACATGTGAGCATTTAAAAGTTTCCAGATATCTGACCTGGTAACCTTGATTATTTAAAAAATAAAACAACCCAAATGTCCCAAATGTAATTAATATATCAAAATGCTTAAGGGCTAGAGTTATGGGTCAGTGGTAGAGTGTTTGGCTAGCATACATAAGGACCTGGGTTCAACCTCAAAATTTTTAAAAGATACGGATTGAAGTATACTGCCGTGCCTTAATAATATATTGTGATTGAGAAGTCGGGGTCGCAAGGACTAGGAAGCAGCATCACTTTGGACCTGGCCTCACAGATGTACAAGTTCAATGCCTGATGTGGACAGGAAAGTATAGCTTAGTCCTTTTTGCTTTTAACCATTGGCTCTATTGGGTCACATTATTTTACAATTTATATAGTCTTTTACAATTATCCTTCATAATATGGTGGTTTCAAAAAATATATTTACCAAATTGAAAAACTATCATTAATATTTATGCAGTCTGCAAATAAAAAAAAAATCTCGAATCCATTAATGGTCATATCCCATCCCCCTTCACACAAGATTTTAGCATCATTAATCCAATTTGTGTCTCTATGTACATGGGTAATTCATACAAGCATGATCATTTAGGATAGGACTTTTGTGACTTGCTTTTTTTTTCATTTAGCATAATGCTTTCCAAGTCCACGCACGGGGTAACATGTATCAGTAATTCATTCCTCTTTGTTGTTGAATGATATTTTCTTTTGTAGATTTAAAATGTCACTTCATCGTTCATTAGTTGACGTGTGTAGACTTTCTGTCACCTGGGGACTGCTGTAAAAATGTCACTGTGAGCACTCAAGTGAAGGTTTGTGTGTGTGGCTTGGGGACAGAAGCCCCTTGTGTGACAAGTCTGTGTGTTTCATTTTCCAACATAGATTATCTTCGACATCATAAAACACTACGATCAAAAGTAACTTGGAGAGGACAAGGTCTATTTCAGCTTACAGCTAGAGCCCATCATGAAGGAAAGTCAGGGCAGGAATTCAAGACAGCAACCTGAAGGCAGAAACTGAAGCAAAGACCACTGCTTACTGCCTTACTCCTCATGGCTTGCTCAGCTTGCTTTCTGATACAGTTCAGAACCACATACCCAGGAATGACCCGGCTCACACAGTGGGCTGGTCCCTTCCACAACAATTACTAATTTAAAAAATGTCCCATAAGCTTACCTGAGGTCCAGTCTTATGGAGGCATTTTAATAACTATGGTTCCCCCTCCTCACATAGCTCTACCTTGGGTCAAATTGACCAAAACAATCAGGACATGGATGCACTACTTTCCAAACCTACTGTCCATGTGTGAGCATTCTGCTTTCTCCGTATTCTGATCAGCATCATTTCTTCTTTTTAAAACTATACCATATTAGTGGGAGTGGAGTAGTCTTGAATGGTATTTAAGGTTAAATATTACTGTGTGTAATAATGTTGAATATAAGCTGACATACTTAGTGACCGTTCAGATAGATTCCATAAAGGAAATTCTATCTACTATTGTAATTTGCTGTGTTCTATTGTGACTATGTTTGTTTGAGACAGGGTCTCATATAGCCCAGGCTGGTCATCACTGTCTGTAGCTGCCCATGAGCTATTGAGTTATTCAGTCATTGACTCCAGGTAGTACCCACCACATCAGTTTTGTGTGTTGCTGGGAATAGAGCCCGGATCTTCCTGTATGCTGGGCAAGCACAGTACCAAATAGGCACCATGCTGACTTTTTTGTTTATGTTTTTAGTTATGAGTTATTTTCATATCCCTGAAAAATCCTTTACCAGATAAGTAATTATTTTCCATAAGTAATTATTTGTATCCCTTACCAGATAAGTAATTATTTTCTCTCAATCTATAATTTGTTTTTTTTTTTTTAGTTTTTGATGGTGTCCTTTGATGTACAGAATTTTCATTTTGATGTCATTTTTTCCCCATTTCAAAATTTTTGTCATTTGAGCTTTTGCTGTCTTACAAACCACATCCTAATGGGTTGGTGTGTGCACCCTCCACATTGGTATTCTTCCAAACAGTTTAGAGTTTAACTTTTGTGTAAATGTGAGGGAGTCTGACTTAATTTGCTTATGTGTAAATGTACAACATTTTAATACTGTTCTTTTCAGAAAAACATGCTTTCTCCTATTGAATTGGCTCAGAAAACTCTTAAAAGTCAGTTCCGTGGTACTTGAAAGATTTATTCTTAAATGCTGATTTTCAAAATTGTTTTGGCCACATGGGGTCTATATGAATGTTAGGATTTCATCTGAATTCAAATTCCGTATGGATTTTAGGATCAACTTTTCAGTTTCAGTTTTTTAAAAAGTCTCTGAGTTATGTCAATTTAAAAAAATCTTGCAGTTTCTGCCTTGTTGGGCCAGTTAGACTGTGTCTGATAAGCTACCAGAAGAGAGATGACCTTTGGAGATAGGCCCATGTTCTAGGTGGTCAAATGTACTCAGATCAGGCCCTACACACCATGTGAAAGAACAGAAGCATCCTTCCACTCCCAGAGGCAGGAGAGAGTCAACAAGACCTGGGCAAATACGAAGATCAGAACCCTGTGTTATAAGAAAGCAATCTTAAACTTGGCAGGGGACAGTGAAGAAAAAAATTACTGCATGTTAGCCATTGAATATTGTGGCATTTAATGCACCAATGGTAATTTCCACCACAATTACTTTGTCTTAGAATGGTTGTATAAATGGAAATCATGTTTCTAGTTCAGTTCTTCCACTAAAGCCAAGTTCATTCCAGTAATAACAACCAGTTTTGAGTGGTTCACTGCAGTTTGAGGGCCCCATTGTATTCATTAGGCAAACAGTGTGGTAGTTGTTTATTACAGAGTTGTTTACAAATATAACACACATATAGGCATGCACACACACACACACACACATACACACACGATAAAAAGAGAAGTCTCCTTTAGAAGTTAGCTTGATAGTGGATATCTGAACATAACACTGAATAATTGTATGTATGGACCAATGTTAAAGATGATAATAAGCCAGCACTTGGAGGCTGGAGGCAGGAGGATTACAAGCTCAAGACAAACCTAAGTTGGGAGACACTGTCTCATAAAAACAAAACAAGACATGATATGAGTAGGTATATAAGTCAAGTGTTGGTGAACATGTCAAGAAAGACACTCCTATTTTGACTGCAGATATATGCTCAAGGTTAGAAACGTCCAGGAAACTGAAGCAGGAGGATAATATATTTAAAGCCAGTCTAAACTATTGAAAAATTCAAAAACGAAGGAAAGAGAGAAGGAAGGAAGGAAGGAAGGAAGGAAGGAAGGAAGGAAGGAAGGAAGGAAGGAAGGAAGGAAGGGCAGAGGGAGGGGAGAGGGAGGAAGGAGGAAGGAAGCAAAGAAAGAAGGAAGGAAAAGGGAAGGAAAGAAAGAAAGGAGAGAGAGAATGGAAAGGAGAAAGAAAGGAATGAAGTAAAAAAGTAATTTGAATGAAAGAATCTTAAAATTGTTGATGGCTCTCTGAATTTTAAGATACTGGGTCCAGAAGCCTAGGTGAAGATGTATGTTTTATCACAGCTGAAAAGTCTGTCACTGTTACGCATGTGTGCATACAGGTACATTTTATAAATTGCCTAAAGTACTCTTTTACTGTCAAGTGTTACGTTTGTGGAAATGTTGCCTCTCTTCACTATATATTTCAGCTCTTGAGTACAATGCCCCAACTAGGGGACTCAGACTCTGGAGAATTATTTCTTCACAGAGGAACCTCGTCTACAGTTGTGGTGGGGTGGAAAATCACACCACTACACCAGAACCTGGAAACACATTACCTTACGAACTTCTGGGTGTGAGGAATGGAGGTGCCAGGACAGTGGTTCTCAACCTTCCTAATGCTGTGACCCTTGAATATAGTTCCTCATGTGTGGTGACCCACAACCATAAAATTATTTTTGTTGCTACTTCATTACTGTAATTCTGCTACTGTTATGAATCATTTGTTTGTTTGTTTGTTTGGTTGGTTTTTCAAGACAGGGTTTCTCTGTGTTTCTCTCTGGCTGTCCTGGAACTCACTCTGTAGATCAAGCTGGCCTCAAACTCAGAAATCTGCCTGCCTCTGCCTCCCAAGTGCTGGGATTAAAGGCGTGTGCCACCACTGCCCGGCATACTGTTATGATTGTAATGTAAATACTTTATATACAGGATACCTGATATGTGACCCCTGAGGAAAGATTGTTTGACTCCCAAAGGGTTGTGACCCACAGGTTGAGAACTGCTGTTCACACAGACTTATAGTAGTAAGTAGGCCATACCATCCTGAACATTCCCAGCATCATCTGAACACTTCATCTTACACAAAATGGTTCAAACTATTTATACATTGTGAAATGCCTAAGTTTAACTAATAAGCATGCTCATTCCCTCTTGAACTTACATTTTTTTTCTGGTGAACACACACACACACACACACACAACCAATTTCAGCAATTTTCAAGAATATAATCAATCTTTATTAACTATAGTATATTAGTCATGGTTCCCTAGAGAAATATAACATATAGAGTGTATATACACACACGCTCATGCTCATGCTCTCTCTCTCTCTCTCTCTCTCTCTCTCTCTCTCTCTCTCTCTCTCTCTCTCTCACACACACACACACACACACACACACACAGTATGTATTAGAGTAGCTTAAAGACCAACAAAGGATGTTTACAAATGGAAGGTCCAAGAATCCAGTAGTTGTTCAGTCCACAAGGCTGGATGAATCCACTGGTCATAGGAATTTTAGGCTCTAAAGCCAGTAAAGGAATAAACTTGCTAGGGAGAGCAAGGGCAAGCACACAAAGATCAAGCGCTTCCTTCACATCTTTTATATGGGCTGCCATGAGAAGGGGTGGCTCAGATTAGAGGTGCATTTGCCACTAGAGTGGGTCATTCCACTTCAAATAATTCAAACAAATAGTCTCTCAGAGGTATACCAAGCCACTTGGGTTTTACTCAATTCCAGATATAGTCAAGTTGACAGCCAAAAATAGCTATCACTTAGAGTTACCACATTATACAATGATCTCTTTAACTTACTCATCTCACATTGCTGACATTCACTGAGCGACATCTTTCCATCTCCATACCTTACCTTTCTCCAGTCCCAGAAAACCACCATACTAATCTCTGAGCTCAATGCTCTGTGAGTTTTCACAGAAGTAAGATCATGCAGTATCTGTCTTTCTGTGCCTACGTTTTTTCACTTATCACATTTGGCTTAGATTTCTTCTCACAAAGCTGGCCACATCCACACGTACCCCAAATGGTAAGATTTCCTTCTTTTCAAGACTGAATACTACTCCATCATGTTATCACATCTCCTACATCAATTCATCCCGTTATCATATTAAGCTGATCTTTACCTTACAGCTGTGAATAACGCTGTGATGAACACACACACACACACACACACACACACACACACACACACACACAAAGAAGTCTCCTTGACAAAATGAATTCATTTTCCTCAATATATAACCAGCTTGCCATTGTGTGTCACACAGTAGTCGTGAAGCATCTGTACTATGTCCATGAGGACTGTGCTAATTTCTATTTCCGCCAACGGTGTGTAAGTATTCCCTTTTCTCCATATCCTCATGAGCAGTTATCATCCATCTTCTTGAGAACGCCTTCTGACAGATGGGAAATATCTAAATGTGATTCCTGTGTGTATAAGTATGTGGAGGTCAGAGGTCAATGAGTGTTTTTTCTCAATGGTTCTCCACCTTATTTTCTGAAACAGGTTCTCTCACTGAACTTGATGTTTACCATTCAGCTGTCATAGTTAGGATTTCTTTTTTTTTTATTGGATATTATATTTACATTTCAGATTTTATCCCCTTAGCCCATTCCCCCCAACCCAGGAACCCCATATCCCATGCCCCCTCCTCCTGCTTCTATGAGGTTGTGCCCCCACCTACCCCTCCACTCCCACCTCCTCACCCTTGAATTCCCCCATACTCGGTGTCCAGCCTTCATGGGACCCAGGATCTCATCTCCCATCTATGCCCAACAAGGCCATCCTCCCCTACATATACAGCTGGAGCCATGGGTCCCTCCCTATGTGTTCCCAGGCTAGTGGTTTAGACCCTGGGGAGCTCTGGTTGGTTAGTATTGTTGCTCTCCTCATAGGGCCACAAACCCTTTCAGCTCCTTCAGTCTTCTCTCTAACTCCTCCATTGGGAACACCTTGAACAGATCAATGGTTAGCTGTGAGCATCCAACTCTGACTAGGTCAGACTCTGGCAGACCTCTAAGGAGACAGTTATATCAGGCTCTTGTCAGCATACACTTCCTGACATCCACATCAGTCTACCTTTGATAACTGCACATGGGATGAATACCCAGGCAGAATGGTCTCCAGACGGCCCCTCCTTCAGTTTATGTCCCACACTTTGTCTCCATATTTGCTCCCTTGAGTATTTTGCTACTCCTTCTAAGTAGGACAGAGGCACCTACACTTGGTATTCCTTCTTCATGAGCTTCATGTGGTCTGTGAGTTGAATCTTGGCTATTTCCAGTTTGGGGGGTAATATCCACTTGTCAGTGAGTAAATACCATGGGTGTTCTTTTGTGATTGGGTTACCTCACTCAGGATGATATTTTCTAGTTCCATCCATTTACCTAAGAATGTCTTGAATTCATTATTTTTAACAGCTGAGTAATATTCCGTTGTGTAAATGTACCACATTTTTTGTATCCATTCCTCTGTTGAAGAACATCTGGGTTCTTTCCAGCTTCTGGCTATTATAAATAAGGCTGCTATGAACATAGTGGAGCATATGTCCTTGTTATATGTTGGAGTATCTTCTGGGTATATACCCAGAAGTTAGGTGTAGCTGGATCCTCAGGTAATGCTATGTTCAATTTTCTGAGGAACCACCAGACTGATTTTCAGAGTGGTTGTACCAGCTTGCAATCCCACCAACAATGGAGGAGTGTTCCTCTTTCTCCACATCCTCGAAAGCATCTACTATCACCTGAGTTTTTGTTCTTAGCCATTCTGACTGGTGTGAGGTGCTATCTCAGGGTTGTTTTGATTTGCATTTCCCTGATGACTACGGATATTGAGCATTTCTTAAGGTGCTTCTCAGCCATTTGAGTTTCCTCAATTGAGAATTTCTTGTTTAGCTCTGTACCCCATTTTTAATAGGGTTATTTGGTTGTCTGGAGTCTAATTTCTTGAGTTCTTTGTATATATTGGATATCAGCCCTCTATCAGATGTAGGATTGGTAAAGATCTTTTCCCAATCTGCTGGTTGCCATTTTGTCCTATTGACAGTATCCTTTGCCTTATAGAAGCTTTGCAATTTTATGAGGTCCCGTTTGTCAATTCTTGATCTTAGAGCATAAGCCATTGGTGTTTTGTTCAGGAAAATTTCCCCTGTGCCTAGCTATTTGAGGGCCTTGCCCACCTTCTCTTCTATTAGTTTCAGTGTATCTGGTTTTGTGTGAAGATCCTTTATCCACTTGGACTTGAACTTTGTACAAGGGGATAAAAATTGACTGATTTTCATTCTTCTACATGCTGACCTCCAGTTGAACCAGCACCATTTGTTGAAAATGCTGTCCTTTTTCCACTGGATGTTTTTAGCTCCTTTGTCAAAGATCAAGTGACCATAGGTGTGTGGGTTCATTTCTGGATCTTCAGTTCTATTCCATTGATCTTCCTGCCTGTCTCTGTACCAATACCATGCTGTTTTTATCACTATTGCTCTGTAATACAGTTTGAGGTCAGGGATGGTGACTGCCCCAGAAGTTTTTTTTATTGTTGAGAATAGTTCTCGCTATCCTGGGTTTTTTGTTATTCCAAATGAATTTGTAAATTGCTCTTTCTATCTCTATGAAGAATTGATTTGGAATTTTGATGGGGATTGCATGGAATCTGTAGATTTCTTTTGGCAAGATGACCATTTTTACTAAATTAATCCCGCCAATGCTTACTCAGAGATCTTTCTATCTTCTGAGATCTTCTTCAGTTTCTTTCTTCAGAGACTTGAAGTTCTTGTCATACAGATCTTTCACTTGCTTGGTTAGATTCACTCCAAGATATTTTATATTATTTGTGACTATTGTGAAGGGTGTTATTTCCCTAATTTCTTTCTCAGCCTGTTTATCCTTTGAGTAGAGGAAGGTTACTGATTTGTTTGAGTTGATTTTATATTCAGCCACTTTGCTGAAGTTGTTTATCAGGTTTAGGAGTTCTCTGGTGGAAGTTTTAGGGTCACTTAAATATACTATCATGTCATCTGCAAATAGTGAAATTTTGACTTCTTCTTTTCCTATTTGTATCCCTTTGACTTCCTTTTGTTGTCTAATTGCTCTGGCTAGGACTTCCAGTACTAGATTGAATAGGTAGGGTGAGAGTGGGCAGCCTTGTCTAGACCCTGATCTTAGTGGGATTGCTTCAAGTTTCACTCCATTTAGTTTGATGTTGGCTGCTGGCTTGCTTTTACTATGTTTAGGTATGGGCCTTGAATTCCTGATCTTTCCAAGACTTTTAACATGAAGGAATGTTAAATTTTGTCAAATGCTTTCTCAGCATCTAGTGAGATGATCATGTGTTTTTTTTTCTTTGAGTTTGTTTATATAGTGGATTACATTGATGGATATCCGAACCATCCCTGCATTTCTAGGATAAAGCCTACTTGATCATGATGGATGATTGTTTTGATATGTTCTTGGATTAGGTTTGCAAGAATTTTATTGAGTATTTTTGCATCAATATTCATAAGAGAGCTTGGTCTGAAGTTCTCTTTCTTTGTTGGATCTTTGTGAGGTTTAGGTATGAGCATGATTGTAGCTTCATAGAACGAATTGGGTAGTGTTCCTTCTGTTTCTATTTTGTGGAATAGTTTGAAGAGAATTGGTATTAGGTCTTCCTTGAAGGTCTCATAGAATTCTGCACTAAAACCATCTGGTCCCAGACTTTTTTTGGTGGGGAGACTTTTAATGACTGCTTCTATTTCTTTAGGGGTTATGGGACTCTTTAGGTGGTTTATCTGCTCCTGATTTAATTTTGGTACCTGGTATCTGTCTAGAAAATTGTCCATTTCATCCAGATTTTCCAATTTTGTTGAGTATAGGCCTTTGTAGTAAAATCTGATGATTTTTTTTTTTAATTTCCTCAGCTTCTGTTGTTATGTCTCCCTTTTCAGTTCTGATTTTATTAATTTGGATACTGTCTCTGCCCTTTGGTTAGTCTGGCTAAGGGTTTATTTATTTTTTTGATTTTCTCAAAGAACCAGCTCCTGGTTTTGTTGATTCTTTGTATAGTTCTTTCTGTTCCTACTTTGTTGATTTCAGCCCTGAGTTTGGTTATTTCCTGCCATCTACTCCTCTTGGGTTTATTTGCTTCTTTTTGTTCTGAAGCTTTCAGGTGTGCTGTCAAGTTGTTAGTGTATACTCTCTCCAGTTTCTTTTTGCACTTAGAGCTATGAGTTTTCTTCTTAGTACTGCTTTCATGGAGTCCCACAAGTTTTGGTATGATGTGTTCTAATTTTCATTAAATTCTAAAAAGTCTTTAATTTCTTTCTTTATTTCTTCCTTAACCAAGTCATCATTGAGTAGAGCATTGTTCAGTTTTCACGTGTATGTGGGCTTTCCATTATTTTTGTCATTATTTAAGAGCAGCCTTATTCCATGGTGATCTGATAGAGTGCAAGGAATTATTTTAATCTGTTTGTATTTGTTGAGGTCTGTTTTGTGACCGGTTATATGGTCTATTTTGGAGAAGGTACCCTGAAGTGCTGAGAAAATGTTTATAGATATCAGTTAAAACCATTTGGTTCATAACATCTGTTTGTTTCATTGTGTCTCTGTTTAGTTTCTGTTTCCATGATCTGTCCATTGCTGAGAATGGGTTGTTGAAATCCCCCACTATTATTGTGTGAGGTGCAATGTGTGCTTTGAGCTTTAGTAAAGTTTCTTTTATGTATGTAAGTGCCCTTGCATTTGGGGCATAGATGTTCAGAATTGAGAGTTCATCTTGGTAGATTTTTCCTTTGATGAGTATGAAGTGTCCTTCCTTATCTGTTTTTTATTACTTTTGGTTGAAAGTCTATTTTATTTGATATTAGAATTGCTACTCAAGCTTGTTTCTTGGGACCATTTGCTTGGAAGATTGTTTTCCATCCTTTTACTCTGAGGTAGCATCAGTCTTTTTCACTGAGGTGCATTTCCTGTATGCAGCAAAATTCTGGTTCCTGTTTATGTATCCAATCTGATAGTCTACATCTTTTTATTGGAGAATTAAGTCCATTGATATTAAGAGATATTAAGGAAAATGATTGTTGCTTCCTGTTATTTTTGTTATTAGAGGTGGAATTATGTTTGTGTAACTATCTTCTTTTGAGGTTGTTGGAAGATTATTTCCTTGCTTTTTCTATGTTGTAGTTTCCCTCCTTGTGTTGGATTTTTTCATTAGTTATCCTTTGAAGGATAAGCTGGATTTGTGGGAAGATATTGTGTAAATTTGTTTTTTTCATGAAAAATCTTGGTTTCTCCATCGATAGTGATTGAGAGGTTTGCTGGGTATAGTAGTCTGGGCTGGCATTTGTGTTCTCTTAGGGTCTATATGATATCAGTACAGGATCTTCTGGCTTTTATAGTCTCTGGTGTAATTTATAGTCTGGTGTAATTCTAATAGGTCTGTCTTTATCTGTTACTTTACCTTTTATTCTTACTGCTTTTAGTATTTTTTCTTTGTTTTGTACATTTGATGTTTTGATTATTATGTGATAGGAGGTATTTCTTTTTTGGTCTAGTCTATTTGGAGTTCTGTAGGCTTCTTGTATATTCATGGACTTCTCTTTCTTTAAGTTTAGGAAGTTTTCCTCTATAATTTTGTTGAAGATATTTACTGGTCCTTTAAGTTGGGAATCTTCACCCCATCTATACCTATTATCCTTAGGTTTGGCCTTCTCATTGTATCCTGGATTTCCTGGATGTTTTGGGTTAGGAGTTTTTTGCATTTTGCATTTTCTTTGACAATTGTGTCAATGTGTTCTATGGTATCTTCTGCACATGAGATTCTCTTCTATCTCTGGTATTCTGTTGGTGATGCTTGCATCTATGACTCCTGATCTCTTTCCTAGGTTTTCTATCTCCAGGGTAGTCTCCCTTTGAGATTTCTTTATTGTTTCTACTTCCATTTTTAGATCCTGGATGGTTTTGTTTAATTCCTTCACCTGTTTGGTTGTGTTTTCTTGCAATTTCTTAAGGGATTTTTGTGTTTCTTCTTTAAGGGCTTCTACCTGTTTGCCTGTGTTCTTCTGTACTTCTTTAAGGGAATTATTTATGTCCTTCTTAAAGTCCTCTATCATCATCATAAGAAGTGATTTTAATTCTGAATCCTGCTTTTCCAGTGTGATGGGATGTCCAGGGCTTGCTATGGTGGGAGAACTGGGTTCTGATGATGCCAAGTAACTTCGGTTTCTGTTGCTTAATGTTGTTTCTGTGCTTGCCTTTTGCATCTGGTTAACTCTAGTGCTACCTGCACTCACTGTTTCTGACTGGAGCCTGCCTTTCCTGTTATCTTGCTTGTGTCAGAACTCCTCAGGTTCCAGATGTCTCTGTGATCCTGTGATCCTGAGCTCCAGCTGCTCTGAGTGCAGTGGCTCCTCTAGGATGTCTCAGGATATGTTTTCTTCACAGGAGCAGACCAGATAGGTGTCTACCCCAGCCACAAGGCATAGTTAGGATTTCTAATGCTGTAAAGAGACACCGGACCATGGCAACTCTTATAAGGAAAACATTTAATTGGTTTGGGGCTAGCTTACAGAGGTGTAGCCCATTGTTATTCTGGCTGGAGGACTATTAGCATGCCAGCAGACATGTTGCTGGAGAAGTAGCTGAGAGTTCTACATCTGGATCTGAAGGCAGCAGGAAGAGAAGGTGATACTGGGCTCAGCTTGACCATTTGATTCCTCAGAGCTCAACCTCAGTAACATACTTCCTTGGACAAGGCCATACCTCCTAATTATATTATGCCACTAACTATTAGTCTGTGGGAGCAATTTTCATTCAAAGCACCATACCAACTGACCAGCAAGCCCAAGGATTCTCTACCTCCTCAGGGCTGGCATTATAGGTACATGCTCTTTCACTTATGTTTTTGTACTGGTGTTGGAAAGCTGGTTCCCAGATCTTGATGTTACCATTGCTATCTCCTCAGCCTCACTCAGTATTTAGCTGAATGTTGAAAAATTTTCCATGTACTTGTCAGTGATATGAATTACTTTGAAAAAATACTAACCAAGTTCACTGTGATTTTTTTAAATGTGTATTCATTTTCTTTCTGTTGAGATACTTGGGTCTCTTGTATGTAGTGAATATTGAACCTTATTTGCGAGTATCTTCTCCCATTCTGTAGGTTACCTCTTGACTGACCATTGTTTTCTTCACTGTGAGAAGCTTTTCTTCCCCAGTTTTCATCATGTGGTTTACAATATCAGCTCTTATGTTTAAGTATTTAATCAATTTTTCCTTGATTTTAGTGGCTCCAATAAAAACCTAATTTTATTCTTCTGCATGTGGTTATCCAGTTTTCAAACCTGCTTCATTGAAAAGACTGTTCTTGTTACTTTTTGTATTCTTGGCACCTTAGTAAAAAATATCAATTGTCTATGAATGGGTAAATTTATTCCTGGGCTGGTTTTTTTCTCATGTGTCTGGGTTTTTGTTTGCCAGTACCATGTTGTTTTATTATTATTATTATTATTATTATTATATTATTATTATTATTATTATAGCTTTATTCTTGGTATATTTTCAACTCGTTAATATATGATATCATGTCATCTTTGCTCTTTTTTCATTGGCTCTTCAGGTTTTAAATTACATATGATTTTTATGATTATTATTTTTTCAGTTAATCATTATACATTTTAAGATTTGTTTTATATATATTAGTGGTTTTGTCTCCATAGTGTCTGTACACCTATGGAGGCCAGTCTCACCTATGCTGAGACTGGAGTTACAGATAGTTGTGAACTGGCCTGTGGATGCTGTGAATCAAACTGTGTTATCTGAACTAGCAATCAGAGCTTTTAACTGTTGGGCCATCTCTCTAGTACCATAGAAAATCACTAAAATTTGATAGAGTTTTCATGAACTCTACAAACTGTTTTAGTTAATATGGAAATTCTGACAATATTAATTCCATCTCTGGGCAGGAGATGGCTTCCATTTATTTTTCTTCTTCAGATCACATTATTAGTTTTTATAGTTCTCAACTCTAGACCTTTTATGACCTTGGTTATATTTATTTTTAGGTACTTTTAGAGCAATTGGAAATAAGATTGTTTTTCAATTTCTTTTTCTGCTAGTTTGTTGCTTACAAAGAAAATTGTTTGTTGATTTTGTATTTGGCAGCTTTAGTAAATTTGTTGATTAACTTTGTAAGCAGGGAAACTTTAAGATCTTCATTCCCATTTGGAGGCCTTTTATTCTTTCTCTTGATAACAGAAATAGAGAGAGTATTCATCTTGTCTTGATTTTACAGGAACAGTGTTCAACTTTTGGCCACGGGCTTTAATGTTAGCTATGGGTTTGTCATACATGTCTTGTGCTAAAGGGCATGTCTTTTCTCCCTCACATGTTACGGATTTCATGAAAGATGTTAAATTTTGTCAAATGCCTTTTCTGTGTCTGTCATGGTGACCACACTGCCATTTGATTCTAGTAATCAGGTAGAGATTTTTATACTTTGAATCAACCCTGTATTTTTTTTTAAATAAATCCCATATGATCACAAATCTTTTAATGTGCTCTAAAATTAGTTTGTCTATATTTTATGAAGAAAACTTTACTTCTGTGTTGGGAGCCGACTTTTAGCAGAAAGTAGCTATCAGCTCTGCAGCCATCTGGAGCCATATACCCTGATAAGAGACTTGTTTTTCAACAGCCTACAACAGCTGAAGCTCACTCTGATATCCCACAAATCTTGTTTTGCTGTTTAGTGCCCCCAGCTGCAAGGTGCACAGTGCAAGTGCTATCCATGCTATACACGCCTGTAAGGCTTACGTCATATCCACACCTGCAAGGTACATGATATCCACGCGTCTTGTGGCAAAAGCCTATAAATACCCCAGATTTCCCTTCAATAGAGAGAATATGGGAGACAATGAGAGAGACAATAAAGGAGAAAGAGACAATAAACGATCTTGAGACTTGACCACACACCCTGTCTTGTCTCCATTCTTCCCATCACTCGCCCCACACTCTCTCTCGCTAGACCCGGACCTGGGGAACAGAGCGGGCCGTTACACATCTGTGTTTATTAGCTATATTAGCCTATAATCCACATTTCTTCTAATGTTCTTGCTGGCTTTCGTGCTGAAGTGATTCTGGTCTTGGAAAATTAGTTTGGAGAAATTTTCCCTCTTCTTTATTTTTAGAAATATTTGAATAGGATGTGTATTCATTCTTTAAGTCATTGAATTTAGTAAAGCCATTGGATACTGGGGTTTATTTGGTGGGAAAGTTTTGTGACAGAGTTACCCTCCTCACCCACGGTCTGTTTTTTAAGCTTCAGTATTTCTTATTTCCCAGTCTTGGTAGATTGCTTGTGTTTAAACATTTGTCTTTTGTTTATAGACTGTCCGTGTTTTAGAGTACAAAATTGTTCATAAACCTAATCTCTCATGATCCTTTTTATTTACAAAATATCAGTTCTAATGTCTCCTCTTTTTTATGTCTCTTTTTTAAAAATTGGAGTCTTATCTCTGATTTTCCTGATGTAGCTGACTGAGGCTTTGTCTACTGTACTCTTGTTCCTGTTTTCCATTGTTTCTCTGGTCTCTGTTTTATTTATTTGATTAAGGTCTTTATTACCTCTCTTCTTTTAACACTGCTAGGCTTATATCTCCTCATTTTTGTGGGTTTGGGTTGATTGATTAGTTAGTTGTTGTTAATGGTGTTTTGTTTTTTATTTGTTTGTTGGTGGTTTTTTTTTTTTTTTTTTTTTTTTTTTGCTTTTCTATTCTGAGTTATAACATTAAGCTCTTTATTTGACAGGTTTCTATGGAGGATTTAAAATATGTCTTTACCACATAGCTTAGGCTGACCTGAAGCTGGTTCTATATTCTGAAGCTGGTTCTATATCTCAGGCCAGCCTTGAACTCACAACCTTCTGCATGCTGAGATCTCATTTGTGCACTACTGGCTGGCTTCTTTGGTGTATATAGTCACTGTGTCAAGACTCCTCTCAGAGCTGCTTCTGCTGCATCTCACACATTGTGCAACCGTTCCACTTTCATTTCATTTGTCAACAATGTCTCCACAAAGTAACCTTGCCTCATCACCCAGCTGTTCTCCCCACAGTAATGAAATATTTATAATTCTCCAACAACTCTCTGAAGCTCTAAAATATAGCATTATATAGTAAAGAAAGTTCCTAAAGAGTTTTAAGCAGTAAATGACTCAAACTTGTAGTAAAGAGTCCTGGCACGAAACGACATAGCACTGTAGGTTGTTGTGGTCGCTACTGTGAATGATAATTTGAATTGAGAGCTTGGAATCACCTGTGACACAGACTGGACATGGAGCTTCAGGATTTGGTGTTCACGGTGCTATAGCTTAGACTTGCTTTTGTCTACCATGCCTTGCTAAGCGCCCATTCCTTCATGTTGCAAGTACATAACTTGATTTTATTTTTACACTCTATTACTTATTTTACTTTTTGAGATTATAATATAATTACACCACTTCCCCCTTTTCTTTTCTATCTCCAAACCCTTCCACACACTCTTCCTTGCTCTCTTTAAAATTAATGACCTCTTTCTTCATTAATTGTTGTTATAAACATATATGTATGCATATATACATAAATGCAGCCTGTTCTGTCTATATAATGTATGTGTGTTTCTAGGGCTGGCCTCTTGGTATTTGGTAACCAGTTGCTGTACTCTTCCTGCTCTCAGCTTTCCTTAGCTGCCTGTAGTTCTCTGTGTAGGGCTGAAGTCTCTTAGGCTCTCCCCTATTGACTATGGTATGCTTATGGCTGTTGTGTTTGTTCAGCTCCTGTTTAGGCAGTCATCTTGGTGAGGATCTCTGATATTTCTAGGAGATGCCGTCTCCTAACTACATGTTAAATATTTGTCCCCGTACCCACCAGTAAGTGTAGTCTTCTTCTCTTATCAAGGAAACTTTTCTTTGCAACACGTGGTGGCCATTACAGAAAACCACAACCAACCAAAATGCAGAGTTGTAGATCCCAGTCCAAATGGATACACCTACAAAATAACTCCTGCACCTAAGGCTCAGTGATCTGTTCAGAAAAGAAGACAGAAAAATTATAAGAGCCAGAGGACCATTGAGTTTGCCTGAGACTGTGTCCCCTAGTAATGTCAGAAAATTGTTTTTATTTCATAGGCACTCAGGGGGAGAAATTGCCTTGAGTCTTTGATGTGTTTAAATTGTTAGACAATGAAAAACTCAAAGTTGTATTGTATTTTGGATTATGAGGTGAACATGACACTTTGAGGACAAGCTTATGCTTCAGAACAATGTATGTGACAAGGGGTAGTCGAGATGCCAGCTGCCTCAATCTCTCACTGTTGTGACTTCCTGCCACAGTGGACTGTAACTGAGAACTGTGAGCCTTAAGACATTTTTGTCAAGGTATTTTATCACAGCAATGGAAAGATTAACTAATATAGTTACAAATAGTAAAGCATACACTTTGTGATGGTCACTTCTTACTGTCAACTTGACTGGATGTCACTTAGGACACACATCTCTGAGTGTGTCTGCAAGGCTATTACCATGTAGGATTAACAGAGAAAAGGAAACCCACCCTGAATGTGGGTAGTACCACCTCATGAGTTAAGGTGCTAAAAAGGGGGAGGGGACGAGGCAGATGAGCACCCACAGTCCTTTCATTCTTTCTGGATTGGCCTGGACTCTGCCACTCCCACTGCCATGCCTTGTCCACTATGATAGACTGCATTCTTCTGAACTGTGAGAAAAGTAGTTTTTTCCGAATCTCTTATGTTGCTTTTTGTTAGTACTTCATGACAGTGATGGGTAAAGTAACTAATACATTATTAAATTTGCTTTCAAAAGCCAGGTGTGGTGGCTCATGTCCCTATGCCAACACTTAGGGGGCAGGGCAGGAGGATTACTACCACCCACATACATATCACTCTGGCCAACACTACCTATCTCATGCTCCCACTCAGGGAGAGCATGGAAAACCTTTAAACAGCATCTCTCTGCATCTGGATTCTTGTCCTTCCTCATCTCTGCTATTCCTCTTCTCATCTGGACCTAACTAATCCAGTGCCTATACTGAGGACATATTCAATGCAAGTTTATTGAATGAGTAACACATAGGGCAACTATTACATCCAACCAAAAGAAAATGAAGTCACTAACCAAGGCATGTAATTTTGACTACTTAAGGCTATATTATATTTTACTTCAATTTTATGGCAATTATGAAAAGTGATCTTTCTGAATCATCTAATTTAGTTACATTTAAAGACTCAACTTCATTTTTTGTTAAGCACTTTTAGCCAATATTTTTATACTGGGTACCTGTAAGAACACACAATCAGCCTCTTAAGATATTTAATTTTTTTCTGTCACATAGTATTCCCAAAGGATAGCTTCCATAGATAATTTATTAGGTTTTATAGAGCAGTATGCCTCTATGTGAAGGTCATTCTTCCTTGAGTAATTTGACAACCTACTGTGCCTGGTCTACCGGTCATCCCGTTGGAACATTCCACACCTTCAGTGGCAACTTTTGCTTTCCAAGGTGATATTTGACAAGCAAAATAGCCTATCACAAGTTTTGATATAAAATTCATTTCAAAGGAAGAAATCATTTTTCTGTGTGAGAATTTTAGAGTTTTCATTCTGTTCATGTCCTAAATACTAGAACCCACCCAGTGAAAATTAGTCCCTTCATTTAAAAGCTTTAAAACATCTATACTAGCTGACCCACACCACTACTACAGGTCCAGGTCTAGGTCCAACTTTGAACTAGCTGTATTCAGACACCCTCTTGTAACTCTGCACCAGGAGTCTTTTCCCATGCCACCCCTTCAGACTCAGGTCCTACAGGGAGCAGCATTCATGGTGAACCTCAAATATATTTCAAAACAAAATTAACCAGCAGATGTAAAGGAAACTTTATTCTGATAAGCTGTAGTGGTTTACATGAGAAATGCAACCCAGAATCTTGGACATTAGAATGTCTGGTCCCCAGTTGGTGGTACTGTTCTGTTGAGTTTTAGGTGGTGTAGACTTTCTGGAAGAAGTGCATCATTAGAGGCAGGCTTTGAGAATTAAAAAAGCCTTTCTTAATTCTGGTTCACTCTCTGCTTTGTGCTTTCAGTTCAAGATGTGAACTCAGTTTCCTATTCCTGCTGCCATGCCTGCTGCCTGCTACTGTGCTGTCTCTGTCATTGTGGATTCCAGCCCTTTAGAACCACCATCAAAAATAAACTCTTCCTTCTATAAGTTACATTGGTTGTGATGTTTTATCATAGCAACAGGAAAGTAGAACTGAGGGAACAATTAACCAAGAAGACATTATGCATCTAACTATGGCATACTTGATTTCATAAAAAGCTGGAGTTCAAGTGACAGATCAATCTCAACTTAGATATAGGAGGTGATTTCAGTATCCAGCATTCCCTGACAGCTAGCTCATGCATATAAATAAATAAATAAATAAATAAATAAATCAGAATTAAATGACATCACACACCAAATGGACTTAACAGATCTCTACAGAATATTCTGTTCAAACATTAAAGAATATACATTCTACTCAGCAGCCCATGGAAACTTCTCTAAACTATACATTCTGGGACATAAGACAAATCTTAACAAACTCAGAAAGATTGAAATAACTACTTATAGCCTATCTGACCATAGGACAACAAAACTTAAAACTGAGAGCAAGCAAATACCTAGTGAGTACACAAACTCATTACTGAATGATGAATGGGTAAAAGAAGAAACCAAGGAAAAAGTAAAAATAAATAAATAAGTAAATCCTGGAACTAACTAAATAAGGATGAACACACAGCACAGCAAACTCTCTGGGATATGGTAAGAGCTGTCCTGCGAGTAAATCTTACTGCTGTAAGTGTCTACATGAAAAAATCAGAAAGAGCACAGATAAATGACTTAATGATGCAACTTACAAATTTGGAAAAACCAGGACAAAGCAAATTCAACACTAGTAGAGAGCAAGAAATAATAAAAAACCACAGCAAAAATTAATGAAATAGAAACAAAGCAAACAATACAAAGAATCAATGAATCTAAGAGTTGGTTTTCTCACAAAATAAAGATTCACAAACCCTCAGCTAAACTAACCAAAAGAAAGAAAAGAAAGAAGGAGATGTGCTAAGTAAATAGAATCAGAAATGAACAGGAAAACATTACAACAGATACCAAAGGAATCAGGATATTATACGGGAATATGTTAATAGTCCCTTAAGTTGGAAAACCTAAAAAAAACCGGGTAAGTTTTTACATTCATTCAAACCACTAAAATTAAGCCATTAGGAGATCAACAACCTAAATTTGAAGCAGAAAACAAACAAAAAAACAACAATTAAAAAAAAAAAAACTAATTAAACTCCAGACCCAGATAGCTTCACAGCAGAATTGGACTAGACTTTTAAAGATCTGCAGCCAATACTTCTTAAACTGCTTTAAAATATAAAACATAGGAAGCTCCCAAACTCCTTATACAAAGCCAGTATCACTCTAACACTAAGACCAGATAAATACACAACAACAACAAACCAACCAAACAAACAAAACCTACAGACCAGTATCTTGGATGAACATAGATAGACTCAAAAATCTTCCAAAAAATAATTACAAACTAAATACAAACATACATCAAAAAGATGATTTATCAAGTTGGTTTTAGCTAGGAGATACAGTGATAGTTAAACATATGCAAGTCAATAAATGTAATAACACAAATGGACTTAAAGACAAAAGTCAAATGATCAACTCAATTGATGCAGAAAAAGCATTTGACAAAAATCCAATGTGCCTTAATAATAAAAGTCTTAGAGAGAACAGATCTAGAAGAAACACACCCAAGACAATAAAAGTTACACAGAAGAAACCCACAGCTAACATCATTCTAAACAGAAAAATATTTGAAGAAATCTCACTGAAACTAGGAACCAGAAGAACTGTCTGTTAATTATCCCATGTCAATACTCTGCTCAAACACTAGCTGGAACAGTAAGGCAAGAGAAAGAAAGTAAACAAATACAAATTAAAACAAACAACCAAAACCCCAAAAAGCTCATGCCTGGTGCTATAATTGTAGTCAGGATCCTTTAGGTAAGGAAGTTGTAGACCCTAGAGGAGAGTCTACTACTAACACGTAGAATAACTAAATTAATGTAGTTGTCAACTGCCTTCTAAATACTTATCCTTAGACCTATGGACCCACCCCTCATCATTCCAGCAGACAGAAGTTATTACAGACTTTACAAGCTAGACTGAGTGACCTTAGCATGCCCAGCGACAAACGGGAGGTCTGTAACACAATTCCTACAGCAAAGGTCCAGGGAACACTGCAGAAAGCGGGATGGTCTGATTGTAAGACCCTGAGGACCTGGATGACCACTGGGAGATAGTATGTACTGAAATGGCAGAATGCTATACTCATGAACTCTCAACAATATGGCTGCCACCACAAGACCTGTAAAGACCAATTAAATGCCAACATAGATGGAAAATAATTTCATAGCGCCCAACCTCTAGATGAGCTAAACGTGATCAGTGGATGCTGAAGGAGGGAGAACGAGCTTTCTTCAGGGTTGAGCCCTCAATTCTGTGAGGTCAGTCATAAGCCCATGCACACACAGCAACACAAATTGGGCTCGGTGGGTTGTTTCTCTTTGTTTGTTTTTCAATATTAAATCTCTGTATGTAACCATTTTTTCTGTATAACACAATGACTCTAGAGAAAAGGTTATGGATTTCAGAGGGGGTAGAAGAAACATAGAAGGACTTGGAGAAAGGAAGGGGAGGGGTGAAATGATGTATTGGTGAGTGAAATTTAAAATTTAAAGAAAGACAAGAGTATTTATCTTGAATGGTGTGATGGTTTATAAATGCTTGGCCCAGGGCATGACACTATTGGAAGGTGTGGCCCTGTTGGAGTAGATGTGTCACTGTGAGTATGGGTTTTAAGACCCTCATTCTAGCTGCCTGGAGGTCAGTATTTTGCTAGTAGCCTTCAGATGAAGATGTAGAACTTTCAGCTCCTCCTGCACCAGGCTGCCTGGCTGCTCCTGCACCATGGCTTCCCACCTTGATGATAATGGATTGAAGCTATGAACCTGTAAACCAGACCCAAATAAATATTGTTCTTTATAAGAGTAACCTTAGTCATGGTGTCTGTTCACAGCAGTAAAACCCAAACTATGACAGATGGCTTGCTCCATAAATCTTTTCCTTTAATATTATTGTATATGCGTTGTTTGTTTCTTACTAGAGTTTGCTTATTTATTCTCTAAAATCTCCCCTCTGTTAATCTTTATGGAGAGGAGAGGGAAATCTACATGGAAGCTAAGAGAAAGGAAGAAACAGTTCAAAGATTTATATTTTTAATAAATCTTTTATATTTCTGTTAAATGTTTAGCAAGCCAGGTGATCTTTTACATTTATTCTACAGTGTCATTGTTCTAACCATTGGAATTTTTCTTTATAGAGAAATCTCTTGTGGACAGTTTGCAAATTTTAAAATTCCTATACTTAGATGACAGAACTATTTCCAGTTTAACCTTTGCCTATTTCTCTCCATGCATCTCCAGAGTCTGAGTGAATGCAGTGTGCACAATCAGCCTATGCCTGAGAAAGCCCTGTTCATCCTCCTTATCCAGGTCCTTCTGTCTACTTATGTCACTGTCTTTTTTCGGTTTCTAAACAATGAAAGTCACCAAGGTCACAGGCCAACTGTATGCCTTCTTGGTAGAAATGTACGGTTTAATAGAAAGTTAATACTATTATAACTTATTACAACCCCTTCAAAACTGTTCCTTATGTTTTCTGACTTAAAATACTCAAATGACTATTTACAAAGGAATAACATACAGCAATTACGAGCTCTTATTTCAGAGAAAACAAGTCTAAGGTGAGTCTGACTTCACTTTCTCCAGAAGCTCCTTAGCTGGACAGCTCTAAGATGACTTCATATACTCACTGAGGGTATCAGTCAAATGACTCTTTATTTGTTAAACCAAGCTATGTGACAGTACATGTCTTTAGCTACAAAGGTCTTCAGGGGAGATGGCTTCCTAAGCGTGTGTGCCACACAGCCACAGAGGAAGTCATATTAGAGGGGCCTTGCACACCCATTGATGCCCACAGCTACTGTATTTAAGTTTCTAATAATCTTTTAACAAGGAGTTTCTACTTTCCATTTTATACTGAGACCTTCAAATTGTATAGTTAGTACTGCTAGGCAGTGGGGTACGATAAGCACAGATCAAGGGAGGAAAAGTACATTTAATTATATACACATTATTTTCACAGAATCAAGCCAAGTGAATTCGAGGAAGCAAAGGCATTCCGTTTCCACCTCGCTTTAGTCACTACAATTATTTTATGTTTGAGTATAGTATCTTAAGGAATGCAAGAGAAGAATAAAGAAAGAGAATTTTTACATTAGGAGAAATGATACTAGTTAGTAGAGGGTCACATTCAGTGACTTAAACTTGAAAAAGCAAGTGTCTCCCAAGGCTTAGGGATCTCAGTGGAAGAGGGTGTTGGAAGGTTTAAAAGGTAGTGGATGGATGACTATCAGCACACAGTGTTTCCCACATGTAGCAGTGCCACTGTGCACACTAACTCAAGGTATGTGTGACAGCATCACAAGACCTGTCCAAGCCCCCAGCCAGACAAAAGTCCAGCATGGAGAGCAGAGGTGGGCATTGTTGAGAGAGGGAGAGTCCATAATCTTTGCACATGTAGCCCCTGATAGAAGGTCATATATCCAAGAATATATGAGTGGCACAAATTTCACACACACACACACACACACACACACACACACACACACACACACACGTAGAAATACGCAACAGAGGCCAGATCACCTTAGAAACAACCAGGGAAACAACAACTATGTAGACTTTATTTTCAGCACTGTATTTGAATTTCGGAAAGGAGTCTTGTTTTAGGAAGAAGTTTTTCAGACATTGTTGATGATGTTGATTCAGAAGTAAGGCTGGAACAGTTCCTCTCCATGTTCTATTCTGGGAGGCAAAACAACATAGTAGAGACCCAGGTCTCCAGGAAGGCAGGTAATGAAGCCCCTCCCCTTGCCCCCAACTCCAAGCTGAATCATCCATGGCACATTTCTTAAAGACTCTGAATGTCCAGTTCCTCAGGACTCTTTGGTGGTAGACCTGTGTGACTACCACTCATCTCATGGATGTTTGTGACGATTAAAGGTAACACATCTGGAAAGTTTAGCCAATTGCCAGGCATCCAGTACTTACTATCTTCCCTCTGTCTTTCTCAACTGGGATATATATATATATATATTTCAGCATTTCTGGGAGAGTCTGGATAAAAAGTTTAACATAATGGTGCATGAGGAAAGGTTCTTATTCTAGCAGAGCATGTAACAGGTGCTCCCTCCGTAAACTGTGTAAATTACATTCCATGGTTAAAGATGTGGAAGAATTGTGTCCCACACCAGGAAATGCATTATTAACTCCGGTAAAATAGTCTTTTTCTCTTACTTTAGTGTGAACTGAGCTTCAAATTCAAAAACAATATTTCCCCGCCCTGAATGAAAACGAACAACTTGCTCTCCATAGAAGTTTCAGTTCACAAGCACCTTCGTGTTTTACAAGCGGCACTGAGATCCCACAGCTGGTGAGTGACAGGCTATCGAATCTTTATTCCAACATGTGTGCCATTCCTTCTTCCTTGCCTGTGTATTCAGTCAAGTATTTGAAGACACATTATGATGCCGTGTTTGAAAAGTAACTTGCAGAAGACAGCTTACGAAAGATGGGTGCGTGTACCCTATAACCCGGCATTGTTTGTGCTTAGATACTAATTTCCCCTCCCCAAACTGGGCTCCATGCACTATAAGATTTTCCAATTCATGAGAACACGATCTCAACTGCAGATACAGAGGGCCACACACAATGTGGATATGAACATCACCCAGTTACAAACCAACCCTGAGTTTATGCAAGACTATTAAATTCCAAAGTTCAAGAAATCTTTATTGTATACTTTATCATCGGCATCAAAACATCTTTGCCTACAATAGTAGTGCTTAGCTCCTTATAACTGGTAACTGGCCCTCCCTGGAGGACTGTGGAGAGCCGTTCTTAAGTTGTTCGATCTAGCAGGCCAGCTCCACAGAATGTAGCTTTTCCTTGGTGTAGAATGCTATGCTGCAGTCTAAACTCACCTTGTTCAGGGTCGATGACTTTGGACCCAGTCAGACAGGGCCTAGAGCCTGTCAGAGCCACCAGCCTTTTGATGTTTATTCTTTCCTGTAGATAATGGCCCGCCCACCTCACACCTTTCCTGTCTCCAACAGGCTCCATCTGCAATGAATCATAATTGAAGACAAGATTCTGTATTATGTTCTTGGCGATGACTTGCAGGAGAAAATTAATTCTTCCTTAGCGGCCACTAAGTGAAGAGAAATACCATAGTGCTTCTTGTCGCAGATTTAATAATAGCTGGTTTCTCTTGTGTGCTGGGCCTTGGCACAGTTTTTTTTATAACAGACATGTCAGCCAGAGAGGAAAGCACGGGTGTGCACAGAATGAGCCTTTGCTGAGTTGAGCCTCTGGTTCTTTGAGTGGCCTGTTCTAGAAGATTCTGCAAAGGGAAATTCACTTGGGGTTCATGAACAGAATTTTGACCTTCTCTAGTGGAAATAGGACAAGAGGGATATTAGCTTCCTTCTTTTCCTTGTAGCCAGGAGAGCTCCAAGATACTCTGGGGACCACAGGGATGTTTGTGGTTAACATGTTTGCCGCCTTCTTCTCTTCATTCTCAGTTTCTTTTCTATCATCTTTGAAGTTGATTGCAATAATTTGTTAAGGGAGGTAGGGTAAAATAAAGCACTGTGAATGCATACACGTAAATTTCCACTGCTTTCAGAAATATCATCAGAAAGAGCAACGTCCCAAATATCTTACAGTATCCTGGGAGAATCAACAGGCAGATACAGCTTCCCTAGTCCCAAATCCATAGCCAGAAGTTATGGCTCTCAAATTTCAAGGAGCATCAAAATCATACCCTCGAACACACACACACACACACACACACACACACACACACACACACACACACGGAGTATTGAGAGAGAATTCATGGGCCCACTCCTAGAATTTTGACCTAATAGATATGGGAGGGGGTTGAATGTTTGTGCTTTTCTTTTGTTTTGTTTTTTTTCTTTTGTTATTCAGTGCTAGAGATGGATCCCAGTGCCTTGTGGAATGTTAGGCAAGGAGTGCTACCACTGAGCTTCACACAGCTGGTCCTAAACATTTATATTTAACAAGCCCCCGGGGGATGCTCATGCTGCTTATGGGTCCCACAAGGGGGACCCAGTCAGAACTACTGGTCTAGAGGAGATTATATTTATAATTTCTGTCTCCTTTGTGTTGCATGGAGAGGGATACAGGATCCCATTAAGTTGAGTTCATTATGCTCCTGCCTCAGACTCTTGAGTGTTGAGATTACAGCCCAAGAGCTAAGATACAAGATTCTGAAAACTCCAGAGAAAAGCTGAGAGAGTTAGAAGACTGAAATTATTATAAAAACTTAGAAGAAAATGAGATCCACATAAGACATACAGAATGAAATGAAGAAGAAATATATATATATATATATATATATATATATATATATATATATATATCCTTGAGTTTGAGAGTATTTAGGTGAACTAAATGTGGATGCATCCCTTGTATCCTTGATTTGCTACAGAATTCAAGTCAGCATGAGTCTAATAGCTTTAGGGTTTCTTCGATATTCCTGCTGTTCAGCTAATGTAGAGAATGATCAAGTGCTCTAATTCAGGAGCAGTCTAGTTGTCTTGAAGAGATGCTCTAGATAACAGAGAAGCAGAGACATGGGATGATGAGCCCAAGTGGGTGGGAAATGCAAACTGAATCTTCCTAATATCAAACCTGAGCAGCCTGGAAAGTAGGAAGGTAGTCCTATCAGTCAGCTCTGAGGTCATCCAGCAGTGAAATCTACAGTGGAGAGCTGAGAAAGTAAAATTTGTACTTGGAAAATTGCACTCGGGGAGTGACTTGAAGTGGGGTATGGTGGAAGACGCTTGCTATCTTAGCTCATGGGAGACAGAACAGAAGAATCTCAAGTTCAAGTCCAGCTTACAGTGCAAGGCTGTCTCAAGAACAAAACAGCATTAATAACAAAACAAACAATCAAAGAAGTGACCAGAGAATAGAGACCATCAGCCTGCTAGTTATAACAGGGTATCTGTGGAAAGTGCTGCAATACTTACTGTATGCAAAGAACAACGGGAGTTGTTTTATAGGTGTAGCTTCTTGAGTAATAAAGAAGACTGTAAGGCAGGCTCCCTTACAGGGGGAGGAGCATAAAGATATCAAACATCTCGTGTATGTTTCTAATCCAGCCTGTGCCCTTTGCAAGATCCATTCCTCTTCACCACCATAGCCTATATTGCTGTTCCTATCTAGATGCTGTAACACCAAGCTAGTGGAGACTCACAGGAACAAAACTGTACTGTGCAGCTTGAGCAGCTGCAGGAACTCCAGACCGACCACGAGAAAAGAGCAGCGGGCGAGGGAAAGCACTTGGCAGCAGCATTGCGCTCCCTCGTGAGGCCCTGGGCTCAACGCTTCAGCTCCACAGAAAAAAGGAAAGAAAAGACCGATAATATCTATTGTGTTTTTTATCATAACAAAAGATGCTGTGCTTGCCTCTCTGAAATAAAAGCAAGAATTAAAGAAATGTATGGGTTACAGCATTAATTTTATTTTTTTTCTGTCTAAGAAATAGGGGAAAAATAAAAGCAGACTTTGAACTTTTTCCATGTTCTGTAAAGATGTATTACTTTAAAGTCAGAATGAGTCAGCCAAAAAGAGGTCATTCTTAGCTTTTACTGAAACGCTGTTTTCTCAAGCACACTCCCAAATATTAGATCCTGAAAAAAAAGAGAGAAAAAGAAAGGGTTTGTGATGTCCAAAGTAAACCAGCCAGAGGCAAGAGTAGCACTCGAATGTCTTTTCAATTGTTGCTACTTTTCCTTCGACTTCTCAGCATGGAAACCTAACTGCCAACCAATAGGTGGTTGTGACCAGCACTTTAATATCGTCAATATATGCAAGGACATCATTATCATCAGGATATTAACATTTCTGACTTTTGCCCAAAGGAACATAGGATTACAATTATGAAAATTATAGTCTCTTAATTTTCTTGAGAAGTTTACTTTTAGGTTATGAGTATGTATATATTGGCATGGACAGAGAGAGAGTGGGGAGGGGGAGAGGGAGGAAGGGGGAGAGAGAAAGAGAGAGCGAAGAGGAGAGGGGAGGGGAGGGGAGGGGAGGGGAGAGGAGAGGAGAGGAGAGGAGAGGAGAGGTCTTGTAGAGCTTTTGGTTTTCATTTTTGCAGGTTCTAACTTTGTTTCTGCAGTCTTAGAGGCAATGGCCCCGAGGAAAAGAGGCTCTGAAGCAGATTAAGGTATAGCCCTGGGTTGCTCTGATCTTTCAGGATCAGAACAAAGATGTGTGGCACGCCAAGCAGCTTTGTCCGTGGTAAGGAGCTACAGTTCGGCATGCCCTGCTTTTCTATTCTTTGGAAGGAACAGAGCACCAGGTGTGATTCTCTGGGCCCCTGCCCAGGTTTGCAGGCAGAGAACCCGTCGCTCTCACCCAAAGCCAGAACGATTCCCAATCTTGAGTGTCCGGCAGATTTCAGGCTGTGAAGTCATCTCAGAGTAGGCAGTAGCTGGCCACAAGGCAATGGAAGAAAAAGTGTTGAGAGTCTGTCTCAGGGACACAGTAGACTGGGATTATGTGCAAGGAGAAGCCTTTCTTATGGTTAATTTACCGCAAGAAAAAACAGAAGTTAATTTTTGTATTCAAAGTACAAAAGTGTTTTTCAAGACTATTCGTTAAAGGCCTTTGCTCCTGCAGCCTCTACCTCTGGGAAGTCAGTTTTTGGGTTTATCTTATAAGTTCTTAAAGCACTAACATCTTAAAGCACTTTGTTAAGGAAAACAAAGGAAAATAACCCATCGCCTGTGGTGTTGGCACTGAAGACACTGAGTGGTCCTACCTATGCTGGGTATTCACCGTTTCAAACACCTTTTGCCACATTCAAATTTTCATGGCAGTTAAGAAGAATAGAAGAACTAACCCATATCAAAGCAATTAAGCACTTTGGATGGTAGCTATTAAAAAATACAGTGCTTCAGCATTGGAGAAACGTAAAAAAGTAAGACTTTCACTGACTGTGAAAGAATATCTGATGTTTTCATTTTGAAAGTATAATCTACAAGTGAACTTCTCAAAATATATTTTTAAGCCCTGAAGAATGTATGACTATGGAAAAAAATAATTACCTTTTTCAACTTGAGAGGAGGAAAACTGTTGGAACTCTTTAGGCAATGCCTATCCAAAAAAAAAAAAAAAAAGTTTCTTGGAACACACTTCATTCTCTAAACCTTCAAAAGCCTATCATTTATCATTAATTTTGAAATAAAACAGGAAATACCTGTACTAAGAGAACCTTTGAAAACAAGCAGAATAATTGGCAAGGAATATTTTGGGAGGCACTGACAATAATGTAATGCCTGGATTAGTCTTTTAAAAATCACGAAATTGTAGCTGGGAGGTGTATGTAGCTGGAGAGTCAGCATCCAGCACTGAGCATCGTAACTCAGCTCTCTTGATATTCTGACAGAATAACAAAAAGCATATGGAAGATATTTCCAGGGCCCAGTGGCAGGGCTGTAATGGAGCTCATGGGTATACCTGAACACAGTTCTGTGAAGGGCAATTTCCACCAAAGAGGACAAAACAAATCTAAAAGATATCCTCTACGTCTGTATGAATATCTCTATGTATGTATGCATTCACATATGTAATACTAGAATGTTCCATTTTTAAAGTATTCAGAGATGGCTGTACCGACTTGCCTCCCTCACTTTTTAATTGTTCTATTTGCAGTGGTGGAGATTAAACCCAGAGCCTTGTGCATGCTACACACACACACACACACACACACACACACACACACCACAGCTCTGAGTGTAGCCCAGTCTTCTAGCTCAGATTTGCTTCCCTTTCCGAACTGGAAAGGGGTGTGATGAGCGCTGGGGTGTCCATCTACATTGTCTGTTCTGTTTCCTCAACAGGCCTTGGGTTTCCCCTCTTAGTGTCTTAGCTTAGGCTATGTCCCTCTGTTGCACTTTGTCCAGGGTTTATTCAAGTGGAATCTCTATAGTATCTACTATTGTATTGCTTACTACCCCTTTCTTAGGGTACATTTATCCTTACTTTTAAAGTAACAGTTCAATTGCTTTGCATTCTTTCTTTCTCTTGATGATACCCCCTCACAAAATCTACTTGATACATTTTTTTTTTTAAGATGATGTTTATTTCCCGCTAGCTAAAACAAAACAAAAACCAACTAACTGGGAAACCATTAGGCTGAGCCTGTGCCAACATTCTGAGTTCCTACATAAACAAAGGCAATTCAAAGTAACTGACTCAATCTGAAATGAACTCCAAGTAGGGGCTTTACCAGTTGGTTGGCTAAGTAACTTTTGAGAGGTTTACTGATCGGATATTTTCTTTGTCTTGTTATCTGTGTTCTCCTTATAAAGGTTGTCCCCATGAGCCTTTTCAGTGATGTCTAAAACATCTGTAGTCAGGTGAAGCCACAGTTTTATCTGCTCAAAGAATTCCTTAGGAACTTGTTGAGTCTAAGAGGCTGATCTTGAATTTGCTGTGACTCCCTGCCGCCTTGCTTCTGTCTCCTAAGTGCTGGGATTACAGGTGTGCACTACCAGAGCCAGCTTGTTCAAGTACATTCTTCATACAAAGCTATAGAATATTACTCAGTATAGTGACTTTTTTCATATAAAGATTCCTTTTTTAAAATTTTTTTTTTTTTTATTAAACTGGTTGGAGTTCTTCTGGATTGTATTGCTAAAAAAAGTTCTTTATTTTGTTGAGACCCGTAACTGCCCGGCTTGGCGGCTACTGTGTTGCCGACCGTTCTGCCCCAAGCTTGGGGGCCAAAATATCCCGGGCTGCTCTGTTACTCTGGTCCGCGGGTCAGGGTCTAGCAAGAGACACAAAGAATGGAGACAAGACAGGGTGTGTGATCAAGTCCAATTTCTCATTTATTGTCTCTCTTCATGTCTCTCTTCATGTCTCTCTTCATGTCTCTCTTATTGTCTCCCCTTATTGTCTCGCCTTTTCTCTTATTGTCTCCCTGTCTCCCTTGTTTATTGTCTCTCTGAAGGGAAGACCCGGGTATTTATACACTGTCATGTGCCTTGTAGGCATGTGGATACCACGTGCCTTGCAGGTGTGGATATGACGTAAGCCTTACAGGCATGGATAGCGTGGATAGCACAGGCACCCTGCGCCTTGCAGGCGTGGCTACCACGTGCGCTTTGCAGCTGGGGGCACTAAAGAGCAAAACAAGAAATCTGGGGAAAACAAGATATTTATCAGAGTGTGCTCAGCTGTTGTAGGCTGTTGAAAACCAAATCTCACGTCAGGGTATATGGCTCGAGATGGCTGCAAAGCTGATAGCCGCTTTCTGCTACAAGTCGGCTCCCAACATTATTTCATTTAATTTTTTTTTTTTTTTTTTTTTGATAAACTGGGTGGCGTTTTTCTAGATTGTATTGCTAAGACTTTATGTTCACTGGATTAACAGAGTTTACTTTTAATAGTTCCTTGAGTCTTGTTTACTCAGAGATCATTCTTTTAAAAACATTTAAGGCTAGAGACAAAGCTTTATGGTAGAGTGTGATGCGAGCCCAGCATACAGCAGGCTTTGGGCTCCATCATTAGAACCGCAGAACAAATCACCAAGTCACATTTAAGATTAACTGGTTAGTGTTATTAGTGTTCTCTCTCTCTCTCTCTCTCTCTCTCTCTCTCTCTCTCTCTCTCTCTTTCTCTGCCAGGTTTCCCATTTTGCTCAGGAGAGGGGCCAGGCCAGCTAATCACAGTGATCAAACACCACTATGGTCTCAGATCAGGGACATCTGCATGGCCTTTGGTTGTAACACAGGCCTCGGACATAAACACAGACCTTGGCTGATACAGACCATGGATTCAGACATGGTTCCTGAGAGCAGCATGTACCCAGATGTCGCCATGGCCTCAGGTGGCAGCATAGGCCACTCAGATCAGAATGTTACCATGCAGCAGCAAGCCCCTCATGGTCTGGAGTGGCAGCCCAGACCAGGGACATCTAATTGGCCTTTGGTGGTAAATTTGGCCATAGACTTTTACAGAGACCCCAGCTGCAGCAGGACCACAAACCCAGACATGGCTCTTGGTGGCAGCCTTGGCCAGGACATCACCATGGCCTCAGGAGGTGCACACTCTTCTCATATCTGTATGTTCCTCACCATCACTGAGTTCCAGTTCTATCTTTCTCCACAGTGAATGAACCCCTTGGCTTCACTTTCTCTCCTATCTCTCCATCACACATTTGTCTAATGTAGAGCTGCCTGGGGCAGGTGCTTGGTTGTCTTTTTCCACCATTCTGGCCAGCAGGGTTGAGGTGAACACCCAAATAAATCAGTTTAAACTTGTTAAACCAGTTCCTCTTTATATTTACAACTTTTTCACCAGAAAATAAAACTCACTATAACATAACAGCAGCTTAATGAGAAATTATAAATTATAAAACATAGTTTTCAAGGAAGGCCAGTTTTTAAATATCTTCACCAACACCCCATTATGCAAGACCCTAGCACTTACAAAGAACATTACATGCTCATTTATATTTCAGGCATTTGAGGGGCGTTATTCCATGACCCTCAAAGACATACTGAGTCTAAACCACAAACCAGACTGATTTCCAGGTGCTAAGTTTAATTTTTTTTTTTTTTAAAAAAGGACTCCAACCTAAAAGATTTTCTTTGTTTTATTTTTGAAAGAGACAAGTTAAATTTGTATCAGTGTGGAAATAGGGTTCCCAGATAAAATTCAGAACTTTCTGTTAAATGTAGATTTTAGATAAACAATAAATACAATGTTAGTAACAATATGTTTGTATTATTTACTTTTCTTGTTGCTCTAACAAAACATCTGGACAAAAACCTGGAGGAAGAAAGGGCTTGCCTTGGCTTACAGTTGAAGGGGATACAGTCCTTTATTATGGGGAAGGCTTGGTAGCTAGCAGGAGAATAAAATAGCTCCCATTACATATATAAGCAGGAGAATAAAATAGTCCCATTACATATGTAGTTAGGAAGTAGAGAGGAAGTGAGGCCCAATTGTCATTTCTCAAAGTTTTCCCCAGTGATCCACTCTTCCAATAAGTTTTTGTCTCTTAAAGTTTCCACCATGTTCCAAAACAACACCAGCAGGGGACCAAATGCTCAAACACAAATGTGTATGGAAAATATTTCATATTTAAACTACAACAAGGTTCCAAGTAATATCTGCAATATACTCATAGGAAGATCTAGTCTGTCCAATTGAAATGCAAATTTAACTGGAAATTCTGGTTAGTTTGTCATTTTATGCTTTGAGTATAGATCTCACTTTATAGCTTAATCTGGGCCTGAACTTTGTCATTCTTCTTCTTTAATTTTCTAAATGATAGGATTGCAGGTGAATCACACTCAGAATATATATACTCAGTCTTCATGCACACCAGCAGAACAAAACAGATCCCATTACAGATGGTTGTAAGACACCATGTGATTGCTGGAAATTTAGCTCAGGACTTCTGGAAGAGCAGCCAGTACTCTTAACCTCTGAGCCATCTCTCCAGCCCCTGGAATGTATTTTTAAAGACAGTTTTTAGAACAGAAAAGAAGTACAGGGATTTATCAAACACTCCCTGCTCCCTCACATCTTTAGCTTCTTTGTCCCCAATGCTCAGGCAGAAGAAGCACAAGTCACTCACTTTCCATGGATCTTGTATCCACAGATTCAAGATCCACATTTCACAATTATGAATCAACAATATTTGAAAGAAATGTTATATTGTTGCTGACATGTGCTTTGTCAATAGACTTATGGTGTTTGCACCCATATGAACACATGTAGATTTATGTTTCCAAACATTATATTATAATACCTCTTTATATTACATTGACATTGTATTACATATTATAAGTGATCCACAGAGGATGTGAAACATACTAATACACATTTCATGTATCTATTGAAGTGGAAACTTAAGGGTTCTTTGGAAAATCCATTGGGTGGTGTTTCGCTGGGGCAAACAGGTGAAGAAATGTTTCCTTAAAGTGGACACAGGTGAAAGGCTAGGACAGAATGTTTAGCTAAATCAGACACAGGTGAAAGGATGTTCTGCTAAAGCAAGCATGTGAAAAGACACATGATGAAGAATTCTTTGCTAACAACACACATACATGTATTGGTCCACCTTACATTGTGTGGGACATACAGTTTGGGGGACTCCATAGAGAGAAATGCACCAAAAAAAACTTCTGGTGTTATACTGCAGTTTCTTGCCACATCTGTGGGCTCTGGCTGATTGGCAGAGCGAAGTCAGATGAAACAGATGCACGAGCTGAGGCAAGACCTGTGGAGGACAAATTATGTTTGGAGGGTATAAATAGGACTTACGAAGAGTGACAAAGGCTGAGCTTGCCTTGCATATAGAGCTAGCTGAGCAAGTGTTGTGGGTCTCCTGTCTTCGCTGATCTTTACTTCCCTGAGAGAGGCACAGCCAGGAAGGCCTGGCTGTCTCTGCTAGCTCATGTCACCACTGTTGTTAACCCGACTCTACTGAACTGAACTGCTGGTGTATCCATGAAGTGTTTGGGAGTGGATCGAGCTGCTGCTGCCTGCTAACTTGTGAACTGAACTGCTGGTTTTCAGACAACACAGGAGGAACTGCTCCAAAGAACCTTTTTAAACAGGTCCACTTCCCCTGTATCCTTTCTTTCCCACTACCTCTGGTGGATGGTGGGCTAAAAGGGAGGTTAAAGCATTTAAGAACAATCATTAAAAATAAGGTATGAAAAATTAAAGTTACAACATATGCTATCCTTTTCTTTACAGATACATAACTATGTATATGGTTTCTAAATCTCCATCATCAAATAAAGAATCTGAGAAAGGATACATAGCAAGAAAGTGCATAACAAGTTCAAGTTTCTTAACTACCACAGACAACCATGTTTGGTTGAAATAAATTAGATCTGATGATTAAAAGTTGAAAGCATTATTCTTAATATGTGTGTGTACATATATATTTTGATATATATATGCATACATGGTAAAGACATAGGAATATAGAGGTTTAATAATACTAAATATATTCATTCACTTAATATTTATTTCATGATAGTCTACTCTGTGTCAGCCATTATTTTCAGCACTAAAATTTTACAATAATGAGCAGGGCCCCGCTCTCAGGGAGTTTACAAGCTGTTGGAGCACAAAATGCATATTGAAGTGCTTTCACTTTTGAGATTAGATATTATTTTGGTTGAGAAACTTTAGGAGGACAAGTCTATTTGAATAAAAAGCCTTAACCAGTGTTATATAGATTGATTATATTACTTAGAGATAGAAGTCTTTGAAGATCTGGACTGGGTGTATCTTTATAGGTCAGAAAGCTGTCTTCTTGATACATTTTGTGAAGTTATTATTTCCCATGACTAGCTCACTAGGAAAACTACAACTCAGAAGTCAATAAGTGGCCAAGGCTTTCTCACTCTTAGCAGTGTTAAGCAGATTTGGAGCAGACAGATGCAACGATAGAGGGGATCACTGAACGACAAACTGGAATAGGGGGAGGTTTTTCTGGGTTGGCCCTCAAACCAGAAGTCAGCCTGAAGGGATCTTGAGTCACAAAGTAGTTAAACGGACACTTTCAAGAATTACTCCCATGCTAAGGCCCTGGGGCTTCTGATAAAGTGTCTTGTCTTCAGGTGTGTGCCTGGGAAGGGGAACGTACGAATTTTCCTTCAGGATTTTGAAGTTGAGTTATTGACTTAAAGAAGATTCTTACAGCATTAACTATGGAAATGGTATGAGGGACAGCAATGTTCAGGCTCTGCAAGATGCCAGGCCCACAGTCATTCTTGTTGATACTGTTATTGGGTTTTGTTTGTTTATTTTTTTGTGGGTGATATCTCTCTATGTTGCCTAAGCTAGTCTTTAATTTGTGGGATCCTACTATGTCAACCTGCTATGAAACTGACTACAAGTACTTAGCAGCCCTGTAAATTCATTTTTGGAAAGTAAATGTATCTTTCAGTTTGCATTTATTGAAAATGGTATCTGCAACTTTTTCACAGTTGGTATCTTTTATGCATTTACTATGTGTATGTGTGTGTGTTGTGTCTGTATCTGTGTATGTGTTGTATCTGTATCTCTCCCTCTCTGTGTTGTATCTGTATCTCTGTCTGTCTGTGTGTCTGTGTGTGTGTAATACTGATGACACACAGCAGGGTTGCATACAGCATCTTGATACTTGGCCTTTCTAGCGACTATGCCAGGTTTTAATCAGGAAGCTGTGCTTTTCAGCCCCCTGCAGAGGGTTCTGCTCTTCAGAGGTTGGATGACTTTCTCAAGTTTTCAGGACTGGTTGGTAGAATTGGAATTTGAATGCAGATTGGCTTTGACCTTTCTTTTGGGGACAACAGGGAACCACTATTCATTCTCAGCCATAGCTGGTAAATACTGTGCCTTCTTCTCGTTGTCTTCCATTGTTCCTCTGGTCAGGATGGGTCTTGGACTCTGTGCTCAGAGCACAGAATTAGCACTCAGTAGGCAGTCTGTACTGCAATACTGGAAAACCAGGAACAGATACTATTCATTGTCATAAGGAAACATTTTAAATGTTTTAAATACAAGAGTTTCACTGATACTAGAGTAAGTGGGTTACCAGATACTGTCAAAGTGTAAGGAAATACATAATAACATCTAAGATTTATACTTCTGTAGTTTAAGAGTCAAACCCCAGAAAACATAAGGTTTAATTTTGTAGCGATTTCTTGATGCCCAGGACACACAATCGAGCACAGATCTGTTGGGCTGGAGGCTGTGGGCTTTCTCAGGAGCACATCTACTGTGTGACTTGGTGAGTACTAACCCTAGTCTCTCTCCACAGCATGGCAACGGTTTTAATTGTCCCTCCCCTAAAAGAAAAGGCAGCCAGGAGGGTTTTATGGTTTGTTTGTCTGTTTATTGTCAAGCAGTGGTGGCACAAGCCTTTAACATCAGTACTCCAAGACAAAGGCAGGTGGATCTCTGAGTTCAAGGCCAGCCTTGTCTACAGAGTGAGTTTCAGGACAGCCAGGGCTACCAGAGAAACCCTGTTTAGAAAAGCACACCTCCCCTCCCCCAAATAAAAATAAGTGGCAATCTAGTGAAAATTTATTTTAACTTCTAAATAATCTATCCTGTTTTTTTTTTGTTTTTTTTTTTTTCTGTTCAGACAGACTATCATGTAGATCAGGCTAGCCTTCAACTAGATAGCTGAGAATGATCTTGGTCTCCTAATCCTCCTGCCTTTACCTAGAAAGTCCTGGAATTACAGACATGCACTACTATGCCTGGCTTTAAGTAACCGATTTCTGCAAACAGGCAAGAGTCCTCTCATGCTCCTCTCCAGACCACCCTGAGCAGAAAGTGAAACCTAAGCAGCTTTTTGAGGAATATATTTCACCAATAGTCAATTAAAATAACGGTTGCTTATGATTTTTTTTTTCTTTCAGAGGTTAGTCCTACTTTCTCTACTAATTTATACCATTACAAAAACGTTTTAGCTGCAAGATATTCAAATGTTCATTTTCCACAGGATATTTGAAAGGCTTCTCAGCAGATCCTAGGGAATTCATTTCAATGAAGTCTTTACTTGGTCAGTCAATAATTTAACCAGCAGTTGTTGAGAGCCAGTTATGTGCTAGACACTGGCTTGGTGCTGATGGACACAAGGCTCAAACGCACACTAGCTCTACTCAACAGTCTTTTAACAAACCATTAAGGCCTCATTAAGTAATCTCTGTTACACGTGGGTCACCTGATACAGGCATCCCTATTTAATGCAATGAATGCCTACCTAAAGGTTTGTTTTGTTGTTATTGTTGTTTTTGATATAATCTTAAAACCTCTCACTAATCTATCAAGAAGGTCATATCAACTCTTTGGTTCTGCAAAGTCTGCCGTATGCAACCAAATGTTAACTAGAGCCAGGGTGGCATAAGGACCACAAGTGACTTATGCTCTGTACCACACAATTCAATGGCGTTCTCACTTGGACATCGAGAGTATAATTAGATTAGAAAACCATACTTGCTGGAGTTAAAGCCAGCTTCCAGGTCTCCAGTGTTCGTCCCAAGTCTGAACACTCAAGATGAAAGTATTGTAAAGTGTCCCAGATTGGGGAGAATTATTATCATTGGGAATTTATTCACAGGCCCACTCCTAGCTAGTACAGACTGTAGTTTGTGCAAAGGCTCAAGTGGTCCTTCCTCACCACATTTGCTCTGCAGTGTGTTGTCCCTGGGGAGACAAAGGGAGAGGCTATGGGGGGGGGGGCAGTGCACTGGGCACAGCTCTGTCTTAGCTACTTTTTTGTTGCTATGAGGAGACACCTTGACCAGTGCGACCTATAAAAGGAAGCATTTAATTGAGGGCTTGCTTACAGTTTCAGAAGTTGAGTCCATGACTATTATGACAAGAAACATGGTGGCAGGTAGCCAGGCTTGGTGCTGAAGGGGTAGCTGACACCCTACATATTATGTGTAAGTTGGAGGCAGAGAGAGGGAAGGCAGAGAGAGGGGAGGCAGGGAGAGGGATTGGAAGAGGGATTGGAAGAGGGATTGGAAGAGGGAGAGGGAGAGGGAGAGGGAGAGGGAGAGGGAGAGGGAGAGGGAGAGGGAGAGGGAGAGGGAGAGGGAGAGGGAGAGACTGTGCCCACCCTGAATGATACACCTCCTCCAACATGGCCATACCTCTTAATCCTTAGTTCTACTAACTAAATACCAAGCATTCAAGCAAATGGGCCTATGGAGGGGGGGAATTCTCAGTCAAACTATCACAAGGCTCTTTACCAGGTATGGAATGGGATGGGGGAGGGTGAAACTGGGAGGTAAAGAGAGGCAGCATGGACATGTTTGTACATATGTGTCTCAGAGCAAGAACTTGGAGTCTTTTCTGCATGTCATGTATCTCCACAGGGAGGCACGAGTACTTTATTGAATTCATCCCAGTCTTTCATCTTAAAGCTGGTGGTGGCGAGGGATGACTGGCTACAAGCTCTCTGAAAACTCACTTTACCCACCAGATGAGCAGAAAGTTCTGTGCATCCTTATAGAAACTGCAGCATCCGGTACCCAGCTTTTGATGAATGAATGCAGAGTCTTATTAACTTCTCTCTTCTCCACATGCTGATGGCACTACATCAAGAAACTGAGGTCTTCTCCCCCATCCCCCACCCCATCCCCACCCCACCCCCAGGATGCTTGACTGAGCTGCCATCCCTGAGATGCAGGAAAACCACGGGGACTGTTACCCTTTCATCTGATCTAGCTGGGATCTACAGAAATGGTCAGCCTAGCAGCAGCCTGCCATATATACCATAATTAGAATTAGAATGTGGGTGCTACCTTGGAGCTTTTGCTTCAGTACCGACTCCCTGGATTATACAGAGCTGTCTAAAATTATGTGCCTTGGTTGCCTGAGATTCTAGGATTAGAAAAGATAAGCAATATCTCTGTTTTTTAAAACAAACGTGCACATATAGTTTGTAGTTCAGATTAGTGTTGCAAGCACCTATGAACATTCTGTTGGTCAAACTCATTAGTGTCCCATTATTAGAGTAAGAGTTGGTGGCATGCCAAATGTCTTCCAATTCCACAGCGAAGTGGAAATGATGGCCAACTGGCATTCACAGAGCTTCTCATCACAGAGTTAACTGGCTTTATATCGATATTTTCAGTTTCCTCATTTGCTTCTGCTTCCTTCCTGGGCAGCGTCTTTATAGTTGTTATTTCAGAGCAGTGTTTGTAATCCTGGTATTAAGTGCAACAGCTATGTAAACAAGATGTAAGGCATTATTGGTTTATCAGTAGAAGATGTCTGGTCCATTGCCAAGATTCATTGATCTGTTTATTATGACCCTACCCAGGACAATTTTAGTGGCAATTGAAAAAATTGTCACAGGGTTTCACTTACAGACGTCCTGTTCATTTATTAACCACCATTTGAGGGCTAGCTCATCATATAATCTTACCAGCATTGTTATGACACTTGTTATAATCCATGGCAGCCAGGGAGCCATATCCCAATTATATGTTCCATTGTTTCACTCCTGATATGAGAGCGATACAAATTGTTGATGATAATTATGTTGATTTTCAGCAGTTTGCAAATTAGTAAATTAGTACATTTAGGAATATAAATATACCCGAAGGCTAATACGTGTGTTGGGACTAGTTAAAGAGTATTTATGTAGTGCCTACAGAGTGTGTGGTGGACTATAATAGACACAGTGGTAGAGAATACCAGCCGTGGCATAAAACAAATAAGGAATCCACTCTGGCACAGGCTGTAGTTTGTGCTAGAAAGAGATGAACAGGCATTACTAATCCTGTCTGCTTTTTCTGGCAACCAAGCATCCAGAAGCAATGGCATATAATAGTAATTTGCCACTTGCCATTGTTTCATGGGTCGTCTGCCTATTTACCACTGGTGATACCCGGCCTCAGTTACAGCAGATAAGCATCTGTCTAAAGAGTCCTTGGGGCAGAAAGGAAACCCATCCTCTGTACATGGTATTTGGTACTATCTGTGAGTTGGGCCCCTCTGTAAGAATCCTCAGGGAGTCTGGGTGAGCTTCCTGATGGGTCTTCTGAGTAATGTTCCAAGGGGAAGAGGAAGAAGCTACAAGGCTTACTGAAGTTGAGCCATGCAAACTGCATCACCTCAGATCAGTCACATTCTACTGATCAGAAAAAGACCAAAGGCTAGACCAGACTCACAAGGATGAGAAAATAGATGGTCCTTCTTATGATGAAAGCAGCAAGTTGTATGACCTAGGCACATACTTTTATACACATACCAAGCAGGCTGCATCTTAGAGTTTCTTTTATGATGAAGTCAACTTGGGGAAGAAAGAGTTTATTTTAGATTATGACTGGAATTCATAGAAGCCAGGGAAAGAATTCACAGTGCTGGGAGTAGGAACTGGAGCAGAAGCCATGGAGAAATGCTGCTTACTGGCTTGCCCTCCATGGCTTGCTCAACCTACTTTCTTATAGCACCAGAGAGCAACACCTCAGATGTGACTCCACTCACAGTGGTCAGGGCCCTCCCACATCCATCATCAATGCAGAAAAAGAGACACACCACAGGCTTGCCCACAAGCCAACCTAGGGGGCTTTTTCTCAATCAAGGTTCCCTTCCCAAATGACTCACGTGTGTGGAACTGACATAAAATTAGTCAGCACAGTGGATTATATATTATGTTTTATAATCTATAACATTTGTACGAGAAATGAGTTCTTTATAGGAGTTATTTTTATACTTCAAAATTCCTGATCTATCAAGAGCAGGCTTTTCTTATACGTCAAGTTCATGTAGATTCCATTTCCGGTAGTTTCTCTTCTTATATTGTCTCGATTAAGTATAGAGGGGCTTTGACAGACAATTTTCTCATCAAAGTGTTTGGGTAAGTGCTCTGAAACTAGAGGTCCGCTGTTTGACTTAACATTTAGTCTCATAATAATGGCCTTCCATGTATGCTTTAAAAGTTGCTAGCCAGGGATAACTGTAGAGCCCTGGAAGCAGAGAAACCAATTAAGTTTGCGTTCCCAGTGTTAAGTCAGCTTATCTTCAGTTGCTTTTAATTTTCTGAGCCTGGAGGCACCGTATTATTTAAACTTTTAAGAAAACCTAATAAAAAATAATGGGTTCTAAAGTATCGCAGCACTCCAGAAAACATGTTATTAATTGTGTGGTAGTTTTGCATGTGCTCTACGAGCAGAATAATACCACCTTCTGCAGTTGAACAGTGTTCACACATTACAATCCTAAGACTCCACTTAAGGGTCTTCTTGAAAGACATCTTTGCTGAATTTTATTGCCCGAGTAATTTATCTGGGATTTAAACCATATTCTGAATCAGTTTTTCACTCTCTTACTTGAGAAGTCAAAAGATACAAAAGGCTGCATCCAGTCAAAATCTCACTATCCCTCAGCGATTGCGGTTTGAGAATTACATTCTCAATTTCTTGTGTGTTCTTTTAGAGATAGTTTGCCTCACAGTTTACTCATGCATGCTAATGCACAAGCGGCAGCATGCTGTACAGGGGCGCTTCACCCTGCATTCCTCTCTGGGTCTTAGTCAATCTCAGTGTGTAAAGATATGCTCATTCTTTTTTTTTTTTTTTAGAGCTAAAATGTACTTTATAATATTTCTTGTATCCTAACTTCTTCAAACACTATTGAACTAACATTGGCTAGATTTTTGTTTATTTGTTTTGTTTTTGTTTGTTTTGTTTTTTGTTTGTTTTTGGGTTTGTTTTTTTTTTCAAGACCAAGTTTCTCTGTGTAGCCTCAAACTCCAAGAGATCTGCCTGTCTTTGCCTCAGGAGTGCTGGGATCAAAGGCATGAGCCACCACTTCCAGGCTGGTTTCCTGTCTTTTGTCATTCTAAACAAAGCTACCATGAATGACAGAATAAAAATATACCTAGACTTTTCTAGAAATTCAAAGGGTACATGCTTTTGTAATTGTGGCACATGCTGCCAAGTGATTTTCTGTCCATTATGTCCGGGAAAACATGGCAACAGGAGCTGGAAGTTCTTTGGTTATGCTTCATTCACATACAGGAAGCAGAGAGAGAGACAGAGAGACAGAGAGACAGAGAGACAGAGACAAAGGGCAGGATATGGGGCCCCTAGCGGATGTGCTTCCTTCAAGAAAGTTCTACTCATAAAGACCTCACAGTTCCCCAAAATAACACCACAAACTGTAGCAGAAAAATGTCTTTTACCTAGACCACCACCCAGATAAACCAGTTTATACTTTCCACAGCAGGATATGGGTGGGTGTGCCTGCTCTCCACACTTCTGTGCAGAAAAGTATTAACATGCTAATTACTGACTTCAGTAACTATTATTGCAAGTTGCTTTTCTATAATGCCTTAAGAAGAAAGCATGTTTCACCACATTCTGAGTCCAAACCATGGTGGGTTATGATTTACCATCACAATTTCCTTGGTTATGGCCTGGAAGCTTATTTGTGCTGTCTGTCTAATGTCATGTAGCAAATAAATAAAATTAGTACTGGGTCTGGAGCTCTAGCCTCCAGCTCTGACCTAGAGTTTTTGGTAGTCAAATAAAGCAGCTGTAACATTTGACAGATGCTAAACTTCTTGCATCTATAATTATATGGCACCCAAGATTGGCTTTACTTTGAAGGTAAGGGTCAGTGTAGGCTGGTCTCAAAGTCCTGGACTTAAAATGGGTTCCTGACTTGGCAGTCTCATTAGCTATGAATACATAGATGTGCCAACATGACTTTACATTTTAAGATCGTTAAACATCAGATATCCCCAAAAGTGCAATATGTTACTTACATCTACAGAGTAACCAAAGTCATCTAATTGGACTTCAGGCCCATTCTATAAGAGGGAATTCATACCTGATACTATAAACCTATCCAGCTACCAATGCCTAGAGTGGTCATAGAACCTACAGAAGGACCTACTCCTGCCATTTCCCCCAAACACCATAATTTCTAACTGGATTCTAAATACTCATTGCTCTATGTACACAGAAGTCATTGACGACACAGTAACACACTGGATCTGAACAAGGACTTAAATATCCTCCAGGTGGAGGCTGTTTTCTCTCTCCATCTTATTGCTTATGTGGAACACCTGTTGTGGCACAGTCTCTGTTTCCTAGAAGCCAGGAAGAGCAAGGAATAGTACCAACTCCGCACTGATAAAGCTTTCATCCCCATGTGGAGATGTAAACAAACATTAATGCCAGAAGTCATGGATGCTAACAGAAGGGAGGAAGCAGGCATGGTGGGGAGGGCTCATGTCACACCTAAGAGCTTAGTTGGCCATCCACACTATACTAACAAGAAGTTTAAGCCCTTTTTCCCTTTCTCCTACATTTCAGCCTAGTCCTTCCTGATGCAGACAACATTGTCCTAGACTTTTGAAATACTTTTTAAAACTCTTTTAACATTAGCCACAATTTACTGAGGTCTTAATGTGTTGGATAGAAAGCTGTTTTCTTTGACTTATGAATTAGCTCTTACAAGGTCTCTACTAAGAGGATATGGCTATTACTTTGTTTCAGATAAACTACAACACAGAGAAACTAAATACCTTTTCTATAGCAAGCTACTTCGTTATGTTTTCCCGCATCACCAAGTGAGGCTCTGAACCCAAGGAGCCTGATTTCTAAGCATATACTCTTAATCAGCAAGTATAAATTTCCATAATTTATCTCTTTCTTTTTTTGGAACCTAAGGGTAAACTTTGTTTCATTTTAAAAATGAAACATATATAGAACTCATTCCTTCAAGTCCCTCCCTCAGTGTCTTTTAAGATTTATTTTAGCCAGTCATGGTGACACACATTTTTAGTCTCTGTACTTGGGAGGCATGGGCAGCAAGCTTTTTCTGAGTCCCAGCTAGCCTGGTCTCTGTAAGTAGTTACTGGCCAGCTGGAGCTGCACAGTGGACCTGTATAAAAGGTAAAGCAAAACTTCAAACAGAAAACAAATGGAAAAAAACCCACCTATTTTAATTGCATGTTCGTGAGTGTGTGTGTGTGTGTGTGTGTGTGTGTGTTTACATGAGGGAATGTGGGGAAAGGAGTGCAGATCCTCAGTGAAGCCAGAAGAGGGCATCAAATTCCCAGGAGCTGGAGTTCCTGACAGTTCTGACCTCCTTGACATGGCTGCTGGGAATGGAACTGAGGTTCTCTGCAAAGAGCAGTTTGTGCTTTTAACCACTGAGCCATCTCTCCAGCTCTCAGTCTCTTTTCCTATATTCACAAAGTTGAACAGACATATAAAGTAGACACCACAATCTAAGTTCAGAACATTTTCATCATATAGATAAGAATTTTATGCTCCTGACTAGTCACTTTCCTGTCTCCCAGCTCAAGTGAACTAGTTTTTTTTGTTTTTTTGTTTTTTTGTTTTTTTGTGTTTTTTTTTTTTAATCTTTCTGAACTCTCTTATTTTGGATGGCTCACACACATAAAATCATACATATACAGTCTTTTGCATTTAGTTGCTTTCACTCAGCATCATAATAAGGTTCATTCATATGGTAACATGATCTGCCAATCCTTTTTATGATAGAACATTATCCCATTGTATTAATAGAAGACTTTTTATGCATTTATTAGTTGAAGAATATTGCAGTTATTTTGACCTTTTGGATATTATGAAACATGTCTTACAGATATTACCATGTTTTTTTTTTTTTTGGTTTTTGTTTTTTTTTTTTTTTTTTTTTTTTTTTTTTTGTGGACATAGGTTTTTAATTCTCTTGAGTGTACCTAAAAATGAACTTGGTATTTAGTTTTTTGAAGAATTGTCAAGATGGTTTCCTAAAGTTGATTCACATAAGTGTTTAATAAGTCCAGGTACCTCGTGTAAGCAGACCATATGGCATTCGTATTTGTGTTATTGGTTTATTCATTGGGCATAGTGTCCTCAAGTCTGACATATGCTATAATACATTCTCTCTCCCTCTCCCTCTCCCTCTCCCTCTCCCTCTCCCTCTCCCTCTCCCTCTCCCTCCCTTTCTCCCTTTCTCCCTCTCTCCCTCTCTTCCTCTCCCTCTCTCTCTCCCCCCCTCACTCCCTCCCCCCCTCTCTCTCTATGTCTGTATTGATAGTTCTCTGATGGCCAATGATGTGTATGCATTCATTGGCCATTTGTATATTGCCTGCCCCTCCCCTGAAATTGTTTACTTAAATCTCTTTGTTTCCTTTATAAACAGTCTGAATGTGACCCATGGGGTTCATGTGTTAATATTTCCTCTGTGTGGTACACACACACACACACACACACACACACACAGAATCCCATCTAGAAAAGAGACTGACATAAAGAGACCATTTGAGCCTAGGAGTTAGAGAGCAGCCTGGGTAACACAACAAGAGTCGAAGACTCTATCACAGAAACACAAACACAAACAAAACTCAGTGGCCAAGGGGTAGCAATAACCTTGGGGGACTTTAAGAGGCTAGTAAATCCTGAGGACATCGTCCTTGTGAATAAGATTAACACCAGGTAGGGACAGTACTTCCCTTTTTTTCTATGGGCTTCTGTATCTTCTACAATATGGCAACTCCCTAAGAATATCCTTATTACACACTACATTTCATGGCCTTGATGTTCCCAGCCTCCACAACTGTAAGAAATGAATGTCTGATTTTTATAAATCAGTGTGATATTCTGTGGTATCAAGTCAGATGGGCTAAGGCACTGTCCATAATGTAATGATTACCCTGGGCTCATCTACCTTTTAGTTTGTCTATAGCCTATCTCTAGGTTTTATCTCTTATTATTCTCCTTCTTGAATTGGTGATGTAAACAATAACCTATGTGCTAACAGATGGTAACAATGGCCTGTTAAACCTGATATGCTTTCAAACTCATTGAAGAAAATCATCTATAATTATCAATAATATAGATATTTTTAGAAATTACAAATACTTAGTCTAACTCTTAAAAATCATTGTTATATATAGAGCCTCTTAAACTTTGATATGCTGCTCTTCTATTTAAACCTACCCTATAAGCGTTGCCTACATATTTTCAATAGATCATGTTTCATTCTAGCTAAAAAAAAATCTTCCTTATCTCTCCATTACCACCAAAAATAAATACCATCTTCAAGGACAGTTATTAGTGGCACACACCTTTAATCCCACCAACTGGGAGGCAAAAGCAGGCAGATCTCTGTGAGTTAGAGGCCAGCCTGGTTTACAGAATGAGTTCAGGACAGCCAGGACTACACAGAGAAACCCTGTCTCAGAAACCCAATATGTGTGTCTGTGTGTGTGTCTGTGTGTGTGTGTGTATCCACATCTATATGTATGTATGCATGTAAGTATGTATGTATGTATGTATATATGTATATGTATATATGTATATATGTGTATATACCATCTTCAAAATATTTTCATTATTTTCACTTAAGAAATTAGTAAGAGATACAGTTTGTATGATGACCTAGAACACACAGATATACACAGAAATCATGTAAATAAACACACATTCACCCAGAAACAAATAAGGTTTCTTCCCTTTTACATGTTACTAAATTAGTCCTTTTTGCTGTTTGTTTCTGTTTGGGTAGTGCTAGGACTGGAGCCCAGGCCTTGTGTCTGCTTAGAATGTGTGTATGTGCATGATAAGATACACACAAGTAAAACTTACATAATGTTACTCTATACCATGTTCAAATATGGCAAGTTAGGGTTACTGTTGCTGTGATGAAACACCATGACCAAAGCAACTTGGGAAGGAAAGGCTTTGTTTTGCTCACAGCTCAATATACCAACACATCATCAAAAGATATGAGGGCAGGAACTCACACAAGGCAGGAAGCTGGAGGCAGGAGATGACTCCTAAGCCATAGAGGGTGCTGCTTACTGCCTTGTGTCTCTAGCTTGCTCAGCCTGCTTTCTTCTAGAACCCAGGACCACCAACCCAGCAATGGCACCACCCACAATGGGCTGGGCCTTCCCCCACTGATCACTAATTAGGAAAATGCTTTACAGCCAAGTCTTATGGAGGCATCTTCTTAATTGGGGCTCCCACCTTTCTGATGACTCCAACTTGTGTCAAATTGACATAAAGCCATCCAGTAGGATAAGTTTCTGCAAGTCCCACAAAACTTCCTGTAGCATAACCCAAGCATAAACCCTGTTTGCATAAATCATTTACAAAACCGAAATTACTTTTAAAATGATTAAAGGCATCAAAATCTAGGTTTCTTCCTTTGAAAACTTTTCTTCCTAAACGCTGAGGAGGTGCCCAGAAACCTGTGCTTTTATTAACTTTCCCAAGTTCATTCTGCAGCGCAGGTTGAGAAATAACTGCTGTTTTCTGTAACTTTCTGTTCTTCCCCATCACTTCCTGAACACTTAAAAAAACAAAACCAAACACATTTTCCTCTATCTAGAATCAGTGAGGTCACTTACTGGCATCTTTCTGGGTCCCTCTGAGGCCCTGAGCATAAGAATGTCTCATTCCCTTGGATTTACTATCAATCCATGCTTGCGTGTTTTGATGACACATCTCTTGTGCTGCCCCACATCTTTATACACTGTAAACAACCATAGTACAGCACAATTGCCCCCAGTGGGGACACCAATGGTCCAGTTCAAGTCAAGACTTTTGTGTTTGATTTGTTTGAGACAGGGTCTCACTATATAGCCCACACTAGCCTTGAATTTGCCACTCTCTTGCCTCCACCTCCCAGATTTGTGGAATTACAAGTATGCAGCCCCAGGCTGGCTCTAAAATCAGCATTCATTTAAATGGAACCTTTTACTGTGGGCCTGGGTCAGTTAAGAGAGAGTTTAAGTGACAGCAGATTGTTATATTTTAATGAGATTACGGGCACAAGTGAATGGCAACCTTTTCTGGGTGGATATTTACACAACCTAGTCTTCAATTAACTTTCTCAATATTCTCAATATGCAGGCATAAGGCATAATGGTCAGATGCAAATGCTAATATCCAAAGTAGTTTAGGGCTTAATTTGTCCTTATCCTATTTTATGTTAGGTTCCCTTAATAGTGCCTGGACTCTGTGGCCAGAGATATCCAGGTCATCGTGTCTTTGAGTTTGGAGCAAATCAAATACGCCAAACATTCTGTGCCCAACTTATTTGGCTGCACATGTTCAGAGCACTGTTACAGTATTATGTTTTCCATTTTGCATGGGTATAAATTAAAGCACGGAGAGGATTTGATTAGCTTGGGATCCCAGAGTGACTGGCAATGATGGGAATAAAGGCTGGCTCCCCAGATTCCTGGCCCAGCTCGCTCAATACCAAACCACAGGTATGTTGCTTTTTTGCTGCTAAGGCCACACAGTGTTCCTTGGAAAGGATGCCCATTAGCTTGGGAAGATGAAGGCACATGGGAGGCTTCAGAGGACCAGAGAGGCAGAATAAAGAGCAGTGACTTCCTGGAAGGCTGGGTGAACATTCTCAATACAGTTTAGAAAACATGTGGCTAGCTAACACTTAACTGGGTCTGAGGGTATTTATTTTGAATGTCTAGCCACTTCACGTTTATAGAAATAGCTAGGTCTTCATGTCCATATCTTATTCTTAGTATAATTTTGGGACACACACACACACACACACACACACACACACACACAGAGAGAGAGAGAGAGAGAGAGAGAGAGAGAGAGAGAGAGAGAGAGAATATTGTAAAAGCCACTACAAGTTTTTTAAAGAGACATCAAAAGGTGGTGCAGATTGAACTGGAATTGGAGATTTTCAATGACCAGGATCTGTACCCGAGTCTATCTCAGAACCCATCACTTATTAAACATGTGACTAGATGGGTCTACCCAGAATTCTTTGACATCAACAGCCCTGAGCACCAGAGTTCACAGACTCAGTTTCTTTTCATAAAATAAATTTGTGAAATTTATCACTATGTACACTTTTAATTTGCTAACTTCTTCACTGTCTTCTCCACTAAAGGGTAAGCTAGAAGAAAGCAGTGCCTTAATCGGGGGCTTATTACCAGCACGTAGAGCAATGTTTAGAGCCTAACAAGTAGATGTGCATGCACAAATGAAGCAACCGTGGTGACATCACTGGGGGAAATCCTCTTCTACACGTGTACTGCCCCAAGAAATTGCCTAATCACAAGCGTTGGAATGACTTCAGCAAGTGCATTAGATAATGCCTCAAAAACGTCCATCGGCTTCACAGAACACTCTGGCAAGTCCTCTCAGTTCATTCAGGAGGATGGACTCCCAGTTCGCATAACCAGTGGGACTGGTGTCCTACTGAACCATCTTTTATACATATGCATTACTTGGGAGAGGGCAGGTATCCTGAGTGTCTGGAGCAGCAAGACACCCGAGCAAGTGATTCCTGGCAGCGCTGATGAAAAGCAGAGGAAATTACAGTTGTTGGGCCTTGTGGTCACAAGGGCATGTGCTGCATTTGCAAGGTCATCACAGGACCACTCAGTGTGTAGCCTGCACTCATTCTGCTGCTGAAAGGGAGATTCTTTTTCCTACCACATCCGACACATGGTTTGCCAGAGGAAGGGCACAAGATCAGGAGCCCTGATGAGCTGGCTTGGTGTTTTCAGGCCACATCTCTAGTAAACCAATGACTCCCTTCTGACTCCCCTGAAAGCCAACAGAATTTACTCATTACCAAGTGTGAACAGCCATCACACAAGCCCCCAGATTGCTTTTGCCTGCCTTGCCAAAAAGCGCTTTTCAAAAAAAAAAAATCTAAAAACTGTCAACGTTTGATAAGAGGGAAACATTTTATCCTCCTTCATAGATGCAGATAAATAAAAGATTTATTTCGCCTATTATAAATCTAGGAATTAAAAGCAAATAGGATACCATTATATAGAACTACATTTAGGAAACCGCACGGTGTGCTTAATATGTCGAGAGTAGATACAGAGCCAAGCAACAGCTCTGAGCTGGCTGGGGGTATGTGTTCATGCCCATAACTAAGTGAGCTGAGCTTCCCAAAGCCCTTTGTGACATGAGAGAGACCATATGCCTAACTTGTTTGGTTGCCCGTGAGTAGACAAAACAGAAGCTGGTAGCTTGTGACCAATCCTAGTTCATCTGTTTGTGCTCTGTGGCCCTTGAAAACTTGCTGAAACTCTGAAGCTCTAATTTCTTCTTCATTCAAGTGGAAGTCTAAATTACCTCATAGGGTTGTTGAGAATATAGAGCGAGAATCATTTGAGCAAATCGTTTTGTAGGTATTTGGTTGAGTTTAGCTTGATCCAGTAGCTCAGTCTGAGTTAAATGGGATCATCCCCAGGACTGTTTCACACATTCAACCCTTAGCCTTGTTGTACCAGAAGTCCTGGAGCATCCTGACTTATCAGTTTCAAACTTGATTATTGGCTTGTGGAAATTACTTCCTGTGAGGTGTGTTTTTTCTCCTACAAATCCAAACCCAATCAAGACACTTGCACTTTTTTAATTTGGTAAAGATTTTATTTTTATGTATGTGTCTCTGAGTGTGCATGCATAAGTGAGTGTAGGTACACAGGGAACACAAGAGGGCATCAGGTCCCATCCTGGGAGCTGGAAACTGAGTCCTGGGAAGAGCAGCAAGTGTTCTTATAGCTGGTGCTCTTTCCTGCAGTCTTTTAGACTACATAAATTGAGTCAAGGTTCCACTGAAATGAATAGCAAGCAATAATCAACAAAATAATGAACGCCTTTGCCTGGGAAAGCAAATCACAATTATACACAGTTATATACAGCATCTCAGTCATTAGCTAAGGCAAAGGCTGAGACCTTGAGAACCTAACCTACAAGTACATTTTCAAAGTAAAGGTTTAAAAATGTACTTGGTACGTTAGATTCTAATTTAGTAAGAGAGAGGTAACTTGGCCCGAGACAACACAGGAGATTAAAAACAAATTCTTTGGGGGACCTCTGTTTGATGCAATTATATTGGAACCTGAAGAAACAGAACTTTAACAGTTGGATTTTGCTTGAACACTAGAGTCATCGTGGCTTAAACTGTAAGTTAGTGCATCAGAACTGCAAGCAATTTAAAGTAAAAAATAGCTGAAGAAAAAAAGACTAATCCACAGGACCATGTCTAATTAAAAGTCAGAGTTACCAAGATCACATGTACTTGTATGAGACTCTGCAATGAGGGAATGTTAATTCCTACAGACATATGTTTGCTGTGCAAGATTATCTTATGCCTCATAACTAACCTTTGCTTTCGTGAAGTATTTCTCTGAACCCCTTTCATATTCCTGGTCTGCTACCCTATATACAAAGTATGTGGGGATTGAGAGAACATGCAATCTATGGGCTACCTGCCTTTAAACACTTACTACTTCATCATTCACATAAAATGACCAGAAATCTTTAAGTGCTTGTGATGTGGCAAATTAGTGACTTGGGGTGCAAGTACTGAAGGGCTCAGGGGACAGAGAAAGAGTCGGGGGAAGAAGGAAGGCGCAGGAAGGATTGGGAAGCAGGTGAGCCCCCTGAGAGGCAAGTGGATTCCCAGGCTGGAGTTTGTGAATGATATCTGCCTCAACACAAATGTGCTAAAATGTCCTTAAAGAAAACAGTTTGAAATTTAGAACCTTTTGTATTCATATAATAAATACAGCAATTTCTAATTCTATATTTCTTATGAAGAGATGGCATGTAAAGAAAATTATAAGAATTTCCCACAAGTAGGTCATTAGTAAATGTTACCTATAATTATAACTATTAATGTAGCTATGCATCTTTTTTTTTTCAGTTACTTCAACTCACATTTAGAAGCAGGTTTTGGCAAATTAGTACAGACATGAAGTGACAGAAGAAGAGCTCACAGAGTGAAGTGTGAGCTCACAGAGTGTAGTGTGAGCTCACAGAGTGAAGTGTGAGCTCACAGAGTGTAGTGTGAGCTCACAGAGTGAAGTGTGAGCTCACAGAGTGAAGTGTGAGCTCACAAAGTGTAGTGTGAGCTCACAGAGTGAAGTGTGAGCTCACAGAGTGCAGTGTGAGCTCACAGAGTGAAGTGTGAGCTCACAGAGTGTAGTGTGAGCTCACAGAGTGAAGTGTGAGCAGGTGGTCGTGAGGGAGAAACACGATTCAAATGGGCAAACAGTCAAGATGGAACAAGGGAAATAAAAAGACAAATGTGGAAGAGTCATTGATGCTTCCAGTGTTAGGACACGTTTGTGATAAAGATGGGCTGTTTGTTGCATGGTTAATTAGCAAGATACACTTTGACAACATTAGCTAAAGATTTTGGAGAAAACAGATGGGAATCAGGTTGTGGTAGCAAGGGTCTGCACCAGTAGGACCAAATGAGAAGGAGAAAAGTGAGACACCATCAGACCATTCTCACCTGAGAGGGGAGAGAGGGAAGTGAGTGTCAGTTGGGAAAGGGTGTGATGAAGGCTGGCATGAGAATTCACCAAAGAGAATGGGACTGTGCTAAGTACTACTGTATTTAAAGACAAGGTGATTCGTAGACATGAACTATAAACCAAGGCAATTCATTCCTGTAAAATAGGAGACTGGGGGGGGGGGGGAGGAAATGCAGCACAGGGGTAGCGCACTGTGAGGTCCCAAGTCGCATTGCTGGCACTGAGAACAAGTTACAATGGGACAGTATGAAGTTACTTTGATATGAAAAACACGGACCGAATGTTTTCAAAATCTGGCAGTTATTAATCTCTGGATTCAAATGAACAATTTAAAGGCTTGAAAATTCTCCCAAATCATAGATTCTATTTTGTGATATTTTACCCAGGTCTTAAAAACAATGGGTAATCTATAAAATGTTTTTATCTTGTCTTATAGTTCTAAAGGAAGATCAAGACCATGGAACGTATCTAGAGAGGGGTCATTCTGTAAAATAATATACAGTGAGTAATAACATGTGGAATGCAAGTGGGCACACACAGGAGTGATGGGTTTAAGAGTGAGGGAAGCCTTCTCTCACGGGAACTGTATTAGTCCCTCCATGACCGTGGATCACCCATGATCCAGTTAACTCTTAATGTTGCCACTACCTCCCAACATGTCTACACTGAGGGATTCAGCCTCGGAGTGAGTTTGGGTAGGGACCAATTACTCACATCATACCACAGGGCTACATGGAAAATCTCAAAGAGTTTGCTGTAAAAATAAAATAATTACCTGGCATGGTAGCTCAAACCTATAATTCTAGCATTAATAAGGTTAACACAAGAGGTTCACCATTTATTAGGGGCCAGCCTGGGTTACACAGTGAATTTCAGGCCAGTCTGGACTGTTATCCTCTTAAATGTTAGGGCAAACTCTAGAAAGCAAACTTTTTCTTTTTTAAATACCAACTCTGTAACATTCTTTTCCTAGAAGAGTGTTACAGTATAATATGTCTTTCACCCTAACCACCCATGTTCTTCAAATGAAGGAGGCTGCCAGATACCCTGCTGTCAAATCACAGGTTTGGGGAAATAATTCAGAATACCCAAATGGTGTCAGTGGGACACCATTGATTGGAACACCAAACGTTCCAATGGGTTTATACTTCTCTTTTAAAATGTCAATTAAATGCTGATGTCTGGTGTGACCTCAACAAATGGAATCTAGAGTTCACTCAAGTTTGGCCCATGATGTCCATATCCCACGGGATGTTACATCTGATACAGAATAGGGACATCTATCAATGGGAAGGCACTGCCAAAGAGACAGTCGCTTCAATAGAATTCTTGTATAAAGTTTCTAGGCATTTGATTCCTAACCAGGAATCTGGTAAAAAACAAAACAAAAAACAAACAAAACAACAACAAATAACACAGCTAATTGCACAGCTACACTTTAATATGTCAAATAAAAAATATTTTAATTTAGCTAGAGAAGACTATTTCTCTGACCCTATTGTACTACAGGGTTCCGGTACAGGGTCCAGCCTGCTACACAATTAGAATTCACCATACTAAAAGGACTTACGTTAACCATAATAAGGAAGAACTTTCCTCATTAACTGGGTCTCTCAATATTGCCAGGAGGCTGCAATGGAGGGGATTCTAAACTTATACTGACCAGTGAAAACCATTAACCTTTCCTCTGGTGTACACTTTGTAGCAGACAGTGATGGCAGTGAAGTTATCCATCTTGATGATACCTATGCCAATGCCTATCACGGGTCTTTTTGATTGCTTTCTTGCCCCTCCTCCAATAAGGGCAAAACACTTCTAGGCAGAATTATAGTACTATTAACAGTCTCCCTTTGTGTACGTCACAGGTTCTAGCTCATTCACATAGCATGCCCCACGGATGCATGCTGTCATCACAGGGCTGTCTTATGTTCTGGATCCTTGCCATCGGGTTTAAATCTGATCATGGCCTCTTAGATTAACTCTCCTCTGAGGTAGTCTGACTTCTGCTTCTTTATAATGCTGCTTTTGTTAGCTCAGAAGCAGAAGAGTCTATGTTTCCAAGTTCCCAGTAGCAGTTAGGGTGACCTCGGAGAATAAGGCACGGGTGACTAGGGGTTAGACAGATTACCCAAAGACGTAGGGAAAGGAGGGGCCGTGACTAGACAATAAAGATGGAGAAATCCAAAGATGGCTGGCTTCTTCCTCACCATCCTGATCTGAGACAAAAACCTGGCAGCTTCAGATCTTGAGCCCAATGGTGATGTTCCGGTGCAGACAGGGATGTGCTGACCCTGAAGTAGTAGCCTTATCAGCCTCCCCCCACCCCCATCTTGGTTCAAACTGACCAATACTAACTGGGAGGGGAAAGGCCCCTTCAAAGACCCTGAAACTGACCCTCCAGCCTTCAAGGAGAGACAGGGCTTCTGTATCCCTAGGCCCCCTGCTTGCAGTGGGTCTCTCTTTGTGTATCTTGCTGTATTTCCTCACTCCTAATAAGAGCCTTTCTTTCCCAGAGAAAAATACCACCAATAACAAAATTTAAAAACCCAAACCCAGAAAACCCAAACTAAATGAATTAAAATTAATTTAAAATGTTTAAATATTTAATATGCAAGTTATAATTGTTAAAATGAGAAGTTTAAACATAGACAACATTAATTTACCTGATATTCTTCACTTTAGCTTTTATTAGAAAAATCTTCATTTTCTGCTGGTGTTGGCCACCCACATAGTTGAGAGTGACTCTGCTGGCACCCTTGTGTTGAACACTATTGTATAAGCTGTTGCATGTAAACCAATCTTTCTTCAGTATGAAAATATTTAGTCTGCCCTGAATTTGGATTTGACATTGAGTTGCTTTTTCTAGATTTAAATTTTTCCCAACAACTTGTACTTGCAAAGGACTGTGGTCCTTTCTGAATGCAGTGAAGGCCTACAATGAGGTCATAATGTTACACAAAATTCAAGTGCTGAAATTGACAATTTAAAGACTCCCCCCCCCCCCCCGAATGTGTTATTTCTTTGACTACAATCATAATAATATATTATGCAAATAACCTATTAATTTGCAAGGATGACTCATTAGTAGATGTGGCTGTTCCCAGGGACATAAACTTAAAATGTAGCTACAAATACAGATAAAACTTATCAGACGACTGACATTTCTGCAAATGTCACCTTTAGCTTTCATGTCCCTCTGTCACTGTCCTTCTTTGGCTTTATTCTATGTCTCTGTAGTGACAGTTTTTATTTTCACAGGGGGATAGTCACACTTTTCACAGCTTACTGATTTCTCAGAATTTAGGGAAAATATCCAAATTTCTTGAGAAAGGTAGGAGGGAATTCCTACATGGCAATTCTAAACATATCATTTTTCCCTGTAGCATTAGGAGACTTTAAGCAGCAAGTAACAGAAATAAGACAGGATTCATTATATTCCACAAAAAGGAAATCTGAAGAATCAGGGGTGTTTTGACTTGGAAGTCAGCGGCAGTAAGAACTCAGGTGCAGGGCTGGGAATGGGTGGGGCTATGTGGTAGAGAGATACACACCTGGGTTCAATCCCAGAACTCTAAAGAAAGCGAGCTCAGTGTTATTCACTTTCCAAGTTCATTGTCCCTGGTACATGGGTGCCCTCCTGGTTAGAAGGTGGATGTGACTGTTTAAAGTACCACACTCTCATACTAACATCCAGATCATAGAAATGCCAATTTATTTCTTATCTGCCACTTGGGGTTTTAATGAGTAAAATAATCCTCACATGAATTCTTCAGTGGCTCCTCCACATTCTAGATCCAAGTAAGATGCTCAACATTCAGGCAGTGAGCAGAGAGAATGAGAGCCATTATAATCAGCTTAGAACAACTACTTTAATCTGGAGCAACAAGAGAGGGATGGGGCAGTGGTGTAGGCCAGATATTGTCCAACTGTTCAGTTTAGTGACCCTAAATGGTTTTTAAGTTCTTCAATTTTTGGAAGACTGAAAAATGATTTTATTGATTGATGTGGGCAACAGGTATTAGTATTTATTTAAAATGTAAATTCTGTTGTTTTAAAAAGCTAATTTGTTTAAAATGTTTAAAATGAAACTAAAACCATTTTGCTGTTGTTGTTCTATAGTACGATGAATCAATAACCCCTAATAATGATAGTCTGTATTCTTAAATTAAGGAGCTTGAGATAGGTTTTCCTGGATTACCTCAGTATACCCAAAGTAATCATAAAGGTGGTTACAACCAGCTGGCAGCAAGCAGAGTTAGGAAGATGAGTATGCTTAGTGCGGCCTCAGTGGGAAGGGGGCCCTGAGCCAAGGAGTGGCTTCTCAAAAGTGTAAAAGGAAAGAAAACAGATTCTGGCCCAATAAGGGAACACAAGTACCTTGATATTTAGATTTAGAAACACTTATTTTTTAATATATCTTCCACCCGGCATCCAGAATTAGAATAAATTTGTGGTCTAATTTACTTACACTTTTTTTTTTTTTTTTTTTGTAATTTGTTAGCACAGCAAATGAAACAAATTCACATTTTTAAAAGAAAGTCTGCTCTATGAAACAGACCAAAAACTTGGTGAGAGGAATGGCATTGATTTACACTTCTGTGGCATGTCTCTTGTAACAACTGCTGGACTAAGGGGCAGGTGGATTCTCCTGTTCACCTCAATCAGACTGTTGTGATATTACGAGTCACAGTGGCTTCTAGAAATGCACAGAGACTAGGAAATGTACACAACTACTTGTTACTGAAATAAAACTAGTTTTGTCCTCATGGCCCTTCTAGAAGTGCCTTGGGGACTGTTGTGTATCCCCCGGAATGTACCCTGGGGAACCTGGGTGCAACAGTGTTTCCTATCCACTTTCAAAGAACAGACTGTTTCCCCATAGTCCTATAGCAAATTTGTTTGGTACAATGGTGATAATACTTTTGACATTCATAGATCCATCTCTTGCCCTGAATAAGCTTATACTTTAGTTGACAAGTAGTAAGCATATAGGCAAAACCAAAACAAAACACAGCTTACACGAACACAAGTGCACAGCAGAAAACAGAAAAGGCAGAAAGGGGGAGGAGCATTTTGCGTAGTGGGCAAAGAGCTATTTTCTTTGACTCTCTAGAAGTGAAGCTGGAGATGAGGTGGGAGTGGTAAAGATGGGACCCTGGGCAGGGTAAGAGTTTAAGCAAAGAGAAGAGCCACCCAGGTCTAAGCCTAGGAAGCAGATGGGCAAATGAGGAAGAGAACAGGAAGGCCTCACCTACAGAACAGGGCAGTTGAGTCAGGCAGCTACAAGGCGTTAGGGTATTGCAGGATGCAGAGGACCCAAGGCTGTGCTGCTCAGCCTTCCTAATGCTTCAGCCCTGTAATACAGTTCCTCATGTTGTTGTGACCTCCAACTATAAAATTATCTTTGTTGCTACTTCATGGTTGTAATTTTGCTACCATTAGGAATTGAAATGTGTTTGCTGGTGGTCTTAGGTGACCTCCAAAGGGTTCAAGACCCACAGGCTGGGAACCACTGACCTAAGATCTTGAACCAATCGCCAAAGTCACTGGAGAAGACTACCACTTCTATCAACTCTGCCACCTTCTTTAAAAGCTGCTCTTCAGTTCAGCCCATACTCCATCTTTGTAGTGACTGTTCAGAAAGGCAGGGGGACTTAGATAGATACATCTTACCTCAGGTAGAGTATGCTAACATCAAGAACAGTCAAGTTCTGGAATCAATCACAGGAATGTAAATTACAGGTTGCTTGATACAGAAAAAAAAAAAAAAAACTGACAAATGTAGGTGTGCAGCCAGAAACACACTGTGGATACAATCGTTTGGCAACTGCTAGACTGTCACTTGTCCAAAGCAGTTAAGTATATGAATGGGTTTGTATGGGTAATGACTCTGAAATTAGCAGCTAGTTTTTCTCATCTTTTTGCGATGCAGGAAAACACTACAACTCGGCTTGTTTCTGGAAGATGCTTGTGATGTTCCTAAGTCTTCAGAAGGAACATTTGGTCGTCATTATCTTTTGTGTAATCAGTTTCTACAGAATGATGTTACACTTATGTTTAGAGAGTAAGAGAATATGTTCCACACCTTAATCAAATCATTTGAAGACGAGCCTACTTTGCTAACATGCATTTAGACATATTGGATAAGGGTTAGATACCTAACCTGTAATTTATCCCATAGTGAGAATAGTAACTGTCACTCATTAGAAAATTAAGAGATAAATGTGCCTAAAATACTATAGTATTTCCTGTAACATGAGAGAACACAAATTGTACTATACCAAAACGACCCTAGAATCCACAAATTCTGAAGTGACTACAAGTGTGCTTCTCATGGGCCTAGAAGGAGTCTGGAATTTGGACCCAACCATCAGTACAAGGAACTGCAAGTGCCGGTGGCCCTAACTAGTAAAAAAAAAAAAAAAAAAAAAAAAGGGCTGGATCCACGTGAATAAGCTAGCTCACATTCTCAGGCCAGCTGTTGCTACTTGGGATCTAGTCAGGCATGGATCCTGAAAAAAAAAAATAAGCTTAACTATTGTGAATGTACATTAAACTTATGACTGGGGGGGGGGGCGCTTCTTAATTCCAAGTCTACATATTTTCGAAGGAATTTAATTCTGACCTCTGAATGAAATTATGCAGTCTCTCTCTCTCTGCCTGGGGAAGAAAGGAAGGAGGAAAGATTTTCTCTTTTCAGGAAGAAACAGTAATCAAACCTGTTGTTCAGCCAACCAAATCTTCGCAGGATTCTGATTTCTTAGAGCTCAGAGTGTATTAGAAACCTGTGCCTTCCTCCCGAGACAGATAAGCAAAAAGTTTGCTCTAGCGATGATAAATCTGCACGAAGCGGAGACGGTTTTGGCACACGGTGTACATTAGAAAGATGAGGATGATTAAGTCTTTCCCCCCTCCCCCTGAATCTTGCAGCCCGACTGTGTTTTGCTTCCATTTAAGAGGTGTCCTTCAGCCGCTGGCGGGTGCGCGCCGAGCCTGCCGCCCCGCAATCCGTGTTTTAAAGCAGGGCAACTTGGGTCGGCTGAGTGTCACCCCACACGTGTGACTGGTGTCCGTCGCGGGTGTCCGCTAGGGTGGCAGTCTCCTTCCTCTCCCCCCCTCCAGCTGCAGTTCCAGGCCCAGACCTAGGAAAGGGGAAGGAAGCCCTGGCCGCAAGCCGCCGTCTGGGCCGGCACCAAAGCCGCCGCTCCCAGAAACTTTTCGCCCCCAGCTGTGCGCAACTTTCTGCCGGGTCCCCGGGCGCGTCGCGGTCCCCGGGCTTCCCCTGCCTTCAGCCCGGCGCCGCCCAAGGCAGACAGAGCCCGGCCGAGCGGACCGAGAGCCGGAGAAACCCGGAGCCGAGGCGCTGCGCCGCAGTCGGAATAAAGTTCGCGCCCGGTGCTCGGCGGCGGCTCGCAGCCTTCCCTCTCCCCTCCGGGCTCCTCGCATTTTTTTCCCCCCTTGTTGACAGCTGGGCGCTGGCGGCCACCTCCACTTCCACGCCCGCACCCCTCGGGGGGCGCCAAAGTTGTTTTTCCATCCACGGAAGAGGGGGGTGTGTGTGTATAGCGAGGTGGGGGTGGGGGAGGGCTAGACATCCTCCCCGAAGCCCCTAGAAAAGCTTGAGGACAACAACAAAACAGGCGGCGAACACCCTAGTCAGTTGCGCCGGGAGCAGAAACTTGTGCCGGCGCGGCCGCCGGGTTCCCCCCCGCGCAGCCGCGCGCACCCCGCCTCGCCAGCAGCCCCCCTCCCGGACAGTCCGTTCCCTTTTTTTCTTTTCTCCCTCGGTCCGGGGAGGAGCGGGACAACTCCGAGCGCCGGCTCGAGGGAGCGAGCGCGACCCTGGGCGCGGGTGTAAATCAGTCACCTGAGCGCCGAGGGGCCGCGGCGAGGGCGCGCGCGGGCGGGTGGGGAGTGGCGCGGGCGGCGAGCGCGGCCCGGAGCGGCCGGGCGGGGGAGGGAGCAGGCCGAGCGGCGAGCTGAGGCGGCCCAGGGGCTGGTCCAGGCGCGGCCGCTAAGAGGAGACCAAGAGGCGGGGGCTGCACTTGACAACCAGCATGCCGAGATGGTAAGAAGTTTCCACCTCCTCTCCGCTTGCGTCTGCACTTGGTAGGGACAGACCCGGGCGGGACGCCCCGGGGGCCGCGGCGGGCCGCGTTCTCCTCTAGCGCCGCGGCGCGAGGAGGCGGGCAGCCGGCGGCGCTCCCGAAATCCACCCCCCCCACCCCCCAACTTGGCCCCAAGTTCTCGAGGCGGCTGCGGGAGGGCGGGCGGGCGGGCAGGAGCGAGGGCTCCCCGCGCCTTAGGTGAGCGGCGGGCAGTCAGGGGACTCTGGGGATTAGGAGCCCTCGGGGAGGGCGCGGGACGCGGGGACCCGGGATGCACGGAGCTGCGGGGACCCGCGGCAACTTTCCCAACTTGCCGGCCTGTTCAGAGCCCCGTGCGGCCGCTGGGCATGGGGACCGGGGCGCGGCCCGCGTGGGGACCGCAGCGATGTCCCCGCGGCTGCGGAGGACGCGGACGCGGCCAGTCAAATCCCGCTAGACAGACACGTGTGTGCTTTCCCGAAGTGCGGTTCTGAAGCAGCCGGCCCGATGCGCTTACACGCCGACTGGACGGTGGGATTTGAGACATGAAAGGGGCAGAGTTTAAAAAAAAAAAAAAATACAGTGGTGTTGGAGTTCAGGACAAGACTAGACGGAATCTCCCTTGGGATAAAGCGAAGATTAAAAAGAAAAAAAAAAACTTGTAAGTGCCGAGTGTTGGAGGAAACAGGATGGCACAGCGCAGAGGGACTCCAGCACAGCCTCTGGAATGGAAGGCTTCTCTGCAGCGAGGAAGCAGGCAATTAGTTCACCCGGTGATGAGCCGCACTGTCCGCTTTCCGGGAAGTCATTTGTTAGAAATGGGGTTTGAGCACTTTTTTCTTGGAGTTCCCTACCACCCAGTGTCGCTGTTGTTAGCCCCACTTGGGGGCTCTGATACAAAGTGGGCCCTATGTACATGAGATGTATAAGAAACGGGGTGATAGCAGGTTGACATTTTTTTTTCCTCTTCCCCTTTCCCCTGATGTGACATCTCTTGTTTCAGAGATCAAAGTCACAACTGGAATGTAGGAGATGGCACTGTCAAATGCACACACACACACACACACACAAACACACACACACAAACACAAATGCACCCAGGACTGCGGTTACAGTAATGCTGACAGAAATTAAAGAGGTTTTGAAAGCAGCGTGCGATTTATGATGCTTCCCATTTACCCTAGAGTCAAGCTGTTGTAAAACTGAGGTACAAAAGACATCATAAAATAATCCTGTGTACCCCGGATTACAGTGGTAGAAAGTGGTCTGTTTTATTAATTTTTATGTACAGATGTGAACAGTTGTAGTTGTTGAATCCTGTGTTTAAGTGAGGGATCAAAACAAAATATGAAATCTATCTGTTTAGAGCTGGCGAGTTTCTTGTAACGGCATTTTACAGAACATTGTAAAAGCCAGTTGCACGCCTTTTCTTCCCCTGGCCAGTCTTACTGTTTGTCTACAGATCTATTCCCATACACTAATAACTAGCGGTGGTGGTGTCCATTTGTCTCCTACCGTTTTGCATTCTGCACGTCTGGATGGTTTTGTGTACACACACACACACACACACACACACACGCTTTAGGTGAAATTTATTTCTGACACTGTTTCTGCTCTGAAGTTGTGCTCTAGTACCAAGTCTTGTGAGAGTTTGGTAGAACTTCCTTTCACCCTTTGGAATCATGCACATGAGAATCCTTTGTGAGCCCTTAAAGGCTTTGTATTTTATATCATATCTGTAGCCATTTCATTTAAACTTGTTCAGTTTTAATGAAGTTCTGAGTTGTAGGTACTCTTTCTGTTCCCGGAGAGCAGTGGATTTAAAATCCAGATTGCTAATTACTTTACCAAAGCATAAGAATGTCTTCACCTGAGGAAAGGACTAGCAAACCTGAATCTGAACTTTGGATGGAGGATCTATCTGGGGACATGTCTGAAATGCCCTGACCCGCTAATCCACTGAGAATATTAAGTTGGGTTTGCATGTAAAACTTTGGGTAAAAACCAACCTCATGTGATTTAAAAAATATATTAAAGAAATATTAATAGCAGTAGTGCATTGCTAATACCTGATTTTTTTTTCTCCCCCTTCTGCCTGAGAAGTAAGTTATCTGTCAGGCAGGGATATGTGATTACAAAAAGGAGCAGACAAAAGCAGGGCTGACTGTTGCTGTATTAAAATGTAAGTGTTACAGTTTGAATTTTCAAGTGAGAGTTTCTGAGTTCAGTGCTTTACATAACATTTTGTCCTAATCTTGCTTGCTGTCAGGGATGTTTCATGGTTGTGCAATTGCTGCAGTCAAGAATGCCAATTTGCATTCCACGAGTGTCATTTGATTACTTTTATCTGCGAAGCTCCAAGACCGGCCCAGACCTCTCGTTTCATCTTGCCATGTCACGAGTCAATGCTGTGTCGTCTTTTCAAAAATCTGCCTGATTTAGACAAGAAAGAAAAGTACTTTCATGTTGCAGCCGCAGTCCCCTGCTAACTTGTCAGCAGCAGGATATGATTCACTTGGGCCCAGAAGAATGGAACAGAGAGGCGGGTTAGACGGTTCAATAAAGCCCACGGACAGGTAGTGTGTGACGTCCCCAGAGAGCTGCAGTTAATGAAGAACAGGTCTGCTTAGTTCTCCACGCGCTGACCTGGTGCTGTCCCCACAGTTTTCTCATTTGATCTTTCCCAGCAAATTGATCTTTTCTTGTATTTTTTTTTTTCCTTCCAAGTTAGTCCTTGAGGGACTGAAATTAGCAGAGCAACTTAAGTTGGATAATACAGCTGTTCAGAAAAGAAGAAATTGGACACTAGCAAAAAAAGGGGGTGGGGTGGGGGTAGGAGAGGAGAGGGAGCTATTCTTTTTGTTGTTCCTGGGAATATTTCCTAGATTAAGGGAGTCCAAAGTAGGTGATGACTTGAAGCTAGTGGTTTCCCTTACTTTAAATTTAGAATTAAGCCTCAGGGCCATTTTAAATATTCTGTAAATGTTTGAAAGATGGGTTTAGCAAGGATGGCAAGTTTGATTTAGCAATGCTCATAGTCACTTGTTTGGCGTGATCTGCCAGGGTACTAGTGGCTTTTATGTCTATTGTAAGACCAACAAAACATCAATGGCATGCTTCAACTATGTAATTTATAGTCTTCTAAATAAGTACAATTCCCAAATATTCAATACTGAATTGCTGAAAAGATTACACAATAAAAAAAGTCATTAACAGCATTCTGTATAAATATTATAGTGCATGAAGATTTTTTTCTATGAATTACCATCAGCATCTTTGTTGTACATAAATTCCACAGATGCACTGTTCATAGAGTGGGTTATTCTCTCCTCTGAGGTGTTCTTTTTAAATTTTAAGGTAGGCTTTTAAAACTGAGACTAGGTTATAAGTTGAATTTCTTTGAAATGTTCACATGTTGGTTTTTGAGATTAAAATTCATTTTATACAAGGTGAATAAATCTAAATTGAGAAAGCATTCAGAGTTGATACAGGTTATAGTTTCACTCTAGAGTTCTTGTACATAAAGCTTAGGTTGGGAGCAGCTAATAGTCTTAACTTGATGAATGTATAAAGGAGTGGTGCTTTCTGAATTCCTCTGCAGATGGTCTCATTTAACATCTGCATCCTGACAAGAAACAGAGTTGAAAACAGCAGTTCTCCCGCAACATCTCTTGTTGGTCAGGAGTTACATAGTATAGTTGGTTAGTAAGCTCTCTGAAGAGCTAGACGGAGCCTCATGATTTTATTAGATATACTTAAGGTTTAAAAAGAAAGAACTCTGGCGGTCAGAATGTTGCACAATAACTGGATTAGAGTTTAGGCTTGGAGGTAACACACACACACTGATGATAGCAACAGAATTTCCTTTGAGAACAGTTAGGGAGTCAGCTAAGCTTTCTAGGACTCTACCTTGTAGGTGATTTGAATGAGGTAAAGTGCAACCAAACACTCTAAGTGTTTGAGTTTGTGTAACCTCTGTGTCAGCTTAAGGAGTTGTTCCCATGTTGGCAGGCCCACCTTGGAACTACCATTAAAAGCAGCTTCCTAACCAGTCACTGAGGCGCATACTACCCTACTTTAGGTCACAAAAGGCAAGCTACTTCTCTCCATACGTGATATTTTGAAGTAGTTCTGTGTACAAATCCAGATTCTGGAGAGAACATTCCTTCAGAAGAAGGGGGCTTTGTGTTGTCACCATAAACAGCACATCATTTTAAAATTTGGTATATTATTAATCAGTAAATAAGCTACATTTAAACCGCAGAGTTGGATGTTTTCGTATTTACTGTTTGGCATTTGTTAATCGGCCCAACCCGTAACATTTGTGATATGTTTATATTAAATTATCAGTGATAGTGATTGATTTTCATTATTTATATACTACTTTTTAGGGGTATTACTTTGACATTTATTTACCATTTAAGTAAATCTTATATCCAGGGAGATAAACGGCCCAGATTTGTCTTCTTGCACAGTAGCTCTCATTATGTTGCTAGCCAATAAAAGTCTTTATTTGTTGCTTATTAGAACCCTCAGTACACTCAAAAGTTCAGCTATAATTGAATTTGGGTGTTCAAAGAGCCTCCCTTGTTTTAAAACAGGTTCCCAGTATTCCTTTACCATTTGTTGTGAGCCTATATTCTAACTCATGAATATGCATAAGAGCAGCAGTACAGCTATGTCATTTTAAAAGTTTTTGCCATAACAGAAGCATACCATTTTCTTTTAAAAAAATATGTATATGACAATGTAAATTCTGCCCCTTTTGCTGCAATTTCCTAGACATTCTGAAGCGTTTTCACTTTTTTTTTCCCCCAAAGTCATTTAAATTGTTTTGTTCAACTGATTTAAGATTTGTTCCGCAGGGAATACAACCTGGAAGGTATGGTGAGATGGGTGAAAGCTAAGTTTTGCAATCAAGAGTTCTGGTTAAAGTGCTCTCGCAGTTGTAGCGCCTTGAAATTATGAGGGGTTTGTTTTGTAATTTACAAATTGCCAGCATGTTAAATTCTTTACAGCAACTGCTGGCCAGTTTAACAGAGTCCAAGATACTTGTGGGTTTCAGTTGAAGTGTAACTGATTATACAAGCTAAGGACCAGAACTCCAGTATCAGGGATCCTTCCACAGGGAAGGCAGGATGTGGAACTGCTAAATGAGTCACCGCATGTGCGTCTAACCAGTGGGAATCACATCAAGTCTGCCTTCTACATGCAGGGTTTAAGACTTGTCAGAATGTACAGTATTGTGTGGAGCTGGGGATTCATGAGTTCGCTGTCCCTGCTTTATTTTGTGTGTTTAGTACAAAGAAGTAACAGCCCACACAAAAACATTTTTCTCTTATTATGACCCTAGCATTTGCCAAAGTGCCCCATACTGAAATTCCTTTTTAGTATCTTTTTTCCCTTTAGTCCAGAGCCAGACGTGTACCCAGACACAAAGCCTCTGTGTATAGCAAGCTGTTTTAAATATTGTGACTCGGCGATGTGCTGTCCTTTCTCTGCTTGAGCCAAGGATCTCTGCTCAGTGTCTGTGGATTACCAAGCTCCCTCTTTATTGTATGTCTTGTCAGCTATTCCTATTCATTTAACCTTTCATTAGTGTCTGTGCAGCTTCACTGTCTGCAAAGGCAAGTAGAACCCGAAAGGCCCCACTGTCACAGTTATTAGATTTCTCCGTTACATCCCAGCAACCACAAAGAAATAAGAGTGGAGACTATTGTCGTGCATGCTGCTGTCCTGGGGTGCAGCTCTTCTGTGCATGTCAAGGACATGTGCCACATGTTGATATGCATCCTAGGAATAAATGCGCAACATGGGGGATAGGCTGACAGAGGCAGTAATGAGCTTTGTAGGAGTTATTGCGAAGACTAACAGTTAGTGAAGGAATTTTGCTTAACCGGCCAAGGAGATAGACAGAGTTGAGAGTTGCCAAGCTCTGCCTGTGCGAAGCTTGTCAGTCACATTGTTTTCATCTAAACTTCATTTGAGGGGAAAATTGAATACCTTTGACAGGAATGAAAGTCTTCTTTTCTCCTTTAATCTCAGAGGGAAAAATGTTATTTCTGATGACTGCTATGGTGCAGTATAACTATTTTTGTATCGACTAAATAAGATATGTGAATGATTATGTTACTTATTTTTCTTAATTTTTGCACACTGCAAAATCATGAAAAAATGTTTAGCAGAGATGTGTATATTTTGTAGATCTATTTTAAAAAAAAATGCAGCACATGAATCTTCTTGCATCCCTGCTTTGCTGTGAATTTCCACACCATGGTGTGGCTGTCACCTGGTTTTTATACATGCGTTTTCATGGTTGCTGTAATGTGGAGGAGAAAAGGAATGGTTACTGGTCATTTTCACATAATAATAAATACTTGTAGATTTAGAATAGAAGAGATTTCATCTTAAATTTCATAATGAAATCACTTTTTAGGAACTCTGAGATCTGGGAAGAGAGCTTAGTTGGTAGACTGCCTACCACGTTAGCATGAAGACTTAACCGCCTCCCAGCATGCACAAAGGGCCAGGCATGGTGCCTTGCACTGCTGTTCTCAGTGCTGAGAAGGCAGTGACAGGAAGGTCCCTGTGGCTCACTGGCCAGCCAGCCAGCCTCATTGGTGAGTTCCAGGCCAGTGAGAAGAAAGCAGGGAACGGAAATGAATGCTATTGGTTCTGGTGTCTAATCTTTACCCGTTCAGTGTTTGGGGCTGTCTTGGAAAGCAGTTTTTAAAGTGAGCATGCAATGTAATGGATTCCGTTATGGCATTTCCGTGCATGCACTTCTTTATACAGGCAGTCATGGCATTACCTGTTCATCCCTGTTAGCCAAACAACCAGTTTGGTAATCTCTGAGGCTTTCTCCCATAACTGCTTGATGATATAAATCATAGTGGTTTAGTTTTAACTACTTTATTGTGAGATAACCTCACATACCAGGTAATTACCATTTAAAATGTACATTAATAATACCCCACTATATGGACACATAGGGTTTTTTTAACTTCATAAACTTATTTTTTGACTGTTATGCATAATGCATAATGTTGGTTCTCTTTTTTACCATGTGGGTTTTCAGGGGTTGAACTCAGGTTTTCAAGCTTGGTGGTAAACATCCTTACCTGCTGAGGCAGTCACTTGCCCTAGGTTACCTTTTTATAGTTGAGATGTAAAAGCTGTTGTTGATACAGTCTGGTTACAATTCTTTATCTGATTCGAGATTTTTGACATCCTTTGAAACAATTTTAAATTTTTTTGAAAGAAGTTTAAGAATGTTTTTCCAGACAAGATTTTATTGCATGTTAAATGGTAACAACTCAGTACAAGAGCAACAGTGACCCTCAGAAGAGTTCCTAGCACTGTCTACCAGGATAAGATGAGACATTTTACATTTTGATGAAGTCCAACTTACATAATATTTTCCTTGTTCTCATTTTTGGTTTGTGGTCAAAAATAAATCAAAACCAACCAACCAACCAGACAAACAAAAACCCCCAACCAGACAAAAACCAAACCCCAAAACATGGTCTCACTCAACGTCATGAAGATTTATGCCAGGGTTTCCTTCCTTGCGTCTTTCTGTCCTTCTGGATAACACTGTGCCGTAGGGTTGCTAGATCATGCCATGTGGTAGTCTACCTTTTGTAGTTTGAGAAACAATTGCCTTTTGGGGGGTAGGGTGGGGGTGACATTTGCATCATTTTATGCTCTACCAAGAGTGTCCAAGTATTGCAGTTTCTCCATATGGTCACCAATACCAGCTATTATGATAGTGACAGAAATATGACTATAACAGCTGTGAGATGACATATCCCTGTGCACTTTTGTTGTCTCTGGTGGCCTTGAAATCTAGGGATGGAGTGATGCTCCCTTTTAGCCTCTTGCCTACCAGTACTGAGGATTAAATCTAGGGCCTCACCCATGTGAGATAATCACTCTACCACTGAACTGTATTATATGTCTATCTCCTTTTGTATTTATTTCAAGACACAGTCTTACTAAGTTGCCCAGGCTGGCCTTAGGCTTCTGCCTCCGTCTCTAATAGCTGTCACAGACTTGAGCCAGCCCTAGCTTCTGATTAGCCTCTAGCCTCAGCTCTTGTGAGGTGGGTGCGATAGGTAGACACACAACCCTTTTTGGCATTTTGTCCATTTTAAGATTGGGTTACATAGGTTTTGCTAGTTTTTGAGTTGTAGGAGTTCTTTATGTATTTTGGATATTACTGTCATATCAGAAATTTACTTTGCATATATTTTCCCCTCATTCTGTGGGGTTATCTTTCCTTCTGCTTGTTGCTTCTTTTGCCTTGGCCATGCCTTAGCTTTTAAGTTTTTGTAGCTCCATGTGTCTGGTCTTGCTTTCTTTGCCTTCAGTGGTTTACATTTAAAGCTTAGATTTATCTGATCCCTAAAAGAGTAAAGGCTACGTTAAGAAAGAACATTCTATTGTTTAGGGGAGGGGAAAAAAGCCAGCTAACAACTCTTGGTGGTACTCCAGGGGACAAGAAATATGTCATTCAGTAGCTAGAAGATGATAGGTACTGGTTCCCTGTGAAACAGCTTGGGTTTACTTTGATGTTCCTTAATTATCATTGAGTTTAAAAGCAATCTAGGTGTTCTATATGATAACAGACACACTTCATGCCCTGGAGGGTGGAATTAAGTACCTAGAAATAATTGTTTTTGGTTTTATAAATACCTCAAAAGGAAAGGAGGCAAAAACATTATTGAGAAAATTTGTCTTCTAGACATCCCATCATGAACAAAATATCACCAACAGAGATAAAACTGAAATTGTTTTATGATATCCAAACCTAAAATAACTGGCTCAGTTAAGTTTTAAATAAATACTGTGTTCAAATCTGGCATGATGTGTTTGCAAACAGCTTGCTCTCCTGTCTACCAGGTGTATTTTCAAAGCCTCCCGCCACGGAATTAGAGAAACCCGAGAGCAGGAGAAAGTAACTTAATTTAGAGGCAGCAATGTTAGATCATGCTTGAATTAAAAGGAATATTTTAAAGAAGACGTCTAATTTTCTTTCATTCATGTGAATAAAACCTATATTCATTTCTATTTAAATAATTGCTTTTCCAGTATTCTGATGGGGCATTCTTATTTAATTGCGTTGTCTGTTTTTGGCTCTGTGCCAGTTATTTTAGACAAAGTTTCATTATTATTTGGCACCAACTATTAATTAGGTGGCCAAGTGGTCACATTTATATTTGGAGAGAATGTGGGTTTTTTTCCCCCTCACAAGTGTTTACACATGAAAACAGTAATTAGCCAATTTAAAGTGATACCTCATGACATAATTTGAGGATTAGCTTTCTTCCCTGTGGATATTCTATAGAGAATTTAAAATAATGTATAAAATTGGTATGACAGAACATTTTGTATCTATTAGATACATGACTTTTGATTACATTTATATATATATATATATATATATATATATATTTTTTTTTTTTTTTTTTTTTTTTTTTTTTTTACTTTTCCTGGGTATTGGACTGAGGCCTCTCATGTGAGAGACAAGTACTCTACACTGACCCACATTGAATTTTATAATTTGTTCTCATTGGAGAAGTGATGTTACATTTCTGTTCTTAGTATGTCTTAGCATGTCCATATTGGGTTAAGAAAGTCATGTGTTATTATGGATTGATGTATTTGAGGACATAAAGAATGTCACTAACTAGAATGGTAAATTATACAAAGAAAAGCCCCTCAGTTACCTGTCTCAAGGCTTCTGATCTTTTTTTATTCTGTAATTAGCAGATTAGAGAAGTTCATTCTATCAACACCTGCCAAGTTTGCATCCAGAAATAGTATGATAGTTAAAATTTTTCTCTCATTCAAAATGATTGGAATAAAACATCAGATTTCTTTGGAAACAGTCTTGCTCCAGAGCATATTAGCTCTAAATATAATTAACAGTGGACTTTGTTTTTAATCTCAGAAGGTCTGCCAGGTCTCAAGCCAAACTTAAATGTTATCAGTTTACTTACAGTAGCATCTAGTGCAAGAGTTAAATTCATTTCTCAGAGAATGCACTTCTTAAACATTCTTTATATCTTTAAGAGATGAGTTATGCATTTTTATTTCTTAAGTGGTTGGTACAGAAATGTAAAGAAAGGACAGCAAATCCATACCCTTAGTATACTATCATTGTAGCCAATTATTGCCCCTTGTTTTCTAGTGTCCTCCTAGTGGCTTCAATGGTCCAGTGGGGTGATGTCCCTCCTGATGCTTTAATCCCAGAGCTTGAGAGGCAGAGGCAAGCAGATCTTTGTAAGTTTGAGGCCAGCCTGATCTATAGAGGGAGTTCCATGACATCTAAGGCTATTCAGAGAGACCCTGTCTGGAGGAACAAACAAAAAGAAAATTATCATAGGAAAGACTTAGAGCTATTTATTGGTCATCACAAAGAGCAACCACTCAATGACACAATGACAGTTTGTATGAGTGTGTACAAATGTGTGGCAGGAATGTCCCTGAGAAGCTGGGAGATGTTCCTGTGGTCCCAGCTACCTGAAGATAGAGGTAAGAAGATGACTTGAGCCTAGGAGTTGGGTAAGAGAAAGAAATAGAGATTGGACAGACAAACAGATGGATTTCGGTATACTTATTCATGACATAGATCAACAATGAGTGGTTCACCAAATGTTTTAGTAGTAGTATGAAACTGTGTTTCTGAAGTATTGATGTGACATTATCATAAATCATTGTTTTTCATGCTTGGTACCAAAACCCAGAGCGGCATGGGACTCTCATGAATCTTAAGAGTCATTAGTTGGATGTCTGTTTGCTATATGTAGAATAACTTGCTGGTGGTTTTACATGAGATCTTAGGCTGGTGGTTATCAACCTGAGGGTCATGACCCCTTTGGGGTCAAACAACCCTTTCACAGGGGTCACATATCAGAAATCTGCATATCATATATGTATATTATGCCTCATAACAGGGAAAATTGGACTGGAACATGAGGGATCTGGTAGAGGGGGGATAGAGGGAAAGAGTACTGGGAGAGATACCTGGAACTGGGGAGTATTACAAGGGTGAGGTAGAAACCTAGTGCAGTAGAAACTCCCAAGGATCCCACAAGGATGACGCTGCCTAAGACTCTTAGGGATACAGAGCCTGAACCAGCTGTCTTCTGTAACCAGGCATGACCAATCAATCAGTCTTCACCTTGAGACCCATGCTATGAGAGGGAGCCCACCGCTGACACTGCCTGAAGGACCAGGGACAGAGATTGGATAGCCCAGCATCCCAGGATAGAACCAAACATGAATGGTCAGTGAAATGATTTTTAATGATACTCTGCTATGCCCCTAGACCAGAGCCTAGAGCCTAGAATAATCATCATCAGAAAGTCTTCATCCAGCAACTTATGGTCACCAATGCAGAGTCCCAGAGATAAATATTAGACTGGGCTTGGGGAATCCTGAGGAAGACAGGAGATGTAGGAGCCAAAGGGGTCAAGAACAGCACAAGCAACGCCACAGAATCAACTAACCAGAGCTCATCAGGGGCTCCTAGAGACTGAAGTGGCAATGAAGGAGCCTTCATTGGTCTGACCTAGGCTCTCTGCATATATGTGATGGTTGTATAGGTTGGTCTTCTTGAGGGAAATTGTCTTTGACTCTTTTGCCTGCTTTTGGGACCCTTTTTTCTCCTACTGGGTTGCCTTGTGCAGCCTAAAAATGAAGGGAGGTGCCTAGACATTTTGCAACTTGTTATACTGTGTTTGGTTAATATCTCTGGGAGGCCTGTAGAGGAGGAGTGTATCCAGGGAAGAGGGAGCTTGGGGGAGAGACTGGGAGGAGAGGAGGGAAGGGAAACTGAGTTAGGGATATAATTGTATGAAAGAATAAAAAAGTAAATAAAAAACAGTAGCAGAATTGTTACAAAGCAGGAACGAGAGTAATTTTATAATTGGGGGTCTACAACAAGAGGTGCTATATTTAAGTCTCAGCGTTAGGAAGGTTGAAAACCACTGCCTTAGACAGTCCAGTACTGATTGATTAAAATAAGAAAAGCTCTTAAACGTTGTCAGGTTTTGATGTTTAAAGTCTACATCCTGCCCAGGTGTGTGAGTTCTCGTTGCTTTGTTTTGCAAAGTAGAACTCAAAATTTAGATATTTTTAGTCTTGTTTTGTTTTGAGATGGGGCGGGTGGGGTGGGCGGGGGTAGGAGTGGGGGGTGGTAGTATCTCAGGCTGGCTACAAAGTTGCCGTGTGGCAAGGCTGGCTTGGATTTCCTGATTCTTTTTTGTTGTCTCATGAATGCTGTTACTGAGGGGTTGGGGATTTAGCTCAGTGGTAGAGCCCTTGCCTAGGGCCCTGGTTTCTTCGGTCCTCAGCTCTGAAAAAAACAAAGAATGCTGGTACTGCAGTGTGAACCCCACCACTCCAGGCTACATTTCCTTTTTTATTTTAGAAGGTAAAATTTATCAAACTTTTGAGTTTTTGTGATATAAAAAATTTGGTGCTCAAGGTCTTATGTGTAAAGTAGAAGCTATAACCCTAAAATTAAGCAACATAAAATACAGTACAGGATAGATACCATTAAAGAGTAACCATGGTATGAAAACAGCCTTTAGTCTTCTGTGCTACACCTAGCAACATGATTTTTTATAATGTTCTTTTCAAAGCAACCTTTCCTTTAATGGCTTATCTTTCTTTTCTTTTCTTTTTTTTTTAAATCATTGATTAAGAGGTGGGAGTAATAAACAGGCACACACAACACACATAACCCTTTTTGCATGTTTGTGTAGGAGTAAGGGACATCCATACTTGTGGATGTGAGGGGTGAGAGTTTGTGTGTGTGTGTGTGTGTGTGTGTGTGTGTGTGTGTGAAAGCACACACATAAATACATGCAAACACACGCAGGTAAATGTGAGGGCTGAAAGTAATAAGCACACACAGACCTGTGCATGTGAGAGGTCGAAGTAACAGGCACACACACATATGGGGACACGTGTAAGACTGTATATCCTATGAGGGCAAACATCTGTGTGTTCCTGTAGATGGAGTTGACATGGCCTTTGCAACCTGATTTAAGTCGATATCAAATTATCTGAATGTTGCTCATTACTTGCTTTGGAATTTGATCAGAGGACGTTACAAATGGACATGGGAGTCTGGAGTACTTCCTCTCAGATAGGGAGAGATTTGATTGTGTTGCTTCTAGGGCAACTCTGGCCCCTCTCCTAGGTAAAGAACCCCAACAGCCTTTACCCTCTTGCTTTTTTTCTACTTCTCATTTCCACATAGTCTAACATATCCCTTATCTTTATGTGCATTAATATTCTCAAGCAGGGTCCTGGGAGCTACTTATTAAAGTGGCTGCACCTGTTCCACTTTCTGACCGGCTGGGTGAGGATGGTAGTGCTCACTTTACTCATTTAAATTTCTTAGGGAATGTTCTATGCTGCTTCCTTATGTGCAGCATGGTGTTAGTGTGGGGTAGGTGGCCATGGAGACGGGCCAGAGGGAAAAACTGCAGCCTGAGGGAAGAAGGAGCCACATCATTTAAAAAAGGGGGCTTGAGTCTAGTTACAAAATACTGAAGAAAGCCTCAAAACCGTGATATGATAACTGACCTAATATATTGGAAGAGTAAACTGCGTTTGGTATTGGTGTGAGGTGTGCTCCTCTTTTATTTTCTGCTTTTCTTTTCTCTTAAATTTGGGCCAATATTAGATACTAAGGATTCTTAATAGTATTGCATACTATGCTGTATCTGACTTCCAATGCATTGTTTTATGAGGAACAAGAGATCAAAAAGTAAAAGCAGTTCTCTACCGTTTGATATCAGCACTGACTTTTTAGCAATACTTAGAGCTTTCAGCCCTTTGTTTCTTCATGAACACTTTATGGAGACCCACTTGTTAAAGGAGAAGAGAATGTATAAGACTCTCAGTATCCACTTGATAGTAAGACAGAAGTTGGTGGAGCCATTGGTTCTCATGGCTTTCCTATGTAGTGGTCTCAGTTTTATTCTTAGTTTTCAGTAGTGTGCAAGTTTAAGTGCACTCATTCTAAAAGAGACATTTTTTTTTTGTTTAAAAAGTTTCTCACATTTAAAATTTTACATTTGGACACTTGTGGTCTAAACAGAGGACTAAGTGTGGGGTGAGTAGAAGGGAGAATGAAGAAATTACAGAGGTGATGTGGAACAATGATGTAGATGTAAGGAGAAAGATTTGTTGAAGAGCTGAGATCTAGCTGGCTCAGAGACCCCAGTGCTTAGATGCTGTAGGCCTTGGAATCAGTCGATCAATTGATCGATTAATCATTAACCAGACCCAACCCCAACCCCAACCCCAACCCCATGGTCTTTTCCAGTCCCTGTTTCTCAGGACACTTCCCTACCCCCATCTTCTTCTGTCCGCTGAACAAGTCTCATCAGGTAGACCCTCCTGTCACTCATAGCTTTGCCACCATCCCACCCTAAGACACATCATGTGCAATGAGTCTTATGTTTGTTGAGTGTAACATTTAACATTTAAGAATTCCCAGATAGCATGTCACCATATTCCTCATGGGATTTCCATGACTCTTCACTTAGAGTATTCATATGCAGGACCCTTCAAGTGGTGCTGAAATGTGAAAAGATACATGAAATGTTTTAGTGACTGCAAATGTTACAAGGTTGGTCTGTTTTGGGGTGATCTGGTCTTTTGGTTAATCTTTTCATTAATTTCCCCATAATTTGAATAGCTTAGACTTTTAAAGGAACTTAGTTGTTTTTTGTTTGTTTGTTTTTGTTTCTCCGATTGAAATTTCTAGAAACAACTTTATTGGGATAAAATACACATATAGTTTAATGTGATTTTTAATAACTCTGCAATTACAGTTATAATTTTGAAGATACAGGAAAATAAATAGATGATTTACGTAATATATGGAAGTGTAGTTATATACTGACTTTAGATAGAATTGTATATGATAGGCTTGAGTAGAGTGCTTACCTAACATGCACAAAGCTCTGGGTTTGATTCCTTGCCCCCACCTTGAACCACCACAAAAAACAGGTGTGTCATTTCAAAATTATAATTCTAGTATTCAGGAGGTAGAGGAAGGAGGATCGGGAGTTCAAGGTCATCGTGAGTTCAAGGCCAGTCTGTGCACATGAGAGCCTGTCTCCAAAAGAAAAAAAAAATAACCTTTGAAGAGCTTTAATGAGGTATTTGGTAAGATCTACAAACCTGAATGAACTATTAAAGTAATGAATGTATTACTGAATATCCTAGGGAAAATCAAAAAGCACAAATAAGCAGAAATATACACTATTCTTGATAAATTAGTTATCATGGAAGATCATGTAGTAATGGTGCCGTAGCTATAAATGCCTGCCTTAGAGCTATTCATTTGAAATTGGTTTTAAACACCCCATGTCTAATTCTTGTAATGCTATCAAGATTTCTGTGACCTAAGTTTTGGCTTTCTAAATCATTGGATAACATGGTAAATCTGGTTGGTGATAAAGAAATATATTTCCATTTTTGATCAGAAAAGGCAAAATTAATTTTTTTGAATACAGTTAACAAGTTGACTCACTCCAAAATTAGTCCTAAATGATGAGTCTGACATTTGAGCAAGCATAATGTTGGAAGTCCTGTGGTGACAGCACTGATACTGGTTCCTTTCTTCTACAACTTTTAGAACTTTAAATCCATTTTAAAAAATGAGACACAGCTGCAGAAGAACTGATGTGAGGTTTTATACAGATGAAGATTAACATATACATACACAAAGGCTTATAGCATCTTTCTATTGACCAGCTTGTTATTTTATGGACTTGTATAACCAACTTCATGTGCCAAGCATCTGTTAGTTCTACTTTAGTGTAGATGTTATGAATTCAGAGTAAAAATATTATTCTTCATCCCCTCTGAATGCTTCTGAAGAGAATATAGGGACAAAGTCTTGCTGAGAATTAGAAGCTGGTTTTCAGCTCATTCCTGCTTTACTTTCCCAAGGGTTGCAGTTGTGGGTGTGTGCGGCCACACATTGCTAAGACAAGTTAAAAGCAGAGTGTGAGATGGCAGGGGTACCCTGTGACATTAAACAGTTTTATAGAGAGCTTTTAGGCTCAAAGTAAAAGCTGACATATAGACCTACATTGTATATTTTCTCTTAGTTGAGCAAATCTGTGTGTTGTGCATAAACAAATAGTAGTGACATTAGAAAGGTAAAAGCTGAGGAAGCAGAAATTTGTTCAAATATTTCTGAGGCTGACTTTTATACTGATACTCGACTCATGTCAAAATAAAAGGCAGTTATTAAACAGTTTCTATTGTTGTGTTTTGGTATGTGTGGATTGTATGTGTGTATTTGTATACATGCCCATGCATGTAGGAACCCATGCTTGTTCTATGCATGTGGAGGCCAGAGGGTAGCGTCCAGCCTTCCTCTGTTGCTTTTCTTTGAGAGATGGGGTCTCTTTTGCTGAACTTGGAGCTCACCAGTTGGCTGTGAAGGCTAGCCAGCAAACACCAGGCTCGCTCTGTCTCTATCTACCTCTCAGCATTTGGATTATATATGTGCATTGCCATATGCAGTGTTTTATGTGGGTACTGAGGACTTAAGTCCAAGTCCTTGTGTTTGCATAACATGTACTTTACCCCCTGAGCCATTTCTCTAGTCCCTTTTAAAGTTAGCTTTTTATATATACGTATACATGTATATCATGTATATCTGGTTCCTGTTTAGCTCCTGTAAACTGGTTTGATAGAACACATACCATTTCTTTGGGGGTATCAATTAAGACAAGAATTATTGATGGATGTGTTGATTTGTTTTTTATAATTTGAGCATTCTGGGCCTGAGGCAGGAGGATTACCAGTATTTTGAAGTTACTCTGGACTCCAGAGTGAGTTATGGGACAGATTGGACCAGTGTGAGACATTGCCTCAAAATGAAAAGCATTTGTATTAGTTAGAGTGATTTTGGCTAAATTACGCTGTTATGCTTTCTTCTGCTCCATCCTACTACCTCTATTAAGAGTAGAAAATACTAATTTTGCATGGAATCTGCAGATCTTTTGTTTGTTTGTTTGTTTGTTTGTTTTGTTTTTTTTCAAGACAGGGTTTCTCTGTGTAGCCCTGGCTGTCTTGGAACTCACTCTGTAGACCAGGCTGGCCTCAAACTCAGAAATCCACCTGCCTCTGCTTCCCAAGTGCTGGGATTAAAGGTGTGTACCACCACTGCCCGGCTTGAATCTGCAGATCTTAGAATCATTTTTTTTTTTTTTTTTGTCATACACTAGAAAAACAATTTTCAGAATTCACACTTTTTGGGAGTCCCATTCTTCCCAAAAATGGGTAGATTTTTTTTAGGGTGAGGGTGGGGTGGTAGCTTAGTCATATCTTTCTCTCCAGCTTTATCTGAAATGTTGGAACTTTTGGATCTATAAAAATTCTGAAGCACTCATGTTGGAAGTAAACATTGGTACTTTGATTTTTGTGTTAGCTGTAATCTACTACATGTTTTTTATTTTATTTTGCCAGATCTCCGCGTCTTTTGTAAAACTTACATAATAGGCTTCTCACATAGTTCTGTGATGGAAGAGAGGGCTCGCTGCAGGCCTTATTTTAAGATGGTAGGCTCTGCTGGACCAAAACCTGAGGGCATAATTAACAGTGTCTTTGGAGGGACCATGTGTGCTGACTTCATGGACCATTTGGCCTACAAGATGGGATTTAGTTCATAATTCATTGTCACGGGCTGTATTCCTGTGGGAGTATAAGGTCTAGCTGCTTTACATTGAATAAGTTCCGAATGTTTTATCTTGTTCCAGGCTGGGTTATTACACTCGAGAATGCACTTAATTACAAGCTTTATGTGTCTAGCATCCATTCAGTGTACCTCCCCTTCACTGCACCTGACATCATCTGTGGAATTCCATTTGCAGGTTGAGTACAGTATGGTTTTGGGAAGTCTGAAGCTGTCCAATTTGAAGTCTTCTTTGTGACACACAGGCGCTCACTCGCTCTCTCTTTCTCCCTCCCTCCCTCCCTCCCTCCCTCCCTCCCTCCCTCCCTCCCTCTACCTCTCCCTCTCATGTTCTCTCTCTCTCTCTCTCTCTCTCTCTCTCTCTCTGTGTGTGTGTGTGTGTGTGTGTATGTGTATCCTCATCTTGCCTTTTTGGAACTCTTCGCTTAGAATTTATGTATTAGTATTAATTTTATCAATGAAACAAAGGTGTGCTAAAATTCTCAGGAAGGAGGCATCATTTCTCAATGGTGAGTGATCTGAGAATGTTTGATGCTCATGCCTGTGTGGTCAAGTGTGGCAGCTTCAGGTCCATGTGGATTGTGTCATCTATTGCTTTAGTTGCTGAGACAAGGTCTCTCACTGAACTCGGAGCTCACCCTTTTAGCCAGCCTGCCCGGCTAGCCACCTGTGGTTGGGTTACATCCACCTCAGCACCATGGGGTTACAGATATGTGCTTCTGTGTTCTGCTTCTTCCATGGGTGCTGGGGATCTGAGTTCAGTTCTTTGTGTGCACTCAGCAGTCACTGTATTCACTGCACTGTCTCCCCAGCCTTAATAATTGCTGAATCAAGACGCTTACAAAAGGGCTGAATCAAGACCCTTACAAAAGGGTACTTTGAAACAACATTTTTTTCTTTTCTTTTTTCTTTTCTTTTTTTTTTTTTTTTTTTGAGATGAGGCCACACTATGTAGCCTTGGCTGGTCTATACTCAATATGTAGACCAAGCTGCCCTTGATTTCTTGATTTTGTAGTGGTAATGTTTCCTCTTTTACCCTGAGTGCTGGGATTATACCTTGGCTCAGATACATTTTGATATTTTAATGTTAATGATTTTATTATTGGATAAGGTCTAACTGGTCATGATTTACTACTAAGGTTTTTTTTTTAATATATATACAATCATGTTCCATTTATTTATTTGTTTTTTGTTTGTTTATTTATTTATTCGCATAGTTCTTTTGGCTTGAGGGGCAGGTATCTTTACACCTCTCAGACAGACTTTGTCAAAATCAAGTCATGTTGCCTCATGTGTTTTATTTGCAAGATTTTGGTTTATTCATGATTGAGAAGCGTGTAATTAGATTTCAGAATTTTATCAGAATTTCTAAATACGTTTGGTCATTGTGCAACTTCCTTGGAAGATACATATTTTCCATTTATTTATATTTTGTGTGCGTGTGCGTGTGCGTGTGTGTGCGCATGCATGGGAGTCAGTTCATTCCTTCAACCATGCGGGTCTCAGGTATCAAATGCAGGTTGTCAACTTTGGTGGTAGGCACCTCTGTCCGTGGAACAATCCCACCAGTCCTGTTCTTTTTCTATCAAACGAATTTTATTAAGTAAACTTCTTTAATATGGAAGGCTTAGAGAAAGAGGGGAGTAGGGCTTTTTTTTTTTCATTTCTCCTGAGAAGTCTTTAAAGAGATGTTTATACAAATCAAATACGCTTATAACTTAAAAGAAATAATTTGGTGTGGCAAGTTTTAAGTAATAATAATAAAAAGTATATACACACTCCATAACCTTTCTTTGAGTCTTTGGTTTAAGTGCTCTGACATATAATGCCAAAGCGTTGTTCTGAGCTGTGTGTGTTGAAACATGCATGCCTGTCCTAGTGTCGTAACTAATTATATCTCTGACATGCTTACTTCTAGTAATTGGAAGTCGACCTCCCACAGCATGTGTTTTAACTTTTAGTTTTATCTGGAGGACCTGCTATAGAAATTAAGTTTTTACTGCATAGCAGCTTAACAGTGTACACAGATAACTGTTTAAAACATACCATATACTTTATGTTTTGCAGAAATAGTGTACTTTCAGGGGAAAGGTTGCTTTATTCCTTTTACTGAAAATAGAGTCTTTTCTTGCATACTATATCCTAATCAGGCTTCCCCCTCCCTCTGTTCCTCTCAGTTCCTCCCCACATCCTTTCCTGTCTGGATCCATTCTCCATAGAAGAGAATAGGATTCTAAGAGATAACACTAAAATACAGTTAAGATAAATCATTGCATCAGAGTTGGACTAAGACAAAACAACAGAAGGAGAAGGTCCAAGAGACAGCTGATGAGTCAGATGCACTTGTTCCTACCCTCAGGAATCCCTTAAGATCACTAAACTAGAATCCATAGTGTATTCGCAGAGGACCTGGTGCAGACCCTGTGCAAGCCCTATGTGCATGCTGCTGTCTCTGTGAATTCCTAAGAGCTTTGTGCTCGGTTGATTTAGAGGACCCTGGCTCTTACACTCTTTAACACCTTTTTCCTCATGTTCCCTGAACCCAGAGGGGAGGCCATCCCATTTAGGATTGATGGCGGATCTGATAGAGACATCTCGTTTAGGGTTGAGGGGTTCCCATGTCTTCTCTCTATATAATATCTGGCTAGATCTCTGATCTGTTTCTATCTGCTGCAGAAGGAAGTTTCTTTGATGATGGCTGATGAAGGCACTGATTCTCTGTGGTTCTACAGATTGTAACTTGATTATCATTGACTTAACAGCTAATACCCATATATAAGTAAATACATACCAAAAGTCTTTCTGAGTCTGAGGAAAAAGTTTTAGCAGTGAAAACATTTTAGTTGAGCTAACATGCAGCATCTGCCTTTGCTGATAATTACACACTGTGTCAGCTGACTTTGCTGTTTCATCTCTGAATTGGAAATTGACAGCTCAGTGCGAGAGTGAAGTTTTTATTTTCCCTGGAAGTTTTTCAAAGATTAACTTGTAGAAAAGATTGGATTGAGTGCTGGTCACTTGATCTTCATGGTCGACAGTGATTTGACACTTATTTTATGAAAATGATCTGAGGAGAGTTTTCGTAGACTAATTTAGAAATTCTGTCTTGGGCATGCTTCTGACTAGAGCAGTAAATGTTTGTTATATGCACAAGCATGTATGAAAATATGTGATCCTTGTCCATGCCTGTTGAAAGAGAACCTTACCAGTTCTAAGTCTCTGAACTGCAGGCTCGGAGAAATTAAAGTCTTAAGACTGGGACAGTTAATGCTAGTGATGGTTTGTGGTGGTTAGCATTGTGCTGTGCTGCGTGGTGACTGTACTCTGTGGACTTAAGAGATTCCAGTCAGCACTCGGGAAGGAATACACCACAGAATCTGTGACAAGTAAAGATTTTTAAAGTGAAAGATTCAATGACTTTTCTTGTTAATAAATAGGCCATTGGGGCCTTGCATACAGAGAAAGATTTTGCTATTCTCTTACTGATAATTGCTTAAAGTTTAATGCTGTTTTGTCTGATGATGTTTATTTCCTATCATTCTTTTGCTGTAGTTAACAATAAAATAACTGTATGTATGTGTGTACATATGCACAAATATGGATATGTGCATGTGTATGTGTATATATGTAAAGGCCAGAAGACAAAAGTTAGGCTAGGCTGACTGGCCAGTAAGGTCCAGAGATTCTCTTGTCTCTGTCTCTCCAACACTGGGTATACCAGCATGTGTTATCCATCAGGCCTGCCAGTTTTAGATCTTCAAACTTTCAAGACAAGTGCTTTACCACCTGAGCCATTCCCCCAAACCCTTAAGTAAAATTCTTAAAATATTGTCTCAAACATAACTGTCTTTAAATTTCACACTACCTTATTTAAAAAGTTAGCCTTGTTTTGGTCTTGAGGTCAGCAGTAGTACAGAGGTATTGGACTTAAATGCTATGTTGTGCAGTGTGGAATTTGTATGTCTTAATAATTTTTCTGTTTTGAAAATTGAACTCCCAAGGATTTCTCCCTAATAATATATAATAATTTGTACAATAGAAGAAGTTAGATGGCCAAATTAAAATAATGGTAATGGAAAGGGTCTTTACACTTTTTCAATCCATTTCTGTTATCAATCAAATTAATACAGATATGTTTGATTTTAAGTTAGATGAGAAAATCAGAATTCACACAGCTGAAAGGAAGTGAAGTTTTCAATTGTGGGGTCCCCAGCAGCTCTGTAGAAAGCTAGATGTCAGTTTGGCTAATAACAGGGGCAGCCTTGTCCGTGGACTGAAATCCCAGGGCCTGGGGATGCCAAGGCTTGTTGGGTGCTGAACTAGGGATGTTTCCTCCTCCACAGGGAGTTGGAAATCTTACTAGATGTTTTGTTTGTCACAGATGACTGAGTTAGGGAGACATGCTGCTGTTTAGGCTAATGACACAGACTTGTACAGACTTTGTACAATGGCGAATTCAGTAAGACCCACTTGTTGGAAGGAATCACTGGATAGCTAACTGATTAAAGAAACTATAAACTACTGGTTAAAATAAGAGTTTCCCTCAGAATTCTACCTAACAACATCCTTCCCTTAAAAAGAAATGTTTCTGTTTCTTTAAGCTTCTTCACAAGTGGAACTCTGAATTCCACTTCCTAACATTCTTGAGTAAATCTGATTTGTAAAGGCATATGGATACTTTATATACTTGGCACACTAAAAATATTTAGTCATAAGCCAACAAATCAAACCCAGATATACTGACTTATGTAAATGCCTATCATATTATATCTCAATGGTTGGTAAATTAGCATGTTATTATGTGCACTAAAACTCATGCTTTAATTATAGTTTTAAAATATTGTGAGAAATTGCTAACCTGTAAGTATACGTTTATTTTTAAAGTCGTGAAATAACTTCTTGATAAAATCTACTACCAGCACTGCAGAATTTTCACATGTTCCCTGTTGCTTCTTGGTGCCATCAGCTCTGTAGTTGTGACTGGGGAGGACAAAATCATTTATTTTGTTTGTTTTTTACTGATTGTTTTAAAACATTCATTTAGAACTAACTAACTACCACTCTGTTTAGTATCTTCCTTTACAACAGTTCTTCTCAACCTTCCTAATGCTCTGACCCTTTAATACATTTTTCTCATGTTGTGTTGATCCCTAACCATAAAATAATTTTCCTTGCCACTTCACAACTGTAATTTTAGTACTGTATGAATATTAATGTAAATATTTCTGTTTTCTGCTGGTTTTTTTTGGAGTTATGACACACAGATTGTGAATTGCTGCCTTATACACACAGTTGTTTTATGTAGTGAACTTAATACAGCACAGAAATGGAATTTTTTTAGATTTGAACATATTTTTATTTTACAATTAAAGAAATATGAACATTTCTATATGAATAAATTTTCCTTCAGTTGATTACATTTGGATGTACATTACAAGTTTTAAAAATAATGACATCTTATTGCGTAGAGAAAAATAGTTGTTAAAGATGATGAATAGAACATAGACTTTAGAGTTTCCAATTAAAACGCGTTTGGTTGGGCTGAAGTGATGATGGCTCAGTGGTTAAGAGCACTGGCTGCTCTTCCGAGGTCTTGAGTTCAATTCCAGTAGCCACATGGTGGCTCAAAACCATCTATAATGGAATCTGATGCTCTCTTCTGGTATGCATGAAGATATATATATATATATATATATATATATATACACACACACACACACACACACACACACACATACACACACACAATGTGTATATGTATATGTAAATCTTTATAAAAACATTTAGTTAATAGAGTTTTATTTCTGAAAGGGAATATAAATGTATGTGTTAGTGAAGAGATTTATAATGATTTTAAGTGACATCTCAGTACTGTTACTTTTGGTTTTACAATAAAAGGAATCATATCTTTGGAGCTAAGAAAGATCTGAATTTGAATATTAATTCTACTACTTGAGGGCATTGCTTTATCTGTTTTTATATATGGCTTAAAAATATAACAATTCAATCTAAAATTTTTAAAGTATATAATTCACTAACTTTAATGTTATACATTGTTATACCTTAAGAAAACTAATTTTAATTTTGAAATAAGTTCACGACCATATGAATGTTGAAAAATGGTACAAGACTTCCTAAATGTTCTTCACCTGGATTGTCTATCCAATCAGTTATCATAAAGATATAATCACAAGCCATAAACTGGATCAAAGTACAGCATCCCCAGTACTATTTAATTCTATTATGTTCTCTGCCCCAGTATACCCATCCCTTAACTCCTGCTCAGACTTTGATGTGTTTTGCTTTTTGATCAGTATTCCTTCTTTTTATAAAACAAGCATAAAAATATTTATGCTTGAGTATTTTGAGATAATATCTATAAAAATAAACATGACATCTGCCTGATATAAGACATAAGGATCCATTAGTTTCTTGTCTTTATCATGGGTACAGAATATCAGACTTATATTTATAGGAGTTATTCTGAGGGATATGATACCAGTTTGTTTTAATGAGAAATTTTGTATTAGTTTAGCAGGCACACAAAATAAGAGATTAACCAAAAAACAAATAAACAAACAAAACCAAAACAAAACACCAAAATAACTAGCATAAGTTAATATGTAAAAATAACCAAAAAGAAGTTAAACACTTTCAAAATATCCAAAACTATGTGCATTAAGGAATGTTTTTGCAGAAATAAATGTGGGAAATACATCTCTTGGCAATGAATACTTACCTTGTACATAAGTCTGTTCATTAACTTTCTACTTTGGAATATTTTATCTTTTTGGGTACATTTTCTAAATTCATTGTTTAAGCATTTTCAAACTTTGTCTTTCTGATTTTTCAAACAAGGCAAGTAGTGCTCTACTCATTGTGTGGAGTGTTTGTCACGGATGGGTCAGTTTAGAAAGATACAGACACAGTAGTTATTTTTTAATCACATTATTAAACAATATTGTGTGTGTTTGTGTGTGTGTGTATCACAAGTTAGCCAAGAACTCTTGATCCTTCTGTCAGAGTAACAAATACTTTTCTTTCTGTTTTTGTTTACAATAGAATGAGTGCTGTGAAAGCTTCCAAGTCATAGCTAATGGCTTGGGGAAAATGCTAGGTTAAGTGGGCAGTAATTACCTGCATAGATATGAAATGACAGTAAGTTTTTTCCCGTTTAATGCCAGGGACATTGACATTCTCTAAAAGCAAAACAATTGGGCGGTGTGGGTATCTACCACAATGAAATTGGTAAGAAGTTAATTGTTGGAAACACGTAGCCAGAGTTAGCTACTTAGTGGGTTCATTTTTCTTTCGCCCTTCTCCATCCTATTTCTTCCAGCCTTTCAGCCTCCTTCCACTAGATAGGAGAGGAAAAAAGAATATCGGGGAAAGGGGGCAACTTTATTATTAGGCTACTTCCTGCTGATTAGGGCATCACATTCCTTGGCCCCAGTTTGATCTTTGCCTTCAGGATATCTAATTTCTTCTTCTTGTGTCTTATTTGCATATGACTACTTACAAACCATGACCAACAGCAACCAGCACCCCATCTCCCCTCTCTGGGCTCTAACATTAATATTTCCTGTGAAAAGTCCCCAGAATTCCAAACATCACATAGTTGCAAAAATTATCTGCCATTGGCAAAATCACACCTCTGCTAGAGCACGAGGTAAATCATAGCTGTTGTGGACAATCTGAAGTGGCTCCATATCTCACACCTGGGATTAAAATGAAAACATTCTTATAATATTTCTCTCTGTGTGTGTTTTAAAAACAGAAACTCCAGAATTGTCACTACAGACATGAAGAGATCAAAGAATGCTATGGTTAGGGTAAATGAGAAGCATTCCAGGTAGGCACTGTGGTATGGACCAAAAGACACAGATCTGGAGTTTTTCCAACTGAGACTGTCCCCACCTAGGTTTTTGATCTTTGTAACTTCTTTGGCATTGTTTCATGCTCCTTATCTGAGGGTAGACTAAATTAAAGATGGAAAACAGACTTCAAATCTTCATCAATATTGCTGGATTGTCAATGACTGAGACAAGAATTTTGAGACTGTGCTTACAGATATCGGAAAGGAGGTCTGGGGAACATTCCAGCACTTTTTGATGACTTTTTAAAGTCTGGTGGCGGGATTGTGATTGAATGCATGTGTGTAAGTATATGTACCACACTTGTTGACTAAGCAGTTTGCAAAACCTTTTCAATGTAAGTTGCATACAACAGGTCATGTTTTTCTGGGGTATAGAGTTGGGTGAATCTTCCAGTCATCCTTGTACCTCTCACTGAGAAAAATACAGGGTAGATGCTAAGAGATAGGCGTATAGTGATAGATATAAGAAGACATGAAGTGATTGTTCCCAGTAATAAAGGGGATATGCATGCTTAAAAAAAAACAGGCTTACATAGGATCCTTTTATAACCTGCAGATAGGCACTAATCAGACCTGACTAGTCCCCTCAGAAAGGTTGTCATTTAATGAAGTAGCTAATTTAAAGATTATAGGGAATTTATTTCTAATCTAGGGTACTGTTCAAACCAAGTTGTATTTTAGGTGGTATTTTAGTGTCACAATAAAATAAGGCCAGCAAAAAAGGGGGGAGATAAAGTGTGGCTTTTATTATATTAATACTGAGCGTAATTCACACTTACCATTGGAAGATTCAGTGTCCCCAGCAACTGAACTAGTACCAGCTCTGGTAGGTACAGAAATATTGCAAATGAGTAAGTTTGCCATCAGGTACACATTCCATATATAAACTATTGGGAAAATTATTGTTTGACTTTAGGAGAAAGAATCCCAAAGTTTCTAGTGTCTTGTGTAAGAACATTATCCAGATTTAGTCCACTGTGTTAGAAACTGTACATTTGACTAGCCTTTCTGTATTAGTCCTTTGTCCAAGGAGGACTTATGTAAGAGCTAAGTTATGTTACTCACCTCCACAGACTAGCAAAATTACTAGTTTTCCTTCATGTGTGTTCTGTAAGAAATTATATGCGGCAGCCACATCTGTGGTACTCATAGGCCAGTACAATAGCCTTTTTGTATTTCTTTGTATCTGTCTCAGCCATCAAGAGTGTCCCTTGGGGTAGGAGTCATGTTTTATTTATATTTGAATCACCAAACCTAGCATAAACATGGCATATGACAAGTATTCCATAAGTGTTTATTTAATAACCAAAATACTATTCTGCCTAAGAGGAGCCATGAGCTATGTGCTAGTGAAGAGAATACCCATTCTGAAGTATAAATAGCCAAATCTGTAAATAAAACTGGCTCTTTTCTTTAGTATATTCCATGGTGGTTGGATTTTATGCATAAATTCTTTTGCCTTTATGTTTTTGAGGCAAAGTCCTACTTATGGTGTAGCTCCAGATGGCCTGGAACTCAATGTGTAGAACAGTCTGGCCTTGGATATGGAGCTATCCTGCATCTGCCATCATGCCCTGCTAGTAAGTTGCATCACTGTGATTGTTTTTCTATTAAGGAATATCTAGAAGATCTAGAAGATCTGTGCACAAAAAAAGTTCCAAGGAAACAGTTATGGTTTAAAACTATGTGGTAGGCTGAAACTATGTGGTAGGCTGTATACAGTATAATTTTTTTTATCATGTAGGTCTTATTTAAGTGCACAGACATCTTGTAGCTTGGACCATTGGGCTTGATAGCCACAGAAGACAGGGTGGAACTCCTCCGTAGGACTTAGCATCTGCATGAGCTGGTGTCCGTCTCCCATTGAGGGGTACCTTTACATTGTTCATGATAAAGTACAGAAAGCCTCAAAGGTGAATAGACAGAGAATATGCACTTAACAGTGTGGCTGCGGAGGTGATGCTCACCAGAGTGAAGGATCTAACAGGCCCCAGAATCAGCTTAGCGAGGCTCTGATGTCCTGGTTGTCTGCATTTGCAATGGTGTAAGAAAACTGTCCTGGGCTCTGTAGCACAAGCACATTTTGGTCCTGTGTTAAAAATTCATTAAATACTGCAGTTCTGGCGTCTAATCTCACCTGCAGCTGTCACTTCAGGACTGCCATTACCAGGTCTTGCCTTGGCCTATTCCTAGGAGAAACTCAGAACTGCCTCAAGTGCCTTCCAATCTTCTAGGATTATATTTTATTATGTTTTAGTTTTATACTACTGATACATTTTCGTGTGGGTTAAGTTTTCGCTCTAGTAATATGAAAAAGAACAACGTTTTGTTAATTCTCTAAGTTTTTTTTCTTACGTTTTAGAATTTATCCCTGGTATTTCCTATTCTTTGAATATGGATAGTGGAGACAAATCATGGTATGATGAAATTATTTTGGTAGAGTCAAAATACTCTAAACATGTGTTGGGCCAGGTGATGTAAGCTGAACTGTTGTAGTTGTTAATATATGTGCCTTTCTAACACTCAGAATCCTGTGGCCAGCCCAGAGGGCTTTTCTGAAGAAGCAGAGAAAATATATTTGCATATATTTCTTTGTCCTTTTTAAGAATTGTTATTTTTTGACTTTGAGACTGGCTCTTCTATTTAAAGGTGAAAAAAATCAATCAGTTAAACTTTATGGGATTTGCATATCTCAATTTTAATGATTATTTTAGTTTAGCAGTTGATGAACACAATCTCTGTTTCTCTCTTTGCCTTGCCCCACCCCTTTCTGACAGCCTTGCTTTGTGTAGTCCAGATTGGCCTCGGCCTCGCAGTGCCAGAGTTAAATGTATGAGCCATCAGACATGACTGTAAGTATTTAATTTTCATTCCTGATGACTTTGTGAGAGTTCATTTAGAACCTGGGAGAAAATGACTGAGCAGAATTGAACTTCATAAGAAATGAAACATTAAATTACATTCTCAAATTGGTTTTTCTAGATTTTTTTCCTGGAAGAAATAGCTCTGCCAAAGTTCCTGAAGAATCAAGGTTAAATTTGAGATTATTTTCCATTCATGAACATATTATTGCTTGGGCCTCTATTGAACCTGCTTGTACACTTCTGTGTTACTGATGATCTATACATCCTAAACACACTCATCTCCAACTTTAAAATATGACCTGGATTTCTTTGTTCAAATCAGAACAAATTGTTTCTGAAAGCAGGGTCATGAGGATACCTTGAGTGACCACACACTTGGCCTACAAAGGAAAAGAAATTAGGGAGAGGAGGCATCTGTGCCTTTGGTCCCCCCAAATCCTAATCTGGGACCCATTAGCAGGGTCATCTTGCTGTGAGGTGCATTCACAGTGTGAGAGGCAATTTCTAAAGCTGCTAAAACCAATCCCTGTAGAGTTCAGAGATTAAACTCTCCACCCTGTGTTATAGCCAGATGAAAATGATTATGCCTTGCCGCCTGCTGAGGGGGTGAGATAGATTTCTAGTGCCAGGATTCTTAACTAGGTGGGGTGGGTGCTGCATTTTACTGAAGACTTCCTGGGTTGAAAGCTTTAGCCTGTTAGAATAAGTCTCAAAACTGGCAAAGCTGGAGGGAAAAAAAAATACAATTTTAGATACCAATTCTTCTAAAACTTCTACCAACCTAAATGTGTGTTTCTTGGCAAGACTTGTAAGTCTCATAGTTAAAATGTGATACTGTAGCTGTGCTTTGCACATGCTTGTTTCTGCTAAGTAAATTAAGTTATCTATCTATCTATCTACACATATACATATATACATACATATACATGTATACATACATATATATATTATACATACATATAGAGGGGGGTGGGAGGTTGGGATGAGGGAGGGGAGAGGGAGGGGGCACCACAACTTGTCCTGCAAAGGGAAGTATATATGATAAGTGCAGATAGAGTTCAGCTTTTGTTCTTCCTCTGTAAATTATGGATGATAATGCTACCTAATTTGTGGGTTTATTGGGTGAGGTAAAATTATTTACTACATGTAAAGCATTTATAAACATGTTTAGAAGAAAAATCAAAACAAGTAGAGTCTGAGTTGGAGTGAAGTATCGAGAATTTAGATTAATAACATAGAAAAAGTAAGCAACGCTTGCTTGTTATGAAGGTGCTCTGCCATAGCACCCATATGAATTGTCTCCCATTTGTGTGGAGGGGCAGTGCTGATCATTGAATACACTCAGTTCTTTTAATATCATGAAATTTCTGATGGTAGTGATATGAAACTAGTATAAATTAAACTTACTGACTGCACTTTTATTTTTTAAAGTCTCTATGAGTTCTGTGATTCACTTGTTCTCAAATAATACTGAATTCCATGTAAGAACAGTAAACCAACACAAATGTGACAGCCAGAAATATACTACATGTTGCAGAAAATCTGTTGAAACACTGATAATGGCTGTGTAGGGAATCCATTCCACATTGCACTCTATCTTTTAAGAAGTGTTCGTGTGTTTCTGTAGGTTTGTGTGTAGCATATATGTGAATACATGTCATTGTGTATCATATACGTGTATCTGTGGAAGCCAAAGGTCAGTGTCCAGTGTTTTCTTTTGCTGTTTTTCTGTCGACCTTAGTTTTTGAGATAGAGTCTCATTGAGCCCAGAGCTCACTGATTGGTTAAACTGTAAGTGAGCTCTGGGGATTAGCCTATCTCCATACCCCAGGGGTAGAGATACAGTTGTACACTGCATCATCACACCCAACTATTTACATGGCTGTTCGGGTTCTAAATTCATATCTTATACTAGGAGATAAGACACTGTATCAGCTGAGCCACCTCCGAATCTCCCTTTTAATCCATTTATCTTAAAACCTTGTCCCGAATGCTTGTTTTGTGTAGTAGATTCTGTGCTAGTAAGCAAGGGTTAGTGAGGGGGGAACCACCAAAAGCTTCTTTATGTTTGTGGAGTTTACATAGGGATGCAGAGACCTGTATCATTAGATGGTCAGACAAAATTGCAGAATGGCAGTATGGTACTTAGGAATGCACACACTGGCTTCCAGGTATAAGTCTTCTGAATTCTCTGAGGAAGACATCATTGTTTTTCTAAGAAGGAGGAGTGAACCTGAGAAGGCAGTGGGATTGCCTGAGGTCAGGCAGCTGGGACGTCATAGAGTCTGGCTTAGTTTGACTGGAAGGCTTGCACATTTTTCTCTTTGTTTTCTTCAGCAGCCACACATTGCAAACCAACTTGGGGAAAGGAATAAAGAGACCCTAGTTTTCAGAAGTATTGATCTGTTTTTGGAATGTTTCAAATAAAAGAGGTTTTGACAAGTAGAAGTGGTATCCCAAAATTTGTAACATTTAATTCTTTACCAGTGTAAAGAGTGAAAATTTCATGCTAATAATATCAGAATTATTATTGTTGTCCCTATTATTTCAGCTTTGGAATATCTCAAAATCCCCAGATACGAAGGAGGGACCACCACATGTAGTTTTTGTTGTTAGAGAAGACAAATTTGCAGGGCCTTTTAGCTGAGGTCAGAAGGATAATGACAAATGAAGTCACCTCACATGGAGAGCATGGTGCACTTGAGGTGAGGATGCAGGCCATTACAGGTAATACAGAGAGAGTAGAGTGAGTTATGATTGGTGAGTAAGCTTGGGCTACCCCTCCCCTCCATGGGGAGCCCTTGTCAGGGTTCATCATTTTAAGTTAAATGGGAGGTTCCTGGAGGTTTTAAGCAGAATTTTGACTCAGACTACTCTTTTTGTTTTAAAGAACATGGCCATGTGTCAGTCCATCTGAAGTGGTCCTCCTGGATCAAGGGACATCACTTGTCCCATGTGCAAGAACAATGATAACTTATAAAAGGAAGCCAAGCATTCAGCCATTTTTAGCATGTCAGGGATCAGGGATGGGCCTGCAAAAACAGTGACATTGAAAACCCAGAGGAGAAACATGTTCCTTGTTCATGATTAAGATGAAAGGAAAACATAGTGGGTATAGCCATTACTGCTCTGAGGACACTGACTCTCCCTAACTTCCTCTTGGCATTTCAGCGCCTTTAAGCATTTGTTTCAGGAGACAGGGCAACAAAGAGTTGAGTTCAAACTATAAGTGGGTGACTGCCTTCCCTCTTAATAGTCTAGGTAGATGCTTGTAGAAACAGAAAGTTGACATTGTCAGGAAGGTGTTTGTTACTCTTGACATTCACTTGTAGGCAGAGGGCATCTGAGGAAGAATTCACCACATGAGAAACTGGCCAGCTGTCATTCAAAGACAGGGAGAGAAGCTGCCAGTAGCAGAGCTGTAATTTGCCTTTCCTCCTCTAGACACATAGTGGGGCCATGCTGGGCAAATGAGTGACCAGTCCAGAAGCCTGATTCCTTGTTTGTGTGGGGAAGGAATTTAGAACGAGGTCTCAAGTTTTGTTCAGCCTTTTCTTCCATTTAAATTCTATATGGAAAGTATTTTAAGTTGAGGAATTATTGAAAATACTTGTTGTTAGAAATTAGTATCACTATGTTTTGTGTTAAGGGTTTCAAAGATGCCTTAAGAGAGTCCTTTGGGGATAGGATTCTCTAGCTCACTTGTTTTCTAGTCAAGGCCATAAGTAGGGTGGAGGGCTTCATGGATTTTTATGTAAATTTATGATGTATCCATAGTAAATAGATCCAGTTAAGGCTATTTATTTACTTATTCTGGTGCTGGAGCTGGAAGGGCTCATTCATGCTAAGCAAAGACACTTTCCACTGCTGAAGTCTATCTCTTCCAGCCCAAAGCTATGTTCTTGATGAGGGATTCTTTCTGTCTCTGTAACTGGGCAGAAGATTCTGTGTTCTCTATATTGTATTTCACAAATTGCTGCTTTTCTCTAAAATTCTTACTGCCTTCATGGTTTCTTTTCCCTTGGTAGCATGATACATGGTGGTGACCTCAAAGAACAAGGCCAGCAGGGCTTATATTGTGAGTTCCAGGCCAGGAGAACATTGTAAGATCTTCAGGAGGGGAAGGGAGAGGAGAGGAGGGAAAGAGAAGGGCAAGAGAGGGAAAAGGAAAGGGAAGGTTAGGTTAGGTTTTTAATGTCCACATTACTCAACTGTTCTGGCTTTCCTTAACTCACTCATAGTTATTTGGTGGTCTATAATGCCATAGAGAATAGTGGAATTGTTGTCACACCATCTTATTTTCTTAGATCTTTTAAAAAGAAGATTTGTTTATTTTTAAAATTATGTGTATGTGTATGAGAGAGGGGTGAGGGAAGAGCAGGAGAGAGAGCATGTATGTCTGAAGAGGGCATTGAATCCCTGCAGCATGAGTTACAGGCAGTTGTGAGCCACCTGCCCCACACAGACACCGACACGGACACACACACACACACACACACACACACATGCGCACGCACCCATCAGGTTGCTTACAGCTTCATCTGTAACTCCAGCTGCAGGGAACCCCATGTGTCTGACATCCTCTAGCACCTGCAGAGTATGTCTATTGTGCACATACCCACCTCCAGACACACATCTACATATAATTAAAAATAATAAAAGTAAGGAAACAAAATGATCCAGTGCCCCTACTGACCATCTCTGCCTGTCACTCTTTTCTCATCATTATGGCATTAAACATGACAGAAACAACAGAAAAGGAAGATTTATTTTGGCTAGTCGCTTACTACTACAGCATGGTGGGAAAGGCATGGTGATAGAGTAGCTGGATCCCTAACCACGATGTTCATAATGGGGCTTGTTCACATCTTGGGAGACCAGAAAAGGGAGCGTGATTGGAAACTGCTTTGTGCTGTTACCCTCATGGGCTAACAGGCTCCCCCCATCACCTCCCAGTGCCCCCTTCCACCAGTTAGACCCTACCTCCCTAAACAGCAGGATCAGCTAGGGATCAAGTGTTAAAACACATGAGCCCACGGGCTGTGTGTGTTTCACATTCAAATCATAACGCCATTCTTTTAAAAAGAAAGAGAGTTGCAAGTTCATTTAAGAAACCTGAGAAGAATAAGAAACACTACAAAAACGATTATGAATGCTTTGCAGCGGTTTGGATATACACAAGCTTATTCCTCACTGGTTAAATACTAAGAATCAAGGAAAAGGAAAATGGTTGAGAAGCTCATCTATCTTCTAGACATTTGGCACTTCATTTTACAAATGCGCACATTTATAATTTTGGCTTACAAAGGTTTTTAAATATTTGACTTTTTTATTTGAAAATCTTGACAGCCCTTTATGAAGTTTTAAAATTTGGTGTAGAGAGGTGGCAAGATTGGATTGTAATCATCATAAAGTGTGCTCTGCAAATTGCAAATAACCAGATGATTTCTGTTTTTTAGAGGTTGCCAACGAGTGTTTATGAATTGGACTTGGGGGATGATTATTTTAGGTTGTCTAACTCGTCAGGAAGTTCAGTTTCTCTTACAAGGAAATGACAGTGCTCTCCCTTCGAGGAGGAAATAGGGAAAGCATTTCCACCACCATGAACCTCTCACTGGCTTCTTTCTGCCTGCTGCCAGTGGATCCAGTTTCTAGAAGGCTAAAGCAGTGCCATTGAGCGTTGCTGCTCTCTCACCCTGGCTTTCATGTTAAGTTTCTCTGCCTCCAAACATCCTCTGCGCCCTCCTCTGCCAAGTCACGGCTGTGAGTTGCACAGAGAGGAGCCAGTTGAAGATTTACCCCATTTTCTGCTCTCAGACAAATTCTTTCTTGGTTTTTCCCCCCGTCCCCATCCCCTTTTGGTGATGGACTTTCAGAATCTGAACTACTTAATGGGTCTATCAGAGGAGGAACTTAGATGTTTAGAAACTGAAGGGAGATTATAACCTGGCAGTCACCTTGGGTGAGAGAACCAGTTGAATGCCATCTGCCATTGGTTGGGCTGGTGGAATTTATTGGCCCTAATGAATGTTAAGCTTTAGCCATTTAAAGAACTTAAACATTACATAAACAGTTGTATATCATAACTGTATGTCTTACAGAGATAATTATATTCCAGAGCAGTTACGTTCTGTGTCTAAACAATGTTAGAAAACCATTATAGTTTTTTTTATGAAATAAAATTGTGCAGGACCTGAAAGAAAAGGTACACTATCATGATTGAAAAGTGTTTGAAGTAGAGTCTAAATTTCCATACAGACTTTTGTAGTCTTGTCACAGACGTGAGGCTTTGTGTGGAGACCGTAGTGGATGTTTTATACATACAGAGGCATGAGTAGGTGACATGTGTTCCACACTGAGGATATGGTTGTTTCCGATTTTCTTTAGTGCTGTGTTTTTCGTTCCTCTGGGGAAATAAGCTAGCTATTTATTTTTATTCAGTATTTTTGAGTTTGGTTACTTTAAAAAAAAATAAACATTTCCTGCTACTGTTTATATGTAGAACCTAAGTACTATTTTGTTGACTTTTGTACATTAAAATTAATTGGGCTCAGTGAGTGTTCAAAAGTACCTACTGTGTGCTATATGTTTATAGAATTTCTGTTTTACTTCTGAACTTTTAACACTGGGCACAGATCTAAATTTTTCTTTTTGCAGTTATACCAGAGAACAGGAAATAAGGTGAAAATGGATTTTTGGCCCATGTAGTTTTCTAGCCATTTCTATGTATTTTATTAAAAAAAAATTTTTTTTAAAAGCGTTTTGAATTAAGGAGTCAACCAGCTTGTCCAACTTGTGTAAAACTATGGAACCACATGCTGCCATCAAAAAAGGAACATTTGATATCAGGAATGTGATCACTCAGTCACCTAATAAAAGGGCGCTTAGCTACACACACAGGGCAAAGAAACAGAACAGTTCACTTGATAGATCGAGAGCAGTGGCCAGAGACAGCTCCCTACCCCAAGACAGAGTGCTTCAGAAACATGTTGCCATTAATATTTAAGACAGAGAGCAGCATTCTGAGCCGTTCGTTCCCCTTTTCTCCTCTCCCCCTTCCTCTCAGCCTTCATGTTTCAGTTCGCTCCCAAATGCTCACAAGTCCATGCCAGACGGAAATTCGCAGAGGCCACTCAGGAGGTGCTCAGAGGAACAGTCACACTCAGTCTCTTTAGGCCTGGTGGGTCCCTAGTCCTCTGCAGCTGGGGACTCCCTGCCTCTACTGCCCCTCCTGGAACTGCAGCACCTCCCCCAGCCTCTGGAGTCGCCTCGAGACCATCTAGTCATACGCTGTCCATCAGATGTGTTTACTTTTTCCCTGACAGCCGACACATCTGGAGCACATATTCAGGTTACTCCAGTGCCACTAGACACATTCCACAAGATCATTTCAGCGGTTGTTATGGCGATCTTCCTCCCTCCAGTGATTTTCAAGTTGCATGACAGAAATAGCTGGAGCTAACCAGGGGGACAAAAGTCAACGGGATCAGGAAGGGCTTCTTTCACAGAATGAACTAATTAGTGACCCTGCTTTCTTCACAGGGCAATGAGCATATGGTTTAATAAAGTGAGCCTATGACACATTTTTTTTTTTCTCTCTCTGTAGGCAAAGCTGTCACTGACTGAAGACTGTTCTGTTTTTACTGGTGGGATGTAGTCTTCTATCTTTCAACAGAGTTTTCTTCACAAGTAGAAAAAAACGTTTGCTCCTGAGAGTTAAACTTCAGAACTTTTCCTTGGCTTAATACTACCTAACTGCAGCAGGTCTTAAAGAGACAGTGTTCTTTTTCTATGCAAGCCACTGACGATCTGCCTTGCTCAAGTCTTTCCAGTTAAATTTTTCTACCTAATAGGAATTGGTTCCTGGAGGTTTAGATAAATAGGATTCGTTGTTTATTGTAGGTTTCCTGTAAAATGTGATCAATATTTCTCACTGGATTAGCTGCAGATTTATTTGTTTCAGCGATTTTTGTTGAGTATAGTTATAGAGTGTATTATTAAAAGGTTTGGTTAAGCAACTCCAGTTCTTATCACATTTTAAGTAACACGCAGACTTCTGGTTATAATTCAATTTTTTTCCTCTGAGGCTTAACTTTTTACATTTTTTCTAGGTTTCTGACAACTTTATAGCATAAACACATCATTGTAGACATCGGAATTTAGACTTGAGATCATTTGTATTATAAAGTAGAAATACTACTTGTAGTTTGTAATGGATATATAATGCCACAAACCAGTGGGGTCTATGATTGTTATATGAAAAGTATAAACATTTCTTAATAAAATATTTTGGCTAAATAGCTTGAGAATATGGATTCTGGGACTTGGGGAGCTGGCTCCGTGAGTACGGTGCTTGGTGTACATGTTGAGGGGCTGGGTTTGAATTCTGCAGTAGGAGGAGGCAGACAGACAGATGGATCATGAGGGCTTGCTAACCAACAGGCACAATTGAAACAGCCAGCTCCAGTTGGAGAGACCTTGTTTCCAAAAAAAAAAAAAAAAAAAAAAAAGAAGAAGAAGAAGAGAAAGCTGGAGAGTGACAGAGGAAAACACCTCACATTGACATCTGGTCTCTCCATGTGCATATACAGGCAGGCCTTCACACACCCAAATGCTCAAATGCTGTACAAACAACATCTACAGTTGGACTGAGTTAACAAGGCTGTTGATTATAACTTTCCTATTTATCGAGTCATTTTCTTCTGTTTTGCTCAGTACTCCTGTTCTCTTAATTGGATCTTTGGAAACAGAGCCAGTCGCATGTGCTTTGTGCTTCCTTTAGCAGAGTTCTCCTCTATACACTTGAGCCTACAGTGGCTTCTTGCTTCTGACTTTCTCATACATACCACACGTTTAGGTCTCGTCCCCAGGCACTGGAGTCATGTGAGCAGCAGGGCTTACATGTCCTTATGGCTGATATGCTTGTGTGTGACTAAACTCTCTGGATTTTGAATATATGACAGTGGGAAGCAAGTAAGAAAATTAGAACTGGACTCTCTCGGGCATGTTGACTTAATTCTTCACTCTTAATTCATCTGTCTAATGCCCCCCCTTCTTTCCCACCCCCATCAAATTCCTATTGCATGGGTCCTGCTGAGGCTGGTCACTAGGCTGTTCTCAGGAAGGGTAGGAGGACACTAAAGGTCACATAATTAGATGAGAATTTAATTCACAGGGACCTGCTTGTCACTTTGTGTGTTTCTGCTAGTTACGCATTATTAACTGTGGTGCCTTTCAGGGCCTCAATTATTCGGGTGAGTATGTACCATGCAGGACTAAGCTCAACTCAGAATCCTGAGAGAGGCTATAAAATGATGTTAACCTCTCTAGATACAACTTTGTAGAAATTAAACCTGATGTGATTTAAGTGTCATAGTCAATGTGGTGGTGGTGGCCGTCTCTAAGTCTAGTTGGTAATGTTACTAAAACCACAGCACTTAATGCCTCTTATTTGTGAACTAGAAGAAGACAAAGAACTCACTTACATTAACCCTTTTTTGTCTGGATCAGGTGAGGAAGCTAGCTTGTCTCCGTGTCACACCTCTGTTGTATACATAATGATGCCAGTTGACATTTCATACTTTAGGTGGCTCAGTGTATACATCCAACTATTCTTCCATCCATCTTGACAGTGTGCTTTAAATAGTTTGTTGTCCTGTTTTTAAAGACTTAATTTAGTACAAAGCTATTTTGTTCCCAAGGGGTTATTCAATTTCCTGTGATGAAATACCCATGCCTATCAAAAATGGTACTTGTTATTCTTATTTCAGTCATTTCTGCCAAAATTTAAAAGTGAAGGGGTTCCACGACAATCCATATGTTTTAGAAAGAACCTCCAGTTGCAATTTTCTTTGCATATATTCTTTAATGCCCTAGTATATGGCAACCAGCTTAATTCAGTCAGGCAGCCAGCATGCCAGAACAGTCTGCCTCTGTGTGATAGCTAAACAAATAGTGGATTCAGTATGGCAGTGATAATCTCAATTTACAGGATTGTCTCAGTTGTGAAATGTTTGTGTTACAGATGACATTTTTGTTGTTTCTGTTACAGTCTGGCAGTTGAAGATGCTTTTAAAACCTTCTAGTCACTTAGAGCAGGGCTATGCTGCCCAGGCTCGGTGGTTCTAAAAGGCAGGGCCTATCCATCATAGCAGCAGTGAGTCTCTGGGTTATGGGGTTAGATTGAGGGGTGAGGGAGTGAGACAGAGAAGAGGGGGAACTGCTCTGTCCAGTTTACATTTGTCACCAGTGACTAGCTTTTAAAAAATGTATTAGCTGTGTATGGTGGTAAGTAAGATCCAGCTGCAGGGGATTACTGCTTTGAGTGGGTCGGGGAGCTTGGAATGCATTCAGTTCCATCAGGGGATTTGTGTCCCTCGTCATCTGCTTGAACATTGCTAAAGCAGTAAAGATTAAGAACAGACCAGTGTCACCTGCCCTGAACTTTGAAAAACCCTGGAGCTATTAAATAAGTAGGGGTGGTGGTTTAGAAAGTGTCCCTTTTCTGTGTCCCAAAGTGTTTTTCAAATGACATACATGGAGTAAAAGGAAACACATCTGTGTGCTCAGGTGAAAGGCTGTATTGTGGCTGACTGATTTCCACAACTTGCTGAACATGGCACAGTTGTGATTTACGATGAAAACCCAGCTTTCACAAATAACTTTCTGCTAATGAACATTTTTGTGAGATGGGTTCTAAACCAAGATGAACAGTCATTAGTTAGGAGGGAATCCTTCTGAGAGATTCAGCCTCACTCCATAGGAGAAAAGGCCTTTGCTTGGTTTGGTTTTGGTGACCCTCCCCTCCCCCTGGAAGAAAGTTAAGAGAACACCACAAAGGTTTGCTTTTTTCAGGGATTTTGAAATTCAGCATTCATGCCAGCAAGCAGTTTAGAGGCAGGAAGTCTTTCCTAGTAGTGCAGTCATGAACTGGTAAACTAGAAGCATCTGTAAAAATTTAGAGGGAATATCAGCTTTCTCAAAGCTCCAGCCCAGTGTAATGAGGTGCAAATGACAGCACTGCGTAACCTTCCCCACCCCAATTGTGGAACGGGATGCAGAGACCAGAAATGCAGAGGACAGGGATTTCAGAGCTCTCCCTCACTGCAACACATTGCATTTTTCAGATGAAAAGGCTTTCAGATGACCAAGGATAACCTCGACTTCTAGGGTCCACAAGGAGTAAACAAATGATTTTCTGCTCAGCATCTCTAGGTGCCACTTTGGAAAAGTGGTTGTTTGAGGGTCTGGGTGTGTGAAATGATACACCTACTTATCTGACTGAGTTAACAAGAGTTCTTAGTTTGAAGTAAACTTCAGCTGATTTGTATCTTTGGCAGGCATTTCTTTCTTTAAGGAGGGAAAAAAAAGAGGGATAAGGGGAAAAAAAGTGATTTGTTTGAAGAAACACATCTGGGGTGTGATCTGCTATATCGTAACACCAGATGGCAAGTTTAGGCTGACAACTGAACCCATGTTAGCATGATCAGACTGTATCTTACTATGTCCCAGCTCCCTTCCCCATCCTGCCTGTGCACAGGAAGTAGAACAGTTATTAGCACCCTGGGCTAGCAGTCATCTTGCATTTTTGGCTTTGGATGTTCCCGCTGTTTATAGACAAGGCTGGCTTTCCTTGGCAACCCCTGAAACAAGTTCCCTCTGCTCATACCTCTTCAAAACTCTGTTTTGTTGAGCCACAAAGGTGTGGTGCCTTAAGGTGGCTGATGCTTGTCACGACAGGCATGGCTTTAGCTGGGCTGTGTGGTGACTAGAAGTGACAGCGTGGGTTTGAGGTGCCTTGGGGCCTCTCAGTCAGTGCTCCTGCCTGAGCATTGAGCATATGAAAGTGTTCAGGAGCATCTCTGCTCATCTAGAGAGAGCAGTTAGGAAGAATGTGGCTCTGCAGGGGCTGAGGACAGGAACCTGTGTTTGCACCTCTTCATGTTCCTGTAGTAGATGACACTAGGGAGGATCATATATGTGGCCTTTGGAATGATAGTTTTCAGGCAGAGCCAGTGAAGCCAGGACCACAGAAGGAGGGATCACTGAAAGTCACGGATGGAGATTTTACGTTTTTGTGTTAGATTTAATACTTGGTGCATGTGTCAAACTGACAAAATGTTTACAAATATTTTTTTAAACCCACAAAACAAAACTACTGAAAACCTTCACTTGACACTTCAAATGAGCAATACCTGGTACAGTCTCCTTTACTGTCACTTGATCTATAGCTCTTCAATAGTAACAGTCCGAGCCTGTATTGGTATTGATTGACAAGAATTCTCAGTAGCTTTTTATTACCCCCAATTATTGGGTTTTATTATAAGTTCCAGGAATTCTTATGCTTTTTACTACTGATTAATGGAAATATGTATAATCTATACAAAAAGCTGTAAAATACATTCATTAATCTATTCTACAAACTAAGATTAATTTGACTCATCTGTGGGTATCTTTTAAGGTCATGGTTCTAATTTAATTTGGTATGAATTGTTAGAGATTTGAATGAGATTTTAAAATCACTTCCCAGGAGAAGGAAAAATACCTTTAGAAGAAGCCAGTGAGTGTTCTTCTGGGCAAAGCTTGATTACTTCCTGAATGTTCTCTCCTTTCCTAGATGAGAGATCTGTACACCTGATGTGATAGTAGCTATTGAAACCATGAGAGTCAAGAGTTTTTCCTGAGTCAAGTTGCTTGCTTGTCACAAATGAAATTTTTCATGTATAATTTTTGTTTGCTTTTGTTTATTCTTGAGTCGGGGTCTTGGTATGTTGCCCAGGCCAGTCCTGAATACCCAAACTCAAGAGCTTGTCCTGTCTTAACCTCCAGTCATTGTGCTCGGTGTGATATGTGATTGTTATATACCACCATAGAACTGTTTAATATACAATGTTTGACATGCAGACTTCTTGCTATTATAGAAAAGGAGTTTGTTAGGGAAATCACTGAGCAGAATTTAATGAGTACTGAAAGCTTGCTTCTTTATAAACTAGTGTGCCTCTTGTAAATAAACAAACAAAACAAAACAAAAAACACTGAGTTGATTCCAATGAAACTCAGCTCAACTTTCCACTATGGGAAAAATTCAACTAGGTAGAGGACTGATGGGTTTCAGTGATTGTGTTGGAGGGACACAACTGGTTTGTAAAATAAAACCATTTTTTAATTCCTTAAACTATGTGACTAGTTGTAATAATTTGAAGGGACTTTAAATTCATTGTATATTTTGGAGTTGCCATAATTTTTCATGGTTTGAAATAAATACATGGAGAGTATGGTATGATTTTAGCATTTATAAGGTCCTGGCTTGGATTCCTGGCATCAGAAATAAACAGAAAAACGAAGTATGTTTGCATTTTCCGAATAGAAATGATAATAGGATGCTATTATATACAGATGTATTGCAGAGATATAGGATGATATTATATACAGACAGGAGCCTATTTTATATCTGAATTGGAATAATTTTTGTTAGAATGTTTCTGTTTACAACACACCATTTAAATCCTTTTCTTAACCTATCTGCTACCCAGTGGAGTTTTTTCTTTCATTTTTGATGCAGATTTTATTTATTTCACCTGACATATATGGATAAACGACAACTTTGGTGTTTAAAAAATGTTCCTTGATTTGAGAATCAGCCTTAAGTAAACTTCAATAAACTTCAGCAGTTTCAAGGTTGCTGTCCTGCTGCCATGTTTAAAAACTTTTTTTCCTTAAAGGCTGTGTAGTGGAAGTCCACCTGCTTGTCCCAGAATTGCTGTACTGGCCTTACTTTAAAAGTATTGGGAGTTTAAAAGAATGAACGTTTGCATTTAGACTTGGTTGAGATTGACTAACTGGTCTATGACTATGGACAGGTTCCCTGGTGTCTTCATTTTAGAGTAAAAGTTGGGCTCATTCTATGGGTTTTTATGAGAGTAAGTCAATATTAAGTGTAGAACCTGCTGTAGAGCCTGTCATTCTGTAGTAGAGGAAGGTGTAATACTTGGTCATTACTATTGTTTTAATTTTAATAGAAATCTTGAAATGTGAAAAATGAGCTGTGACTATTTGAGGAGTCCACATAGTTTTTCTAATGTCATATTTGGAAATTATATCCATAATGCCCCTGAAGTATAAATTCCCAGTCTTTTTTCCTTTGTTTTAGTTTACTTTAGGCTCCTTGAAGACACTATGATTTAAGCTGAATGCATTGACTGTAGTGTTCTTCTCCTATTTCTGAGTTTCTTCTTGTAGATGTGGACAGCATTATCCCCTTGTTTACATCTGTGTTTTCATACATGCTCATGGACTCTCCTAATTGAGTCTTCCTATCTCTTGCCTGCTTTTTGGAATGAACTGTTCACAGATCACAATTGGGAGCCTGTGATTGAAGGGTTGTCTCTTAGTTACTTTGGCTAAGCAGTTGTCAGTATGTAGTAATTTTGGAAAACTCACTAAACTTTTACATGTAGGGCAGATAAGTGTATATAGTTTTTTGTTGTTGTTCATTTTACCTTTGGGTAAATTTTCAAGAACAGATAATGAAATATGTATTGAATAATTCTCACATATGAGATTGTAAAAATCATTCTTACAAACATAAAAATAGTATACAGGGCATTTCATCTATTGGGTTTTATATGTTTACATTTAGACTGCCAAAGCATCTTTTATGTAATATAGTGGTAATATCTAACATTGTATCAAGACATATTTTTAAATTATAATTTCAGTTTTGAAGTGGGAGATGTAGGTTAAAAGAAAGTCTGTTTATTCCACAACCAGTTGCAAGCTGATAATAATGTACACACCTTTCTTTGGGATTCCTGGGTTCTTTATGGTCTTGATGCAGTTTTTTAAATTCACACACCTTGTGCTTTTTAAAAACGTTCTCCACCACATTCCAATTGTTTTCACATCATACACTTGGGGAAGTGGCTAATACATTGACTATTAGAACAGGCACTGTACTCATTCAAAACTCAGGCAACAATATCTTGGACCATCAAGATGGTTCCGTGAATATAAAGCTCCTGCTAACAAGCTTGATGAGCTTAGATTTCTGGGACCCACTTGGTAGGAGACAAGAAGTGACTCCAGCAAGTTGTTCTCTGACCTCTGTATGTGCACAGTTGTACACGCATATACTTGCATGCACCCACAAGAAAGGAAAAAAGGGAAAGGAAGGAAGAAATAGAGGAAAGAAGGAAGGAAGGAGTTTCAAAAACTGACTCATCAGGTCTGAACTTCTGTGGTACTTTAGAAAGTGGGCCCAGTGAAGGGCACTGACTGCAATGGCAGCCATCACCGTTTGGGGAATCAGACCTTCTCTTCCTGTGATTGAAGTGCTACCCAAGCTCACACAGCCCTCTGACCTCTACCTTGTGTTCTCTCTCGACTTCCATGTGGCTTCTCCCTTCCTTCCTAGGCTTTAACTTTTTTTAAAGAGTTGCCAATTTACCATTTCTGTTGGTGATGGCACATTGTATTAACGTTGGGCCTTCTCCAGCCTCTTACCCAATCCTCCATTTTCTGTGACATTTATTTTAGGTTGGCATCAGACTAACAGCACAAACAGTGAATATGAATCATGCTTATATCGAAACAGTGAGGCAAATAAATTGTCATTGGGATCCTAAAAAAAAAATGACTGTTATTCACTGTTGCTTTCTTTTTAAAGGGTATTTTGTCTTTGGTTCTTGACTATAAAAAATAAAAATAAGATTTCGTGATGATAGAAATTGAAGGCAGTGTTGGCATCCAGTGGAAATTCAGATTCCTGTTGAATAAATTACCCTGCCCATGTAGGAACAAAAATTATCAGTCCAGGGCCTGATCCCATTCTTTGACCAGTTCTTTCTGGTTTATCTGAATCGGAGTGACCTGCTCTTTGGGAAGAGAGTGTCACGAATTTTGTGAGACACTTAGTGTGTGGAGTGTTTCTGTCAACATGACTCTTGTTTATCTCCGCGTCAGCTCTCTTAGTCTGTGTTTTATCATTTGAGCTTTTGGGTGAAGAGATGAGAAAAGTTTTAAATAGGCAGTGCTAAGTCTTCTCATTCAGGTACCTGTGCTTTTAAAATATTTTTAACACCATAAGAAATAGTTGGTGGCATTAATGAGCTAGCCTTTTCCCTGCTATATTTAAAATGGTCATTATTTTCTCTAGATTAGTGCCCCTAGATCAGTAGTTCTCAACCTGTGGGTTGTGACCCCTTTGAGGCTTGAAAGATCCTTTCAGTGACCCTTTTACAGGTGTCACACCTAACACCATCACAGAAACACAGATATTTACATTATGAGTCATAACAGTAGCAAAACTATAGTTGTAAAATGGGAAGAAAAATAATTTTATGATTAGGGGTCACCACGACACGAGGAACTGTATCAAAGGGTTGCAGCTTTAGGAAGGTTGAGAACCACTGCTGTAGATTTTTGGAAGGTCAGTTCATGTGATAGTCAGTTGACTTAAGAGATGACTAGATGTGTGGGTGTGTGTGTGTACATGTAGAAAGGAAAGCATGAATTCCCCAGGTAGTGGAGTTTTTGTTCCTCTAGTCCTTGGAACACTACAAATGGTTACCTAAGTAGACAGTATACGGCAGTGGTTAGAATTTTTAAGTTGGGATCAGAGTGTTCTGCCTGTGTGCATTTTTTAATCTAAGGTGAAATACTGACCCAGAATGCAGTAAAATTTCTCTCAAGGGGAAGGTGCCTCCCTACCCTCTCATTTCCTTGTTAGTGGCAAGTGACACAAGAACGCTTCCAAACTTTGGGGAGTCCTGGATGGTTCGCAGATGAGATCATTTCCAGTGAAACTTACCAGCTGCCCCTGAATTCACTCTTCAGAGCGCTATGCTTTTATTACGAGATTTAATTACAGGATAAGGAAAGTGCTGTGAGCATCTTCAGACCACACATGTGAAGCTACATACTTGAATCTAGGGGAAAAAGAGGCCGCATGTTGCCTGTGACTGAAGATTGTGTAGCTTGTTCTGTATTTGGCCTTGAGTTTCATTTGTTTTATGTTTTAGGTTGATTAATTTCTTAGCATTTTTATTTTATTTTTGTAATCACTTGATAATGTATTGGCACTGAATTCTGTATGTTTTCCCCTGGCTTTTCTACACGCTCATTGTAGCTATATACTTTCTGTATGGAAAGCATCAGAAAGACATGAAAGTTTCTACAGTACCGATGGCTCAGAGGAAGGCTGTCACCATTCAATCAGGGATAGCACTGGTGTTCCAATTCTTCCCTGAAGACTCTTACACCTGAGTTCTCCTGACTCAGGTTCATGTCCTTAAGTCTCACAGTGGTAATATGGCAGACACTCAAGAGTTCCAACATAAATCAGGACTGAAGTGTTAATCAGAATCAATATTGGTTAAGAGGAGATCTTATTGGAAGCGTCTTAAGTATTGTTCAAACACAAGGGATAACTGTTCTGCTTTAGTTGGCCAAAACATTGTCTCAAGCTAGTGATTAGGCTCCACTCCAGCATTAACCCAGGGCAAAATTTATGCAGCTCTATCAGCATTGGGGTAATTAAGAGGAGGGAAAGTGAAAATATTTGCTTAAAGTTTAAGTGTATTTTAATTAATCATGAAAAATAACAAATACAGCTAAGAAGTAAGGAGACAACAGGGAAATTTTTACCTTTTCCTATAACACATTTTAGTATGCCCATTAATTCTTCTAGAATATTATTCATCCATATTAGAAATAAGTACCCAAGATCCCACATCTATCTTGGGTTGATATGTGAGATGTAGGATAATTCTGTCTTATTTAAAAGATAATGTCCCTCCATCAAATCTGCAAACCAGTAACAATTCAGTTGAGAAAAAGGAGTATTTCTAAGTTCCAGCTACAACGCAGATAGTACAAATCTTGATGCTGGATGCACAGAGATAGTGGGAAGTTTAAAGGGAGGGTAAGAACTCTGTCTTCATATTACAGCTGACCAGCACATTATGGTACAAGCAAAGTTAACAATGCAGTCACTGCTCATCACCAAGAGTTAAAATGCTTACCCTTGACATGGCTGCGATTGTGGTGAGTCAGATTGCGGTGATTTTCACGTCTACCTAGCCTGGCCACTTACCTGCCTTCACTGTGTAAACTATTTACTGCTGTTCATCTTGCCCATTGTTGCTAGACAGCTTTTATATAGGCATCAGGTTTGTTAATGCTGCCATTTCCTCAAGCATTGTATAGAGTGTGAGTTTTGCACGCTGTGGTCCTTGGATGACTTCTGTTTTAGGTATCCCTTCAGCACCATGCAGTGCTTCTCTCCTCTGCATCCTCATCTCTGCTCTTGGAAGAGTTCATCCTAAGCTTCTAAAGTCTTTTTGTCTTTAATTTTGTTGTCCTAGAGAGACGTAGCCCAGGCCCACGAGTGTGTTAGTGAGGAATCTACTTTTTAGCTACACTTCTGCATAAAGGCCCATTTTAAATGTCATCTCTTTTCATAAAGAACATTTAGTATTAGTGGATTGATATTTTTCTGTATGTATTATACTGTAAATCACTGTATTAATTTTATATTTTGTTTGGTTCTTTATGTGTAGGAATCTAGTCAGTTTGTAATGGTGTTATGTGCTCTTACTAACCAACAAAGATTAGTTAGCAGAGGGCCTGTGATTACATTGTAAAGACACGATATTGCATGTCTTTCTTAAGTTGAAATATAAATATTTCTGATTATTTCAAGGAACACATTTAGACTTTTACACAGTAGTTTCTTAATAAATAATAGCACAATAGTTGTAGCCAGGTGACTAAGCTTTGATTTTTTTTTTTTTTTTTTTTTTTTGGCTCTAGTATCTACCATATTATAATTATGTGTCCTTGTTTTGGTTTCTCATCTATAAAATAACAATATATAGTAATATTTTCCCTACAGGATTATTGCAAAGAGGAAATAAATCAATACATTTGAAACATTAATACTAGCACCCAGCAGACTAAGACTGTCCTATGTAATTCAGGAGCCTTTAGCCACATGTGATTCTTCAGCAGTAAAATGTGGCTGGTCCAAGTTGACATACTTTCGAGGTGTCAATGCATTAAAGCTTAGAGATGTGATATAAAAAAGTAATAAAAATCTTATTTTTATTGATTTCCCTGAGAATAAAATTTTAGATATAACAAGTTAAATAAAATGTATTAATATTTGCCTTTTAAAATTTTTATATGTATATGTATGTGTCCATTCAATTCTTATATGTATGTATGTGCATCAGATGCCAGGGCACAGGTGGAGATCAGAGGGCAACTTTGTTATCTTTATCCTGGGTCTTGTTTGGTCTCTCTTGGTTTTCAACTATGGATACTAGAATTACTGACCAATGAGCTTCTAGAATTTTCCTCTCTTTGCTTCCTTCTCTCCATAGGAGTACAGGAATACAGACATTGATGCTATGTTGCCCAGCTTTTTATATGGCTTCTCAGGTTTCAGACTCAGATCCTCATGATGTGTGGCAAGTGTCTTTTCCTATTAGCCATCTCTCTATCCCTAAACAGTTTTTAAATTTTTTGTTTTCTTTATTGAGATAGTTTCTCTCTCTCTCTCTCTCTCTCTCTCTCTCTCTCTCTCTCTCTCTGTGTGTGTGTGTGTGTGTGTGTGTGTGTGTGTCTCCCTGGTTGTCATGGAACTTGCTCTGTAGACCAGGCTGGAGCAGGGTGGGCCATGGGCCATGCTAGCCTTCAACACAGAACCTGTCTCTGCCTCCTGAGTGCTGGAATTAAAGATGTGTGCCACCATCACCTAACAGATACTACTAGAAAAATTTTAAACTACATCTCTGGCTCACATTATGTGCCTGTTGTATAACAGTAGAGCATGCTCTTTGTTGAATTGTGTTGACATGTTGTTATTACTGTGCTTATATTAGTACTGGTGCTAAGAATTTTTGTCCTGCCTCATTTATCTTTTTCTCCTATAGCTGCTGATTTTGGTGATTCTTCCTGGAGTGTTAGGAAAGAATAGTAGTCCTGGTGATATGATTCAAATGAGGGGTGTGAGGGGTGTGAGGGGTGTGAGGGGTGTGAGGGGTGTGAGGGGTGTGAGGGGTGTGAGGGGTGTGAGGGGTGTGAGGGGTGGGCAGTCTAACCTCAAGTGAGGCAAGACGGGTCCAGTCTCACTTCAGAGCCACATGCTCTGAGTGTACAGCTCTATCCTCCCAACTTTGGAGGCTGAGACATGTGCCTCCACTGCTGTCAGTACTTTTTCCTTAGGGTAGGGAGTGAGCTGAATTTAGTTTTCAAAATTGGACATCCATTTATAATAATGAAAGCGAAAGCTTATTCAAAATAGAGATTACAGAGGATCTCTTTGATTCAGAAGATCCTAAATTTTCTGTGAAGGGACTTAATTAAAAGATAATAGCTGAAAACCATCCACTCAAATCTTTTCTAGGGGATAGCATCTGAAATGTAAATAAAATACCCAATAAAAAATTAAAATGCATAAAAAAGATAATGGCTTTAAAAAAGGAGCATTGGGGGAAACTTAAACATTTTCCTTATACCAATTCTAAATAGTATTTTAGCTGTGACAACTTCTGTTGCCAGAACGCCAGGGCTATGCTGAACATGACTGACATATTCTCTGTCTGTCCTAGGCATCAGTCACTGAGATGGATTTGTAAAAGGCAGTTGTACCATCTGGGAGTTGGTTTGTGTGCATCTTGGGCTTTTTAGTGTGATGCTGGTTTTGGTACTGACTGCACTGGTATTCTTCCTTCCATTGTCTCATTAATTGGACTGTCATTCCTAGGGTAATTTACAAGATTGGTTTAGGTATCTCATAAGTTGGAGGCTAGATAGACAACAGAGTGTTAGTGTTTATGTATTTGTTGGTTATTTTGTTTTGTTTTTGTTTTTGAAATCTTCCCCATAATTGCTTATTAAGCTTGTTCCTTAAGCCGAGTATTTAGATTTGATGGGTGGGCATGTGTCAACTCAGTAGAGATAACTATCTGTAGTGTTGGTTTCCTTTGAGATCATAAGGTACAATCACTAGCCTCATCTATTTGGGCACCTTAGAACTAGTAGTCAAAAAGCCCTCAATCCCAGTGGATATGTGTGGCTTACTTGTCTTGGTAAGTTTGAAACAAAAGAATCATTATAATGTGAAGGTTCTACACCCTAATATTTTTTTGCTGGGCAATTGACACAATAAGTTTTCTTGGTTCTGCCCAAGTAAAAATTCACAAACATTTTTTATTTTTATTTGAACATCTGGTCAGTATCTGTTATCTCATGGAATGCTGTTTTGTGGTGTCACCTGTTAACCCATGATGTGGAATCTACAAAAGACCATCAGAGGTAGTCTAGATATGAACTACTTTGTTTGCATTGTTTCTGGATGTATAATTTCAAACTTGGATGGTATAAGAATAATTGTTTATATTAGCTAATACTAGTTTCTGATGGAGATCAAAATAATTTTTAACAGTAAGACTTTTCTAGGTTTTCAGATATTTGAGTTGTGAACTATTAATCCCTACATGAAGGAAAAATGTTTTTTATGTAAATCTTAACATGCCTATGTACCTGTGTATGCCAATAAAGATGTATCAGGTGCCTGGAACTGAGAGAGACAGAGAGACAGCAACAGCAAGTGTGTGTATGTGTGCACTTCTATGCTGGTCTATTAAGTATGTTGTAAATATGTGCTTTTCTGCGTTCTTTACCTAATTAGAAGAGGCAGAACATTTTTTATTGCTCTTGCCTGGAGTTATGGCCACCTTCATCTTACTGTGTCAGAGCAACACACAAAATAGTAAATGAGGAGTTGAAACAATTGGGACTAGAAAACATTGTCCACAGCCCAGTGGTCCGTGTCACCGTTCCTCTGCTTCCAGGATATATTGCATAATCAGGAGAGGCAAGACAAGCCAAATCCTTTTAGAACACCATGTCTGGGGAGGTTACAGGGTCCCCGAGGTTTGTTCCTTCTTGTCACCGTAACAGTCTCACTGTGACAAGGAGATCTGGGAAGTCACCTGAGGATGTGATGAAAACCACATTCTTATCACTGTTGTTTCCTTTTCTGAACATTTAATGGATAGGGAACATGTTTGGTTTTAATACATATATTTAATTACATATGTTATATATACTCATATATAAAATAGGCCAAAAAAATTAAATCATAAAACAGATTAACCAAGTGAAACCTGTCTCTATTTTATTAACCTGTATCTATTTTCATGTGCTTGAGGTTACATGCAGGAATAGCATTTCCTGATAGTTAGCCAAAGGTTTTGCAAGAAAATGACTTGCTTTATTTGTGTTCACAAGGAATCATTGTAGCAGCGATCTGAAGCTTTGTAGCCTATCGCCTATTTTAGAGACATGTCAGGATAGGAAAAAAATTTGCTTCTCTGTCCTGGATTCTTTGAGACAGGGACTCACAGACTGGCTTGAGTGGGGACTACTGCCACCACCAGCTCCTGAGTGCTGGAATTACAGGTCTTTACTACCATGCCTAGCAAGTTAAGTGTTTCAGAAATCTGAAGATAATGATTTTTCAGCTTGTTTCTCTGGTGATAAGCATGTAGGAAGAAAAAGCTTTTTAAAATTCTGTTTGTAAATTATATTTTTGTTATGGATAAAAAGAAACACCAGGATATATTGCTCAATATTTGTTAGCTTTGGTTAGCTTTGTTCTATAAATTAATATTATATTAAAACTACTTCTTGAGAATATTTCATTCTTTTATTTGTTCTTAGGGTTTCCAGAAATTTTTGTTAAACCTGTACTTTGAATGATTCCAACCAGATTTTTTTTTAAAAAATATAAATTTTGTTTTAATCTGTGCAGCTGTAGTTTACTTTGCAGGCATGAGAAATATCTATTTTATTAAGTCCTATGAGGAATATGTGTCACATACATTTAAGAAAAAACTATTTAAGATGAAAAATTCCAAAAATGACTTCCCCCTGGTGTGAAGTAAAACAAAACTCCCAGCACATCTCTGTCTGTGGTAATGACATTGAGGTGACAAACTGCAGGCAGGTGAGGTTCCTGGGGGTGATCTCACACCTGCATCATGAGCTTGGGAAACAGCTGGGCTTGGAACTGCCTGCTAGCCGTGCTTTCTGTTTGATGCAAGACCAGCTCTCAGGCTGAGGCCCTTGCATTTACACAGAAGATTCCAGGTCTTTGAAAATAGACAAATGGGACTGTGGTGGGTATTATTCCCTGGTTTTATGGAGCTTTTCTTTCAGATGGAGAGATGAAGGCACCTTAGGGCTGTCCCTACCAAGCTCCAAGCCCACATCTCTCACAGCTACCCAGAGTTTGCTCTGCCAGGCAGGTGTGACTTAGGAAGCCATAGACGAGTGTATCACTTCGACTCCAGTCCTGGATCGGCAGCCCATTGCATAACCAAGTGTGAATTTAGTTAAGGACACTTAACTGCTGGCCCCTGCTTTTCTCTTTAGCTACCCAGCAGAACTCTGGAGGCAGCAGAGCTAATGGTCTCAGCCATTCATGCTATTATAACTCTCCTGCAACTTCTCATGGAATTCTTACATATTCTCTATGTGTCCCAAAGAAGCATATGTACTTGTTAAGATATAGTAAAGTAGATTTTTGTTTGAAAGCTGCACCCGTCAGTTAAGGCTTCTCAAGATTCCAGAAACCATGGTCCACATGCTTCCCTCCCTGCTCTCTAAGGACTGTTTTTTTCCCTCCTGCCCTAGTGTGATTGTGGGAAATTTGCTGGGCCTTGATACATTGACTCCCAGGAACCCAGAGAAGAAATTACACTGTCTTCTCATTGTCTTCTTACAAGGCCGGGTTTTTCTGTGTAGCCCTGGCTGTCCTGGAACTCACGCTGTAGACCAGGCTGGCCTTGAACTCACGATCTGACTCCCTCTGCCTCCTAAGTGCTGACATCAAAGGCATACACCACCTCCCCCACCACTGCCCAGCTCTTCTTGCTTTCTTAAGGGTAGTCTGCTGCCTCTGTTCTCTTACACACTGGTGTTTTCCTTTGAAGCCAGGAACCCAGAACAGTGTGTCCTGAGCCAGCCTTCAGGTAGGTGTAGTTTGCCCTGACAAGGTTTTAAAGCTGTTTGAGGGATTGGGGTGTAGCTGAGCAGTGCTTGCTTAGCATGCACAAGGCTGAGTTCTTTCAACACCAAGGGGATAAAACCTTGAGCCTTTAAACTTTGGAGAGACTTTGTGTGATAGCCCAGAGTTCTGGTTTCAATTTTTATTATCTGCACTCCCATGAAACTCTAGGTAGGAAAGCTCTATGATAACTTTTCCTTTGAATTGCTGTTTTCTTTTTTTCCTTTTAAACACATACATGCATTGTTTATGTAGTTTTTTGCCATAGTAATTCTTCCAAAGAATGCTTGATTAATTTTATTTATTCTATTTTATTAAAACATTAATGGTTCAAAAACTGCAGGGTCCTTTAGGACAATTCTGCCAGGCTCTATCCAACAGCTACCTAGGTTTGAGCCAAAATAGAGTATAAGAAGAACTGTTCAGTTATCCCAGTTTGCATGCACTCACGATTGCTGTCTGTCTGTCTCTGTCTCTCACTCTCTGTCTCTCCTATTCCTATTCTCTGTCTCTCTCTCATTCTCTCTCCATCTCCTATTCTCATTTTCCTTCCCCCTCTCTCCTCCACTTGTTCCCAGCTGGCCTCTTCTTTTCTTCCTCCCTTCTCTCTTTCTGTCCTTCTCTGTCCCCCTTCATTTTCTGCCTCTATCCCTTTTCCAGGTCTCCTCCCTTTCCCCCAATAAACTTCCTTTTGAAGTAGGCCTGTCACATGGTGGTGATCCCTCCTGGGAACACCTGGCTGACCTGCTGAGGTGCTCCCTCCTAAATGCTTTCCTTTTTGATGCCTAGCCTTCAGCAGCATTTCTGGCTCCCAGTATTCAGGGCTTGTCCTCCACAGGAAATAAACAGTGCCTGTAGGCCTATAGGCCACTCCCTCTGAAGCCCCACAGTAGGAGAGCTTATTAAACAGAGGGCTGGATTATTAGGATCCTTTGGTTTTCCAAGGCTCAAGACAAAGGCAGAGTAAATGCTACTAATCCCTCTCACCAGTTTGCCACTCCACCTGCCAAGGGCCAAGGGAAATGAAGAGGAAGAAACAACAAGGGGAAGATTGCTTCAGAAGTATCCATGGGTAGGTTGCATAACAGTAGGTCCTAATGGGCAGGTATCAGGGACATTCCATACTCCACAGATCTCTTAATAAAGAAAGCAAATCAAGTTTATGACCTTGCTTTGTCTTATGGGTTTTGTGTTTGCATTATGGCTTTGTAAGTACTGCCATTAATTGAGATGGGTCAGTAGACGGGGTAGAGAGATTCTTCAGTCAGCTTCTGGATCTTCTTCTATCTTCAGTTTTGTTGTTCCAAAGGAGGAGCATTAGGACTATCAAGGACCATGACTGTCTGAGTATTAATTAGGAAAGATAAACTACATCTTATAAGACTTAAATTATACCCTGCTGTTTGGACATCCCTTAATGATACCGAGAAGAGTGGAAAGAACTGAGTTTTGATTTAGAAGATGTGACATCTTGACCTTCACATATTGCCTTCTTTTGGTGCGAGCTTGCATAAGTTCTTATGTAACAGGCCTTGACTTCCATGTCAATAAATAGCTATGATGAAAATATCCCCCCCACCCTACCTGTGTCATTGATTTTTGGTTCTATGATACTGCAGATCTACACATATATACATATGGAAGTGTGAGATAATATATCTCTGATGTAAGCTGCTGTTTTATTAAAGAAACAGAATCATATTTCAGTTGACTGGAGGGCTTCAGGTCTTTTGCTCTTGTTGCCTTCTGAATCCAGTGTGGGGATTATAGGGGCTATTTTGATGACCCTTTTTTGTGGATATGGATAATAATTGAAGTTATTACAGAAAATTGGGTTTGGGTCCTAGAAACTTCTGAACTTGAGTTTTAGGAAAGGTTTCAGCATGCACATTAGGTAACCTAGTAAAATCTGGTGCTACAGTAATAGTACGGGCATTTAACTGCTTAGGTTCATGGTATTGGCAAAAGCAAAATTCGTTCCTATTCCCTCTCAGGGTTCTCTACCAACACTAATGCCTCTGGAGTTTTGTAGTTGCGACCTTTTTTAATGAGAAGGAATTTATAATCAATGTTCTCAGGTGTGCTGTAGGTCTGTGTTGAGTGATTATACACTGGAGACCACTCTAAAGGTCAGTAAAGAAGGGTGAGGTGGGGGCTTCATATGTTTTGAATCTCAGTGTCAGCAACCTTTGCTCTGTCAGGTAAGCCCCATCACAAGCAGCTTGGATAGAAGTAATCTACTAGTTCTAAGGGAGAGCACTGACACCGAGGCCATTTACACCTCAACCAGAAGAATTGATACACTTACAATCTGACAGGAACAAAATCTGGTTTCATTGTAGTCACATGGGAATCAGTGTTGTATCTGATTCCAAATTTGTGAGTGGGTTTGTGACATGTGACAAAGCTAAGCCCTTCCTACTATGTGGGTGGTGGGAGCAAGAAGAGGTAGGGCCCTCTTGCTTGGGGAACATTCATAAGCATTATTGTCTGAGTTTGGGGACAGGAAAAGCAGATTTGGTTTCTTGTCCCAGTCACCAACTTGCTGGTCCTAGGCAGGTTGCTTTAAATGTCTTTGAGCAATCAGACCTTACAATGATTATTATGCTGCCTTGTGTTTTAGAGTTTTGTTGCAGCTTCTCTCTCCCCATCTCCTCTCCTTTCCCCTTTCCCCTCCCCCCCCACGTATATATGTATAAAAACCCTCAAGGGTCTAGCTCCAGCCTCTTTCATCCCTAAACCCACTAACTGTGTTTGAGGTAACCCTTTCTAAAAGGATTCTGGGTTCTGCTATTTGTCAAATAATTTGTTACAAAATCAAAATTGCAATTAAAATCAGATGAGTGATGGGCCTTACAAAAGAAAAATTTCCATAAGTATAATCCCTTATTAGTCTATATTTCTTAAGCTTTTATGTAAAAATTTTAAGGTTGTTATAGAAATATGTCTTAATAACTACAATTATAAAATTGTATGTTGAAACTTTCATAAGTCAAATAGGACACACACACACACACACACACTTTTTTCTTATATAATCTATTTGGCCTATCTACTTTTTGCCAAGGTTCTGTGCTATGTATTAGTTTTCCTGTTTTACAAACCAGTGACAGTAAAGTGGAAGTGGGTCTCAGAAAGCTTTTTGTTTGTCTGACTGTCACATGTGTAGCTATCACCAGTGTTTGTCCATGCTCTCTCCTGTATTTTAGAGTGTGTTGGCTGTTAAGAGTTTATTCTCATTATACACAAGAATAGCAGAGATGTCATTCTAAGCAGAAACAAAGTTTTAGGCCTCAGAAATCTTCTTAAGTGGGATTTGATCTGGTGCTGAAGGTTGAAGCCAGGACCCCAACATGTGGCAGGCAAGCTTTCTTCCATTGAGTTACAGCCCCAACTAGTGTTTTTTATATTTAGATAACAATAACTTTATATTGCTCTGTGAATTACTTACTAGTCTTTATAATCCATGGGTTTGGATAAACAGCTTAGAAGCAGATGTGAGGAGGAATTCAGTCTTCTCATCCTTTTTACTCTCATCTTACAAACAATGTCCTGGATTTTTGTAAGTCTCCCATCCCAGAGAACATTCCCCTCCTGGCCTTCTCCTCTCTCCCTCCTCCTCATTTCCTTTCTTCATTCCACTGTATCTTCTTCCTCAATAAAATTTACATCCTTGTTAGTTACATGCAAACAAAATTGGTGCATGTGGTAAAGTAGACTATATTTTGCATACAGATGTAACAGTGGCAGCCTTCATGTATAGAACAAATAGATGTG